>NW_020537324.1:51172237-51464748 GCF_003426905.1 Ctenocephalides felis | reverse complement strand
TTGCTTGGCGACCTGTGTGTACGAGTGTCATCTACAGACTACATCCTAGGTGTCGACGTTTGCTTCGACTCTCAGTTAAATTATTGAAAATTCCAATTCGTTATTTGGCTTTTAGTTTATTTATATGTATTACTTAATTTCTAAATGCATTTTAATTGATATTGATAAAAAAATCGGGTAAATAAATGTGCAAGCAAATCGTATCACTGGTAAAATTTGAAAATTTTATAGTCAGATTGTAGGGATAGTGACAATTTAACACATTTATCACAATAACTTGCATGTACATTTCAACTTCCGTAGCGTAAGTTATAGTAATGCAAAAAAAATCGAAAATGAAAATTTTTATAATTTTTTACGTTTCAAGGTTTCTGAACATTTTGGCATACCTTAGAAAAAATGGATGTATTGTGTGTGTGCGTGCGGATATAAAATTTTTGTCGATGATTTCAGGAGCACGGTACAACTGATTTTAATTATTCAAAGACATTCGATTGCTGTTGATAAGGAGACGTGCTGATTAGTTTTTGGTATAGGCAAGTCTAGCCGTTGCGAAGATACGGGGCAAAAAGTGCACAAACGGTAACTCAGTTTTAAGAGAACGGAGAGCCCGATTTCAATAATTCAAAAATTTCAAACGTTTTACTTGTATGACAAGATGAACAACTGGTGAAAATTTTCATGAAGGCAAGTTCAGCGGTTCGGAGATCTAGTGAAAAAAGTAAAACAAATGCCATTTGGCGGTCAAAAATGGTCATTAGACATGTGCACATAAATTATCAGATATTTTATATATAAGTTCAGAACTTCCAAAATATTTCAAAATAAAGAAGACATTTTTTTCAGAAGTCTTTTTCCAAAAAAAAATTTTTTTTTTCAAAAATTTATAGTTTCTCATAAATCTAATTTTCCCAAGTAAATTAACTTCAAAAATGTTAATCTTTTTGATAATAATAATTTTTAGTACGGGAAAGTCCTGCATTTGCCTTAAGGCACGATGCCATGCGCCCCCACTAGTTTAAAATATTTGAAGAAGTATAGAAAGAGTTCATAACACACTATAAGCATGACACTAAGCAATTTTGATACTCACATTAGTATGATTGAAATTGATAAAAATACTAATATATTACGCTGTATATTTTTATAAAAAAATTTAAATTTCTCCATATATCAAAATGAAAACTTATGGTGAAAATAAATCCGAGTCCCATTGAGAATTTCTAAAAGAACAGTAACATGTAATTGGATAATATTTATAGTATCAATTCTGCTTAGATGCATCGCCTGATTCGATCCAATATACTCGCGGATCGGTTATTTACGTCCGTGCTTTTTCGGTATCCGTCGTATAAATCACGGTCGCTCATTGAACCAGTGCGATAATGAAGAAGTTTTCGCGTTCCTGGGCGAGCGACGTGCTAACACTCGGACCTTTCGCTTTGAACTTTAACTGGGAAAAAGTATCTATTACGTTCTCAATCTGGGTAATATTCGGATGATGTTTTAAATTTGTGTAATTAAAGGTGATCTGGATCACAACATTGGATTATTACAAGTCGACGTGATGATTTCCGTTTTTAATTCCTTCCTTTAGTGTAGTAATCGCAAAATAATTGAAAATAAAAAATTTTGATATATCTGCGTTTCAGAGGTTTTGAACATTTTGGCATACCTTAGAAAAAAAGCATGTTTTGTGTGTATGTAGTGCGGATACAATTTCTCGTCGACGGATTTGCGAACACTGATCAACCGATTTGAATGATTCAAAAACCATTCGATTCCCATTGATAAGGAGACGTACTGAATCTGATGCGCATATTTTTAATGATTATTAACTTCCCGTAGGGTAAGTTATTGTAATGGGCCGAAAAAGAATTGAAAATTTTTACATTTCTCGACGTTTTGAAGGTTTCTGAACATTTTGGCATACCGCAGAAAAAATTGATGTGTGTGTGTGTGTGAGTGTGTCTGTATGTATGGATACAATTTTTCGTCCACGTTTTCGGGCGCACGGATCAACAAATTTGAATGGTTCAAAAAACATTCGATTCCTATTGATAGGGAGATGTGCAGATTAGTTTTTAGCAAAGGCAGGTCCAGCCGTTTCAGAGATATGGAGCAAAGAGTGCAGAAAATAGAAATTGAGTTTTTGAGAGATCGGAGCATGCGATTTGAATGACCTAAAAAACAATCGATTTGTATTGACGGGGAGAAGTCAATATAAGAAGGGGTGATTAGTTTTTGGCAGAGGCAGGTTCAGCGGTTTTGGAGATACAGAGCTAAATGTGCAAAAAATGGCAGTTTTTGAGAGAACTAAGCGTCCGATTTAGATGATTCAAATAACTTTCTGCTTGTTTTAACAAAATAATTGATTTTGAAAAAAAAAAAAAATTGTTTCAAGTTTTTTTTTATTATTTTTTTTTTAATTTTTGTATATCGAAAATAATTCAGATTTTATATTTAATTCTGACTAAGTTTTAATATACTTTAAACAAATAATTTCAACTTTGTAATTCAGTTTATATAATTTTTATAAATATTAGACAATGTTTATAATATTTATAATATTCTATTTAAAATTCAGATTTTATTTTTAATTCTGACTAAAGTTCTAATATATTTAAACAATAATTTCAACTTTGCAATTCAGTTATATTATTCTTATAAATATTAAACTATGTTACAGTATTTATTTATAATAATCTATTTGAAAGCATTTAATATTCCTCGAGCATTTTGTTACGGTACGGGAAGTTGCAGCAATTTGCTTTAAGGCACGATGCCACCCACCCCACTAGTTTTTTTCACCAATTTTCCTTGCCACTATGCCATGCACCTCTAGTTTGTTCAGTTTTTAGTTGTTTTGAACGAATACTATGTAGGAAATCGGAGGACTTGTTTTTTTTTAATTTAATCGTGTTTTTCAAATTATATATCGTGGAATCCACAAATTATATTTACATAAAATAAAGCAATATAGATGCTTAAATTATTCCTCAAGTAATCAAGTAAAAATCATTCCATAACTATTGTTCGTTATTTCACAATTAATTATTTTCTAGAAAAGTGTGGTGTTATAACTTACTCCGCATTTCGGGTTAATTGTAATTTTTACCGGGGTAAGTGTAACAAAAAAAACGACAATGATACCTCTGATAATTTATTCTTTTCTTATTTTTAGAAAACCCGATTCTTTCTAAGTTATTATTTTCCTAAATCAACGTAAACTATAATTAATATAAATAAAATATATGTTTCCTGTAATATACATTGTTTCAATAAATCAACGTAAACTACAATCAATATCGTAATACAAATAAAACAATTAAGGGGCACAGCTTTTTTTCAAATTTTCAAAAAATCGAATTTTCAATTTTTTCATATCTCGATTGGTTATACCTTTAAAAATAACATACCGAAATTTTAAATCGATATCTTAAATAGTTTTTGAGTCACAGCCATTTAAAGAGTGTATATATAGTATATAGTATATAGTATATATATAGTATAACGATCATTTAATCTTTAAACGCGTTTTTCTCGAAACAGCATTTTTCGAATTTGCTGCAGCGATTACTTAAAACAAATGATCCGATCACTATCAAATTTTTTTTACATGCTCTATATATAGTTCTCCGTAAAATAATCTCTCTAATTGTCATGCATCCTGTCTCTAAATCTATCATCATACCATAAATCTCAAGTCATTTGTTTCTGTCATTTGATTTTCGCCTAGTTTATTTAAAGTAATTTTTTGGCGGATTTAAACCATAATAAATATTAAAAATTGATTTTATGGCAAATCAAACACGCGCTGTGAGTGTCTAGTGATCTTATACCTAGTTTCAGTGTGATTAATCAGTGTTTTTGTGTAAATAATTTTTGACAAATCACTGTGCTAACTTTACACAACTTAGAGAAGTGTCACCCTGCGGGGGACACTATGGACAAATTTTCCATTACGGAAACATATAACGTGCTTTACGACGATTCACTAACATGTTCTGAATATGTCAATAAACAATTGCGTCTGAAGGAAACAGAACTTTCGTCTGCTAATAAGCATATTTCAACATCAAATACCAATATGGACGTCGATCTAATGCAAGTAGCCAATATTGAACAAGCTATTCAATGCATTTCACAAGACCCTGCAGTGACTGCTTCAAAGCTGGTATGTAGTCAAAATCAAAATAAGCCCAAACAATTAACTAAGGTTCAAACATACAATACGGAAAATATTTGTACAACTAATCCGAGACATTCGTGGCAACTTGTTACAACAAAAAAAATTGTACAAAGTAAGAAGCGTAAATTATCTGATGATACTAATAGCACTCCGGTAACTCTGTCAAATAGATTCGAACCGCTAAATAGCATAAATCAGTTGCCAAGCACTATTATCAATACTACCAATAATAATGATTTCTCAACAACCAACCAAAAACCTCCACCGATTTTTATTTACGGCGTCGACAATTATAAAGATATGATGGACGAAATCAACACTATTATTGATATCGAACAATACACTTTCCGCTCCTTAAATAATAATGTAACTAAATTAATGTGTCAGAATTCTGATGTTTTCAGAAAACTAACTAAACATTTGCGTGCAACAAATGTTATTCATCATACTTATCAACTAAAAGAGGAAAGGGCGTATCGTGTTGTAATCAGGTATTTACATCATACCACAGATTTAGCAGAAATCAAGAATGAGTTCGTGAGGATAGGTCATGAAGTAAGAAACGTTACAAATATACTACACAGAGAAACTAGAAAGCCACTAAATTTATTTTACCTTGATCTTGAACCCGCAAAAAATAACAAAGACATATACAGCGTAACAAAGATTCTTAACAACATAATTCGTATAGAACCGCCACACTATAATAAATCCGTTGTGCAATGCAAAAGATGCCAACAATTCGGTCACACTCAACGTTACTGCAATAAGCCGTTTACTTGTTCCCGTTGTGGTAACAATCATACTACATCAGACTGCAAGAAACCTGAAAATGTATTAAATTTTTGTACAAATTGCGACGGAGATCATGCAGCTAGTTATCGTGGATGCCCAGCATATAAGAAGGTATATAATCAAAAATTTCCAAAAATGAATCATAATACACCACAAACGTTTATAAACCAAAAATCCAACAACAGACATACGGTTAATCCAACTATTACCACTAACCTGTACCCGAATCTAAATCCAAATCAGATCGCTAATCAAGGTCACCCTCGAACATATGCACAGGCGTTAAATAACAACGTTAATCCAGAGTCTGCTTCAGGCATATCTGCAAGCTTCGCTCAGTTCATGCACGAATTCAAACAGATGTTTAATCAATTAATTCATCAAAATGGTGTGGTTTTAAACCTGCTAACAACTGTATTAAATAAAATTAATCCGTAATGGCTAAATTTATAAGAATTGCACTTTGGAATGCCAATGGGCTCCTACAGCACAAGCTAGAATTAACTACTTTCCTCACTTTGAATCACATTGACATAATGCTAATAAGCGAGACGCACTTTACTAGTTTCTCTTTCTGCAAGATTCCGAATTACACACTACACTATTGCAATCACCCGGATGATACGGCTCATGGAGGATCAGCCATACTTATTCGAAATACAATAGTTCACACCGAACTTCCTCCGTACCAAAAAGAACACCTACAAGCAACAACAATACTTGTCAGTATGCATCTTTACAAATTATCAATCTCAGCAGTGTACTGCCCTCCACGACATAATATCAAGCAAACAGATTTTGAACAGTTTTTCCATCAATTGGGTGCGAAATTTCTTGTAGGTGGTGATTTTAACTGCAAGCACACTTCTTGGGGATCACGTCTGATCTCAAGCAAGGGTAATGAGCTCCTGAGAACCTTAAATAATAATAATTATTCATTTCTGTCCACTGGTACCCCGACATATTGGCCTAGTGATCCTCAAAAAATACCAGACCTGCTCGACTTCTTTATTTTGAATAACATAAATGAGAACGTGATGAATATTAAGCCATCATACGATTTATCCTCAGATCACTCTCCAATTGTTTTAACTATAGGAATAACAGTTATACAAAAAATAAATTCGAATATATTACATAGCAAATATACAAATTGGGAAACATTTCGAGAAGTTTTGAAAGAGCGAACAAATTTACATATCAGTCTCAAAAGCGACGCTGAAATTGACAAGGCTACTGAAGATTTGCTTCAACACATTAAGACTTCAATTCAAGAAGCAACTCCTAAAACTCAAGCATCACCTGCATTCCAAGATATTCCGTTGGAAATCAAAGAGCTTATTCGGAAAAAAAGACGTGCTAGAGGTAAATGGCAACAAAATCATAGACCTGACGATAAAAATACATACAATAAACTTTGCAGAGAACTTAAAAGCAAACTTAGGCAAGTCAGAAATGAAAATTTTGAAAAGTACATTAATAATCTATCCAGATCAGATAACTCGATATGGAAAGCAGTTAGTAATGTGAAGAAGACTAAATTCTTTTCTTCACCTATTAGAAACAGTGCTAATGATCCTTGGGCAAGAAGTGAAGAAGACAAAGCGCACCTATTTGCTAAATACTTGTCTAATGTTTTTAAACCATTTGATTCCACCATTGATAAAGAGATTGATGAAGAATTGCTTAAACCTCTACAGTCTTCACAATCTTTCGAACCTATCAAACCCAAAGAAGTCAACTCTCAAATCCAGATGTTAAATACAAGAAAATCGCCTGGTTTTGACAAAATAACAGCAAGGGCGTTGAAAGAACTTCCTAAGAAAACGATTGTTTTAATAACTTATATATTTAATGCCATACTAAGAGTAGAGTATTGGCCAAAATCATTTAAGACTGCCCAAATATTAATGATTCCTAAAAAAGGGAAAAACTTGACTGAGGTATCTTCATATAGACCAATATCCTTGCTTCCCGTAATATCTAAACTGCTTGAAAGGATCCTTTTGGACCAAATCAACAACGAGCTTCCTTCAGATTGGATCCCCTATCATCAATTTGGCTTTAGACGTGAACATTCGACCACACAGCAAGTTCACAGGGTTATTGACACTGTACTCAAGTCATTTGAAAATAAGCAATTTTGTAGTGGTGTTTTCCTGGATGTTCGACAAGCATTCGATAAAGTTTGGCACCCAGGACTTTTATATAAAATTAAAACATACTTTCCATCCAGGTATTATGGGATTTTAAAATCCTATCTACAAGATAGGATTTTTCAAGTGAAAGTAAATCAAGTAACATCTGATTTTCACAAAATAATGTCAGGTGTTCCACAAAGTAGTATTTTTGGACCCTTCTTATATGTATTATACACAAAGGACCTCCCATTACTTGAAAATCTGACAATTGCTACATTCGCTGACGATATTGCCATACTAAGCAGTAATCACAGTGCTGATCAAGCTTCCCGACAAACGCAAGAACTTATCAATGAACTAGAAATGTGGCTTGCTAAATGGAAGATTTGCATAAATGAAACCAAATCAGTTCATATCACATTTACCCTGAGAGAGGGTACGTGTCCTCCAATTTATTTAAATAACGTCCAGATTCCGAAACAGAACATAGTGAAATATCTTGGTCTCCATTTAGATAGCAGACTTACTTGGAAAAGCCATATAAAAACAAAAAAGCAGCAAATAATGATCAAAATAAAAGAACTTGATTGGCTACTGCGTAAAAAGTCGAAGCTCTCTGTCGAAAATAAGTTGCTGCTATATAAATCGATTATTAAACCAATCTGGACCTACGGAATTGAGCTCTGGGGATGTGCTTACAAATCCAATATAGCTATAATGCAGAGAACTCAGTCAAAAATTTTACGTTCAATTCTTAATTCTCCGTGGTACGTGACAAATGAGACCATTCACAGCGACCTCAATATGAAAACGGTGCAATTAACGTTTAAAGAAGTTAAAGAAAAATATAAGCGCAAACTGGACTCACATTTGAATCCTTCTATAGTTGACGTTACTCAACCTTTTGGCATTAGGAGGTTGAAACGACAATGGCCCCTAGACTTAGTCTTAGATTAGGTCTAATATATCATACTAATTGTAAAACTGAGAAGTTCTCATTGGAGTTCTTCTTAGGCATCACTCATAAATATTGTCATTTTAGCTCATAGGAATCTTTATGTATTTCTGATTGCTAAATAAAACTGAGTTCAAAAAAAAAAAAAAAAAAAAAAAAAAAAAAAAAAAAAAAAAAAACGACCAAAATTTAGGGTAAAATTCTACTTTTCTTTGAAAAACGCCGTCATTTTGTCAATTCTTGATTTTATTTTATCGTAGTTCATTTTACAGACAATATTATCTAGTTTAACAAGATTTTTTTTTTTAAATTTCATCCACGCAGAAGGCCGGAATCACTGCAGCAGTGAAGGGCCCTTTTATTGTCGCGCCGTTGGAGATCGACAATAACTTTAAAAATATTTAATTTTTTTCTTCAAAAATTTTACTATATATTTTTAAAACATGTATAAATATATTCCTAAAATTTTGAAATGATTGATAAGATAGTTTTTTTAATATAAATTTCCAAAAATCACCTTTTTTTAGGCGATTACACTAGTTGTGCCCCTTAACATGTCACAAACTATACATTCCACATAATCTTCTTCACTTGAATCTATAATATGTATATATATGTATATATGTATATATATATATATATAGTGTATATATATATATATATATATATATATATATATTATATTAAAACTAGCTTTTTGTTTCGACTATCTGAACAATATAGCAAGTACAAAATATGTTAAATAATATCAAAAATTGATAAATTCGAAATGAAATAAGATAAATGTAATTGAAAGTTAGTTGCTAATGATAACGCAAACCGAAATTTTATGATAGTTTAACTTTATATCATCTGCCAAAAATGACGCACCTGCACAATTCTGTTTACTACATCGGTCTGCGTGATAGTAGTAATGACAATATTCTATAGGACGGTTTAGATGTCCAATTAAGTCAAAAAAATAATTTAATGTCGTTTAAAATTCTATCAAAAAACGTCTGTAGCTATTTACCCCTGTTACAATAGGCCCCAAGCTCACCTATGTTAAGATGATGTTATACATGCATGTAATACTACAAATTGCAGTATTGTAATACTACAACAAAGGACTTACATATAAACCGATATCATAGTTCTGATCTGAGTGAGCGGTCCTGTATCAGTAAAGATGTGGGCTAGCACGAACTAGTCCCGGGTTCGATCCCATCCTCGGACAAACATCAAGCTGCGGGGTTATAGATCTAAAATATAATTTCAAGTAAAATCTCTTTCGACGCTCAGAATTATTAAGACAACTCTATGATTGGTTTATCTTAATTAATAAAAACTATATCTCAGTTGGTTAGATTATCGACATATTGCTTTCTAATAGCGCATTAAAAACCTAGAATTAATCAGCCTACAAAAATGCTTATAGCACACCTAATAGTTATGATTGCTATTAAATTAATGAATAAATTTCAAAAATAGTCCCGATTTGGACATACGGCATTGAACTGTGTAGTTCTGCATGTTCCTCAAGTATAAAAACAACTCTTGCATCTTTCAAGAGGTAATAAGGAACATAATCATCATCATAAAATTATATTTGAAAAATTAATAGACATAAATGAATAGTTAACTTAGCAGAAGAGATAAAAATATATTTAACATAGATGAATTCTAATTTGTTTCTCATCATTGGAGAGGACTCTACATTTCTGATTATTTATTTGTAAATATTCTGCTTTTTCGTTGTAATCAAATCAAATATTTTCATGAATACTGTGCGTGTAATTTACACACGTAATATGCGAATTTATTTACCGGATTTAATTAAAATAATGATATACGCATATTTGATAATGCAACAATATTTGTTTGCTTTAATAATAGTTGCAAATTTCATATTGATTAAAATCAAATATAAAAACAGTATACAAATATTTGAATTATGCTGTAAATTGAATAGAAGGCCAACTAAAATATAGAAGATATAGTGAATTTAATAATATTGTTCGTAATATAAATTACGATTTGCGAGTTCCGTTCGAAAAATAAAACGCATCCTATTTATGCAGATGTAGAGATAAGATGATGCACCATGTAGATGCTCTAACACTTTTCTGAAAGAAACCGGTGGCAGACTAATAAAAAAATGATGTCTTTTCAAAGTATCATAGCAAGTAAATCACCGTATAGACATATATTTTTATTGTGTTCTATGATTGTGAACAATTATAAAAAAGGGGTACTTTGGAAACATAACTATATCCAATTTTTAATATCCAAAATAGGTGTCTATTGGGAAATGCAATACTTCTCTACCAAAAACCGTGGTCAAAATCCAAGTTTTTGCTGGTAATAGTATTGATGTTCACATTAAAAAATACCGAAATATTCTATATTGAAACACTATCACTAGTTTGGTGAATGCTACACGTAAGCTTAATTTGGGGAATCTCCATTTACTTAATCAAATGAAATACCGACCACTGTAGCTGAAGGCCATTAGTTAGCAATGTGAGTAAATTTGAAGGTCCAAAGGTTCAAGGACCATGAAATTTGTATATCCCATATATGAATACATAACTATTATTTTTTTATGTTTAGCAACTATTATGTTGATTTATTTGCTATTACGTTTTGTTCTTAAAAATATCTACATACATTTGTCAAACGACATTAGTGAAAATTATGAAAATAAAAAAGTGAAAACTCTCAACAGTATTGCATTTACTTAAGGGGGTTGTTCTTTTTTTTACAAAAAATGCAAGGTATTTGTTTTTGTTTTTCTCGAAATGTATTTATCATAGAGACATGCGGTTTTTTTTAAACAAAAATTACAAAAACATAGAATATTACTAAATTTTCTTTTTCTTTTTTTTGCTGTCATTTTTTTAACCAGGGGGCGACAAAGTCGGCCTTGCAAAATTGATCTCTTTTGCGGTGCCACAGATAAATCCGTTGCGCATCGCCCGAAACATAAAAAAAAGAAACTACGTTGAAGAAGAAGTTTTAATCCAGTCCCCCTACCAAAATGAAAGAAATAAAGCAAGAAGGGCAAAAATGGCAGCTATTTTATATAAAAGTGTTAAAAAAGGCCTTGTTATTGGGCGAAAAGCTTCGCAGAATTTTTTTGCGTTATGTTATCAAGTTGTTTGAGGTAGGGGCAATTGCAAGTCGATCCGACTTGTAGTTTTTTTTTAATTTGTGGCACCGCATTGAAAAAAGTCATTTTGAGAAAAACGTATTTAAAGTTTTTAATATATTGTACTAAATACACCATTTAATTTAATGTACTAAATACACCATGGTGTTCAAAGATGCTGACATATTAAAAAGGTCATGTGCATGAGGTATTATAATGAAAAAGAGAGCAGCTGACATACAATAGCTCCGGAGCGATGAAAAAAACGGTTTCAGAGGATTATATATATAGATATATATATATATATATATATATATATATATATATATATATATATATATATATATATATATATATATATAACTTCGTCAAAAAAATAGATATTGAGATGATTTTTTTTTAAATAATTCTAAAGTTTTTAGCTTTCATAATATCAAAAAATCTCAAAATCGAAAACAAAATAAATAAAGACCGAACAACCCCCTTAATTACAACCATATTTTGACAAAATTTAAATTAATCTTATTATTCGTGGTTTATTTGTTAACTTACAAAATTGGATTTCTGTACTTGCTCGACATCTAAATTTGTAATTTTATAGTAAAAACAATATTTTTCCCTGATTCATTTCTCATAGGTTATATACTGCAGAACTTACGATTTTGCATTCTTCCTACTCCCATGGTGTTTGCTCAATGTATGTCAAAATCTCTTTTTAATTAGTTGATACGAAGTTACCATTCTCTATTACATTTTGCAGTCAAGTTGGTTGAGTTTGTAGAATTTGTTTGCTTCTGTTAGAGAATATGTTATACCCTCTTTTTTTAATTTTTTTAACAATAGTTTAATAGCAATCAGAAAATTAAAAAAATATATATGCTCTTGTACTGGTTTTAAGAACTTTAGTAATAGTAATGAAGTTCTAAATACACATACAGATTTATATAAAGTTATATGAAATTAATTTCATTAATTTATATTACAAATTAGCAATACACATCAGTTACTAACAGATATACCAGAATGACTTTTAGAGTTGTAATAATGGTGCGTGTTATTCCATTTTAACGTATTAGTGGTGCACCACTACGCACTTCGATAGTGGGCTTCTTCTTCAATCTTTTAATAGTTGATGTTTCCAATATAGGAGTTATTGCAGAGTTATTTTGGTTTATAATTTCATCTTGATGGATTTCACTTTTGTTTTTCATTACCCCCGGGACAGTGTCAATTCTCAGACCGCTAGTACATGGTTACTAATGTATCATTGTATGTAGATGCATTTGCAATACCTCATAATTTAGATAGTTTTCTTTGGATGGATAAAATTTTTGATCGATTGGCGTAGTTCCACAATTCAACGTCACAAATCCAGATCGGTTTTATCATCACTCTGTAGTATTTGGTTTCTTGATGATATTTTAGATTTACCTCCGATTAACTAGAACAGTGATATCAATTTCTTTTTCGTCTGTTTTGTTTTACTGTTGATGTGAGTAATCAACAAATAAATTACTGAATTGTTAACAGGAACAGTTTTAGAGAGAACCGTATAGTGGTGTCGAGTTGCTACCGCCGTAATCATTGAAATTTGCCAAATTTAATTTTTGGTACTCTAACTCAAATTCTAGCACTCCAACGCAAATTCTGGACTTATATATATTCATATTGATATACATTATATAGAAAGATTATATACAGGATAAATATAATATTAATTTGTTTGTTAACTATTCTGTCTGGTTTATTAACATTGATTTCCTCGGCCATCGACATGTATTTAAGTTATGAATCATATGTGCATTTCCTTCATGTTTGTCATTTAAGCATTTGTTGCAATAAAATATTTTTAGAGAGAAAAAAATCGGAAACGACGATCAATAGCTCCTTATATAAAAATAAGTCTACATTAAAAAAATATTGAATGAACCGGATTTTCACTTAGGTATCTATAGAGGTATAAATGTCGGATTAAGGAACTAAACGATATGAGACACGACATGATATGTCTAGGATTTATCATAACACTAAATACACCGAATATTTAATGTGTTCCGTATCCATAAAGATTACGAGTCATTTTTTGTGAAAATATCGAAAACGTCGGCTTATGAAAGCGGATTGGTAGATATGATATTTTGATATTTAATATAAGTATGAAATTTATAAAAACAGATTTATACAGATTGAAATATACAATTTGATTCTAACTATTGTAATACCTCATAAAAATGATAAAAAATCAGGGCACATTCAAAATAATTGGAAACATTGAACAATACATTTTATAAAATTAGTCTAGGCTGAATATGAATTGAATGAATAGGCAGTTAACTAAGTAGAATACAAGACAGGTAGATAGTTAAGTAGTAGTAAAGTAGATAGGTAAATAGAATATGCGTTCTTCGTAGATTCTAACAACTGTCTTTGTCAAACGCATATGTGAATTTTTCGGCCAATTTGATGATTTGCGCAAAACGCAAATATTCGGCGCTCTTCCTCAAAAGGTAAATGGACACCGCATGACATTTGCCCTTTATCAATATAAATGTTATATGGTGAGATTTGTTTTCATGGATTTTTGTACGCCAATGGTTAGACCAGTTTGGTCGACAATAGTTAAATCGGTTTAACTCAGATGTTGTTGCAGTTGTAAAAACAATTACTATATTATCTGGGAAATTCCAATAGATGTATCTTCCAGAACCAGAATGTCGCTTGAAGAGCGCTGACCTGTATACCCTCATTTTGAAAACTCTTTGCGTTTTAATTGTAGACTCCGTTCTTTAACCAAATTATTTAGCTTTGGTGAGTTTAATGTATTATATCTTCCAATACCAATATTATCATGTGCAAGAGAATAGCTGCAGCTATCAATAGGATGCTTCTAAATCGATTCATCCAGCGATTTACCTCGGCATCAGTATCGACGCCAGCGTTCGATATGATCGACTGATAAGCGACATCTGTTTCCATGTCGATTGTCTAGCATTGATTAGCGGCTTATTAATCTGTCGGGACGCGATGAAACGGAACGGCTTAGTTGCGGTGCATATTCGACACATCTGACATCTCATACATCACAGATAGTGTGAATCCATCTAGATATGCTAATTATACTAATTAACTTCAACTGCGCGATTTGTGTTATTATCGATGATTGACTCGATTACCTGCAACTAAATCCAAACTAAGCTCATACAATAAGCTACTTTTATATAAATCTTTATTCAAACCAATTTGGTGCTATGGTATACAATTGTGGGGCAGTGCTCATAAGACTAATATAGAATTAATACAGAAATTTCAAAACAAAGTTTTGAAAATTGCCTTAGGAGCTCTAAAATATGCTCCCAACTGGTTGATTCATGTCGACACGAATACACCTACCATAAATGAAGTAATAACAAAAACAGCACACAAGTAGAGAAACAAGCTAATCAGCCACTCAAATTCATTAGCAAACTCATTGATAACAGAGAACTATTCAAGAAGATTGAAAAAAGAAAAGCGCCACTGGATTTAAGCCATCAACTATCCTGATAAAAATGGAAATAACTTAATCATTATTTACAAGAAATTATTCAATAAGTAAATAGTTAAAATTATGTTATTATCAATAAAATATTGTGAATTTTATATCGAATGGAAAAACAACTACTGAGTTGTTTTTTCCAACATGCCCTTGTAGTATACAATGTCCCTTTTCGGTCGACTATTGTAAATTCATCAAGTTTATTGAATGTCCTTTACTGGACAGTTGTAAATAAAAGAGATAATTAAAAAAAATCTGCAACGATGAAATGCTTTGAGCTTTAGGTGATAGAGACCAAAAGGTTTGATCGTGTTTCCACTCAGAATTGGCTTCAGCCTGGCATTTTAAATGATTTTGATGCCTTTTTTCGAGAAAAACCGATATGCTAGTTTTCAACACTCTAGCTCATTTGACCGAGATATCATTGAAAGTATGCGAAAGGGGCCTCTTTTTTCATAGTCACTTTTTGTCACAACTGTAAAAGATATCGACAAACAAATAACGCCATTCTATTCACATTGTTGTAGACTATTTTATAATAACAAATATTGTTCAATAATTATTATTTAGTTTATGAAAAAGTGAAAATATTTTTGTTTGTTTCAAATTTTCGGATAGTGCGGTAATCGTTTTTCTTATGCTATCCAACATTTAGTTTTAGTCCATGTCGTAGAACACATTCAAAAGTTGAAAAAAGTTGAAGCATGACTAAACCCTCTGATTAATCATTACTAAAATGTTATTTCAGGCTTCATTTTGAGCTGCATATTCAAAAGATTTTTTCAAAATATTATCAGCAATATTAGATAGTCGGTTGCTCTTAAAGCATTAAATTATTATATCAGATTCTTGTAAATTTGCTATTATGAATTTTATTTCACGGGGTGCAATCTATAACCAAGTAGTAATGAAATCTATTTTTACTTAAAAACAAAGACCAGAATATGTTCCCAAGTAACCATAGTTCTTTCAGACATTGCTGCATATAAAAAATGAGTCACAAATTCTAATATAGAGTATGTAAAAATATAAATTTAGTGGTGTGTGGCATTATGCCTTAAGCAGGTTGCTGCATTTTTCCGTACCGCAAGTAATCGAGGAATAAAAATATTTCGATAGAATTTCTAAAAACAGCTGGACCTGCTTTTTCCAAAAAAACATTTCCTTAAAACGTAAAGACATGCAAAAAATCGTTAATTTAAATTTTTTGCGATCACTATAACTTACCCGGATAGTTAATACTAATAATAAAAATATAAAAACAAAATTTGTTAGTCTTTATTATTTTCGATAATTTAGTTTATTATTCTTTTAGATTTTGTTTTTTATTGCACTAAAAGCATAAAAATTTTGTCATGTTATCTCAAAGTGTAGCGTTATTGGTCGTACATATTGTATGAATGCATATATTTATGTATTACAGGTACAATTTTTTTAAAATAAATTAAATTCAATTAATTCCTCATAATCGGCTCACAAAAATACTTGCAAACATCACTCAAATATGTTTTATCTGGCTCTTATTGTTAGTGTGGAATGTGGAATGTGGAAGCGTGAAAACCTACCGTAGTCTAGTATATATCAGCATTTGGTATACATCAACTAATTTAAAATATATAATTTTAGGAGCTGTTGTGTTGATTTTTCTTAACTACGTAGTTTTTTAATTTCTAGTTGGCTTATCCATATTTGATGTACTGCTTTTATCACAATTTATCTAATCAGTCTGATTACTAAGCCGGAGAAATGCTAGTTTCAATTGGAAAAATCTTTACTTACATATTTCCAACTGAAAACTGCCAACTACTACTTGTTATCAAGCTGTCTGTCTTTCCTAGCTAATGCAAAGGTATATTCATTTTTTTTTGTTTATGATAGTACATAAAGAAAGAAAGAATATGATAATAATTGGAAATTATTTTTTTTACTTGTATATCAGGAAATGGACCAGAAATAACGCCAATATTTCTGTTTAAACGCTATGACTATCTTCAAGTATTATTTTTAGAGGTCTTATATCACCATAATAAATATTTTCAGAGTGCAATAAGTCTCAAACGATATCTGTAATGACAAGACGGCATGTTCCGAGTTCCATCTGTGGTATACTTGGAACTAATAAACGAACTCGTAACTTATTTCATTATATTTTATACTTCACGTGTTCCCGTTTTGTTTAGTAGAAAAACATTTCTCCAGATGGTTGAACGAAGTGATAACTTTTACACCAAGGTTTCTGAGTTATAATTTCAGTTTCTTCAATAAACGAGCATACTTATTATACATATAAAAGTAAATGTTTCACTTTGTTCAAAGTCTTAGTTGAATCCAATTTTTATATATAATTATAATTAAATTGAATCCAACATTATATAAATTCATAAATAATTAAGAAATTGTGTTGAAATTAAACGTTTAAAAATTTGTATATAAAATAAAATATTTATTTCTAAAATGAATTGTTTGTTTGTAAAATTCGAATGTTTATTAAATTTAAACAATATTTTTTTAATAATTCACACTAATATTCACAGAAAGTGAAGAATATATTTAGCAAAATGCTGTGCGATTATTTGTGTGATTATTTATGGCTTAGTCGTTACAGGTATCGATATCGATACCGGCAGCCTGATGACAAGCAGTAGACCTTTAGGCCATCTATATTTAGAAATATGCTTTAGCATTTCATGTAAGTAATTATTAGTTTATACATGAGTATATGTCACAAATACGTTAATCATATTTGACAAAATTCAAATTAGTCGGAAATCGTTAGTAGTAAATCATAATCAGTGTGAATAATAGGGACAGTTATTTAATCCTGTTATTAGTGCAAGTAATAATTATCATGAACAAGCCTGCAACACACGATACGTCTTACTTAACGCAAGTTTCATTAACCAACTCGAGCTCTCAAACTTGGAATTCTCGTCGCAACACACAATATCTGATAGCAATAACCTAGATAGAGCAATTTCATGATACAAATAAAACTTATACTTACATTATTGGTAAAAAATTAATCTTAATTAATTTTATTTTATAATAAATCCTATGGTATCATAGATTAATATGATATATGGAAAATATGCTGTACTCGTATATTGGAAAAATAATCCGTATCTAGTCGCCGAAGTGGCGGAATCCGAGTGGAAAGGGTTAGTCTACTTTGGGATTTAAAATAATTAAGTTTTAATTTTTAATTTAATTTATTTGTTGAGTTTATAGTTTGTGAGAGTTATATTATTTATATTAATTATTGTGAGACAATTTATTATTTATATTAATTATTGAAACACTATTTAACTTGTATAATTATTCAATTTCATCAGAAATACAAAAGTATATACTTGAGGTATATTAACTATTTTGCCGAAGTGTCAACAAAAGACGATTGCGATTGCTTAGATTTTCTTTATTTTGTTTTATACAATTATGGCTAGATGTCAGGAGGACGCCATAAGTTTATGAAAGTGTTAAATTTTAAATTAATTATTTCTAAAACTGTTTTTTAATAAAGCTGACATTTTCTGCAGTATTATTTTGTACAATTTACTTCAATTAATTATTACAGGACAATTCAGAGTTTATTATTACAAACAACATAAATATGTAGATCAAATAATAATAATTTATTATGAAGCAAATAATGCTAAAATAAATATTTTTTTAATCTAATTCTACAAAAATCAATATAATTGTTTATTACTGATTCATTGTATGAATTTCAAGTATAATGCAACTTAGATATTAATTTTATTTTGATGATTTTTTTCAAATGAATTTAATTGAAATTTTTTTAAAATCTACTAGCACAAAATACATAAATACTTTATTCACAAAAATTACATAGATATTTGCATAGCATTTATTACGCATAATAAATTTTAACATAATATTCATATTTTATTCAACTTTTGCGTATTTTATAAAATTCTAAAACTTTATAAGAATTATTTATAACTATGTGTAAGTGACATTTTGCCCTAAGGTAAATAACAAATAACATTTGCTTTAAATTGCATAAGCTTCCCGATATGTGTGAATAATTGAATTTATCAATAAATATTTGATTTGTGTATGATAGAACTATATGATTACATATCTAAGTATCAACTTGTATATGCAACATATTTTGGTATCTGCTAACCTTTCCACTTGTTTACTTACTTACATGTCCTATATGTCTGCTTGTCTTCCTGATTACCAATATGTCTGTCTATTAGTCGACTTGCTTACTTATCTGCTTTTCTATTTTCTACCTTTCTACCTTGTCTATCTTTCTAGTTGCTTACATGTCCACCTACTACAATTTCACCAATCTACCTCTCATATATCAATATTTCTACATGCATATGAAACAATCCTAGTGATTTGTAATAAACATTTCAGACCATGTGAAGTTTTTAACTTTTTTACCTGCAACTCGCAAACCACTGGACCTGCTTTTGCGAAAGTGTAGTTAATTTTTTACTCCATCAATAAAGTAAAATGATGTTTTGATCATAAGATTCAAAAAATCCGTTTTCTCAAAAACTCCAAACTTTTGCACTTTTTACTCTGTATCCCTATGGTATCTCTGTAACGGCTGTTTCTGCCTAAAACTAATCAGCACCTCTTACTGTCAATACGAATCGAATGTATTTCAAATCATTCTTTGAATCTTCGTTGAACCGTGTTCTAGAGATCGATCGTTGACAAAAATTTATATCTACACAAAATACACATACACGTAGATCCGTTTTGCTAAAATATATCAAAATATTCAGGAGATTTTGTAACGTAAAAATAAGCAAGAAGATTCAATTTAGATTTGTTTGCAATTACTATAACTTACCCTAATGAAAAATAAAAAGATAAATCAAACTTTACAAATTATTTTGAAAAGCTATAAAAATTTGTTACAGATATTTTATTTTATTTTATTCTTTGTGATTGGGACACGCATGTTTTAATATCTTTGTGTTCATACACGGTAAAACTTTTCTTTTATCGTATCAATCTAAATCCTTAGAAAATATTGCGTGGAGCAATAATGTTTTTATAATTGCAAATCAGCGACCGTAGCGCCTGCTTGAATTATTGGCTTATATATATATATATATATATATATATATATATATATATATATATATAACCAGTCGGTTTACTCCATCGCTAATAATTTAATGGTGTGCTGTTGCAATATTCCAACCTCAGCGCCAGGAGGGCGCGCTTTGCTGGTCGAGCCCTCATTAAAGCATCAAGCGAACACGCTATATTAGTGGCCGCAGTGGCCACTTCGGCGGACGCGCTAACCCGTACAACAATTATTGACGAGATACTAAAATGTCATACCTGAGATGTAGCATTAATCGAATTGAAAATGTATAGTTAATCAAATTCGAATTGATTCTAGATTGGATTAACGTCTACCATAAATTGCTGATGATATTGTGACCACTATATATAGTTTGTAGCGAAATCTTTTACATGAGAAATAGATTGATTTTATTATCTTCCGTACGGTTAGTTATACTAATCGCAAAAAACATGGAATTAAAAATTTTTGCTTATCTTTACTACGTTTAAGCGGTTTTTGAACATTTTGCCATACCTTATAAAAAATAGATCTTTGTGTGTGCGTGTAGTATGTGTGTGTGTGTATGTTTGGATATAAAGGCAGGTCTACTCGTTTCAAAGATACGGGGTAAAAGTAATAAAAATGGCATGTTTGAGATAGCAGAATGTCCGATTTGAATAATTTGAATAACACCACTAGTTTTAACTCAGATTTGTTGAAAAGTTATTTGTATTATTGTACAAATTGTTGTATTTTTGTACAATTGTATTTTCATACATGTAAATTAGACATGAACCTTATTTCATGTTTCTAATTCAATCTCCAATTTGACTTTGAGCAATTATATTGTGAAACCAATAATGTCACAATAAACTACACGAAAAAACAACTATTTGACTATGCTAATTAAAACTCTCATGTAATTATTGTAGAAATGTGTTCTTTTTCTGTTTTTCAAAAAATTGTCACTTGGTTCCGTAGGGTAAGTTATAGTAATCGCAAAAAATCGAAAACATTGTTTTTATATTATCTTTACGTTTCAGAGGTTTCTGAACATTTTGGCATTCAGTAAAAAAATAGTTCTGTGTATGTATATGTCATTTGGGGAACAGATCCAATGTCTCATCTTTAATTTTAAAGGTATTTTACAAAATAATTGGTACATTATTTAGCCAATGCAAAATATAAATTTCAGGCGTTCTTTTTTACAGAAATAATACATAGATATAACCTTGATAGGGTATATCGTCAGAAATATCCATGAACTGAGTTGATATAACCATTCAATACTTTGTCTCTTGTTAAATTGCTTTTTAAACCTTTTTTTTTTATATAGTATTTTTTATTGTTTCACACCTTTATTAAGCTAAGGATTCCAATACACTGGGGCCTCGCTTTACGGCCTAGATACGTTCCGCAAAACTTGGCCGTAAAGCGAAAAGCCGTATAACGAATCAATTATTCTAATACGTATTCATACAAATTCAATGGAATCGGTTCCAAATTTAATAAATATATAATATGGTTTTATTCAAAATGCATTTTATTTTTTTTATTTTGTTTAAATTATAAACATATCTAACAAGAACATAAATTTTATATAAAATAAAAAACTTCAAAAACGTTACATAATTTTCAAATAAAAATGAAACAACTAAAACCTACAGATCACTGTCACCATCATTTTGCGCTGGTGGGTTGAAAAATTTTGTCTTGTTTGTTTTGCCTTCTTGTCTATTTTTTCCTTTAGTAATTTATAACAGTTAATGGCTGAGTTAATTTCTCGATACACATAAGCGCTACGTTCGATGTCAGGATCGTTTTCAAGGAAGATGTTTATACCTTGTTCAAAATATGAAAAAGCGCTCGACATGATTTTTGATGTTAGCTGTTTGGATACAACAGGTTCTGTATCTTCATCAATTGCCGGCTCTGCTTGCAACTGAATGAGTTCCTTATATGAAAGGGGTTCCCTATCAGTTGCAAGTAGATCCAGCACATCAGATTCGTTCAAATCTTCAAAACCGAGATTGCGCAATATATCGACATAGAGAAAAAAAGCCGTTATAGCGAAACATTTTAGGCCGTATATCGAAAACGTACCTTAATTAAAGAGGGCCGTTATAGCGAAAGGCCGTATAAAGAGCGGCCGTATAGCGAGGCCTGGGTGTAGTTATTTTCACCCCCAGCTTGTAACATGTAAGCTTTTATGAAGGTTATATACGAACACTTGAATCTAAATTGTAAATAACAATTCAGTTCATAAATCAATTAAATAACGTATTATTAAAAATATATATTGAGATTTATTAAAAAAGTAAAAAACCTTTAGTAGATATCAGTTGGGAAATGTGTTTATTAATTTTTGAATACAATCGAACGGGTTGTTTTTTTTTTAAATAAATAATCGGAAATTTTGTTCCATATACTTGATGAGTCTGTTGTCTTAATGAACATCCTGATATATTTTGAACCCACGAAAACTAGAAATTACAAAAATTGGTTAAAGTATAGAAGCATAGAAAAATTTATAATCTATATCCAAATATTCTGATAATTAGTACTTACTCAATATACAAGAAATATATCGTCAAAATTTTATATGTTTTGTTAATATTTTCCATGATGACAGGAAGAATATTTATTACTTTATTACAAGCTATATTCTGGACATATTAATTCTAAGAATACAATTTCAGTTATTTTAAAGACGACATAAAATACTTTGATGCCTCCAAAGTTTATAGCATAAAGCAATTTCATATAAAAGCATAAATCATATAAAAATGAAAATATTGTAATTTTCTCATAAGCATTATGAGCAAATAACAGTAAACTTTTATGGATTAATCATGTCAAATTTATTGCGATTTGAGTAACGACGGATAATTTGAAACGTTAATATTTTTATGACTTTATATTAACAAGATATATTAGTACATAGATTATTGAAATTTAAATTTCTACCTGTGTTTTTATGCTCGTGAGATTCTTAATATCTATTGTGAAACTGAAATGAACTAATTTGTATAATTATATTTTAGTAATGTCAATAAAAATAACTCGTAGAAAATAACTAACGTTTTGATTAGGCAAATAATAATAAAAAACTAGTGGTGTGTATGGCATCGTGCCTTAAGGCAAATTGCTGGAACTTTCCGTACCGTAACAAAATGTTCGTGGAATATTAAATGTTTTCAAATAGATTAATACAAATTTTGTAACATTGTCTAATATTTATAAGATGAATTTTTTTTGAAAAAAAAAATTTTTTGGAACAACCATTTTTTTTTTCAAAATCAATTATTTTGTTAAAACAAGCAGAAAGTTCTTTGAATCATTCAAATTGGACGCCAAGTTCTCTCTGCCATTTTTCGCACATTTAGTTCTGTATTTTCGAAATGGCTGGTCCAAAAACTGATAACCACTTCTCCCAATCATTACCAATTGAATGTTTTTTAGATCATTCAAATCGGATGCTCCGTTCTCTCTAAAACTCGATTTCTATCATCTGCACTCTCTGCTCTGTATGTCCGTAACTGCTGGACCTGCCTTTGCCAAAAACTAATCAGCACATCTCCCTATCAATAGGAATCGAATGCTTTTTGAACCATTCAAATCGGGTTATCCGTGCGCCCGAAAATGTGGACGAAAAAATGCAGACATACAAAACATACGCACACATCCATTTTTTCTGAAGTATGCCAAAGTGTTCAGAAACCTTCAAAACGTCGAGAAATGCAAAAAATTTCAATCTTGGCCCATTCCTATAACTACCCTACGGGATGTTAATAAAATAAATAAGTTTTGATCACATTTACTGAATAAATACATCGATGTATTTTGTCTTAGCTTTTATTTGTCCATATATAGACTTGATTTGAATTGGTTCAAATTTTCAAATCAACACAACACTAGCAGATACCTTCTGCGTATGTATTTGCGAATTTGTAACAAATTGACAGCAACGATCAATTTGAATAAAATCTTAAAATACCAAGACACACATTGTTCCTAGTAACTACTTCCCACAATGTTCCATTTGCGAAAGTCACGCCGTGAACTTGAGAGTCAAGGGAGCAAGTTAGTGGGAGAATGTCCAACCCTTTGTCGAGTACCGTTGACCGACAACCGTGCCAGAACTACGGGTTATTGCTTGATTGCCTGAGGGTATCCCGGTGAACGTCTCAGTGCGGTTTGTTAGGGAACAACTCGCAACGAACTGAGTCCGAATGTAGTTTGCACTGATGCCGCATGTCCCGTAAGGCTAACGATGCGATTAGGTGTATCGCAGGAGCAGAGGATCACGAGTCATGGTGGTCTGATTTGTGGTCGAATGCAAATATAGGTTCGAGGGAAATTATCATTGGCGATGAGTTTCAAAAGACGTTGGAATATGAGAGGAATTCCACTAGCAATTAGATGTTGAAGTAACACTTTAAGAAATGGGTCTTATAGTTTAAGCTCTAGGAAAATAATAAATATAGGATGTCAAAGTGTCTGTCTTATTCTTGCGTTAACGTACTAAATCTATATAATAAAATTATTTCTGAATAATAAAGATCAAATAACAATGAATCTTTATACACTAGAAAATTTCACCTATTGAAAATATTAAATATCTGGGAATATATTTGGATCGAAAACAATTATAGAAAACCCACATTATTGCCAAACTAAAACAAATAAAAATATATATAAAATATTGCAGATCTGAATTGGCTAATAAGGCGTAAATCAATCCTATCGGTTGACCACAAGTTATTGATCTATAAAAATGTAATGAAGCTCATCTGGTCCTATGGTATAGAGCTTTGGGGTTGCGCCAGTAGGTCTAACATTGTTTTAATGCAACGGATACAATCCAAAATCTTGAGGTAGATCACCGACACACCTTGGTGTGTTAGTATAATAAAAAACTATTCGAAGCATCTTATAGCACTTTTACTTATGATTCCGCCTACTAGAAGTTTTTTTTTTTTATTTCATTAAGTAATTACAACTGTCCATAAATATGACATCTAGTAATTTTTTTTATTAATATTAGTTTGTCAAATATCTCCCTTTTGCTTTTTTGCTATTGGTTTATAATACAAAAAGGCGGAAGGGAGATATTTGACAACCTAATAAAAATAGAAAGGGCATATCAGGCCGCCCAGTGGTGGTTCTAATATTATTGTTGTTAAACTAAAATAGATTTGATCCAGGTAGTCTTATAAACTAATCAAATTAAACTATATATATTAGATTAAACAAAAAAAATAAATAATAAAAAAATAATAATAATAAAAAACAAATAATAATAATCTTCTAATCTTATCTAGTATTAAACCTAGGTCGTGGTCTACATTATTTCTAGACGATAACATAAAAGCCTTACTGTGCTAACTAAATAAGTTTTGTTCTCTTCAGTCTGTATTCGAAAGTTGTATCATATAATTTGGCTGCAAGTTCGTTGCTGTGGTTGTCAATATTTTGTTTGTGTCTCATTGAATAGTTTTTAATTTTTTCTGTGACTATGGCTGTGCAAGTGTCTTGATGTATCATCCAGTTTGGGACATATCTGGGAGCTCCTACTGCTTGTCTTAAGAGTTTGTTCTGGAACCTTTGTATAATTTGAATGTTACTAGAAGGTTGAAGAAAAAAATTTGTTTGGACTTGACAATGAACTATTCACTGTAACAATTTTACAGTGATTATTTAGTTTATATTATAATTTTACCTTATATTTTAATTATTGTTATGATTTTTAGTTACTATTATTTTTATTTTTATTTTTATTTTTCTATATTATTTCAATTTTAGTTACCTTCTTATATCAGTTCTGTAACTCATAGAGTTATTTGACGCTGATTGTTATAATTAAAAAAATTCAAAAAACTAATCTAACTTTTTTTATTTATTATAAACTTGTTTATAATTAATTGTCTTAAATATTCTATATGAAAAATCAAGTAAACTTTATATCCTGTAAACTAACAGGTTTTCAAATGAATTTGAATACGTTCAAAAGGCACGTTTGTATATTATGATATTTATAAAGTATATTATATAAAGGTACATGCTACATAATGTTATAATTGTCTAATTCGCATATCTCTATTAAGAATACCGTAGGTTAGGGCACAAAAGTCCAATTTGACTTTCAGTAATTATACTTTCTAATAGAGAAAAATAATAAATATGAATATTACGTTTACTATATTATAACACGGATACATTTGCTTTATTTATGAATCTGTTTTATGTGAGTATCAAATGTAAACTAGTTGGTATTGGTATTTTGCCTTGAGACTTAATCAATAAAACATAAATTAATTTATAAGTGATTCAGAGTATTCCGAGTGGATTTATTACACATCATTGCAAACAAACAAACGAACACGTTAACTCGGAGTATTTTCTAAAAGCAAATTTTTAAAAATCAATAATTTTAATTAATCAATAATTATATTTGAACCAGTTTCCGTAGGACTTTAATGGTTTACTATGTTCAAGACCAAATACACTATCGTTATACTAACTAAATCATCTAATTTTTTTTTTAACAAACGTCAAAACAACTACTCATTTTCTCAACCTTTGATGAATTTTTAAAATTAAACTACTTGTCGTAAGGCCGTAATAATTCAGTAAGTTCTATAGGACCATGATATATATCGCCAAAAAAGTTCCATAATAATCGGCCTAAATTTTTTTTTCAACAGTTAATTACAAGAAAACGGCTCAGTAGATTTTCACTTAAAACTAATCAGTATCATTCCCAACTAATATCTTTCAAACAGTTTTTGATTTTTTAAAATCGGTTCGGTAGTATGAGCTTAAATGTGGACAAAAGATTTAACACTTTTTTGCAAATTACAAAGTAACGGGTCGGCCGATCGTCGCACAAAACTGAGAAGCAATAATCCTCATCGAGATACATCAAATGCTTTTTAAATATCTGAAATCGGTTCAGGCGTTTTTGAGCAAACGTCGATTAAAGTTCTAATTTTGACAAATGCCAAAAAGACCGTACTAATTTTTGCAAACTTTGACGAATTTTTAAAGCTAAACCAGTTGTCGTGGGGCCGTAATATTTTAGTATAATCTAGAAGACTATGGTATCTACCGTCAAAAAAACAATCATAAAAATCGTCAAATTTTTTTTTAAACTTTATTACAAGAAAACGACTTGGCCGATCTCTACCAAAGACTAATCAGCACGATTCCCAACCAATATCTTTCGAACGGTTTTTGAATTCTCAAAATCGATTCAGAATTACGGGCCAAAACGTAGATGAAAATTTTTCCACTTTACTGCGATTTATAAAGAAACGGCTTGGCCGATCGTCTCACAAAACTGACAAACAATAGTCCTCATCGAGATACATCGAGTATATTTTATATTTTTGAAATCCGTCCAGCCGTTTTCGAGAAAACGTCGATATTTACGGCAAAAAATCTGTTCACATACACGCACCCACACACACACACACGCACATACTTTTTCCAAATTTAGTCTCATTCGATTCGGAATGGCTTGAAACGTCGAGAAAACATAAAATTGGCAATTCGGATTTTTTGATGAAAACATAAACTTCTCCTTCGGAAAGTTAATAATTGTTTCATCAAAATATTAATTCTCTAAAGAAAGTAGCGGCGTATAAAAGTAGTCATATCGATATTATGAAATATTTTCTAAGATATTGTTTTTAAAAACATTAATAAATGTATTTTTCTCTGAGGGTTTAGTTTAGGCACCTTTTAACGAATGATCACAACCACAACTATAAGAAAAATTGCTCATTTGAACTTCCTATTATTTAGGTCTATATAAAATCTATAAGGTACATCTAATTGTCGACATTTCCTCATGAAGTTGTGTAAATGTGGAAATTTCATCTAAAATTGAGTCAATGAGTTTCGCTGATCATACTAGCGATTATAAAAATAACACATGTCAATTTCTTCTTCTAATATTTACTTTATCATGCTTCAGATTATTTTTTCTTTAGTAATTGTGTCGGTACTTCATATAGATATCTGTTCATTGGTAGCCCCAACATTTCAGCCTGCTTCCTTACTTTAATTGGGATGGGTAATTTATTGCATTTTGTCATGAGGAATTAACTCTAGTGAAGATTGATCGCATACGTTTTAACTTCGGTTGTTTTTTGCACATTGTTACCGAGAGTCTAGTCTTGTCTGTCAGTGAAGTTTATTGCTCTAGCAGAAGCCGAGTGTTTTATATAGTAATTGAGTATCATTGAGTTTTTGTTTCACGAGAGGCTATTATCTCTGACGCCATTGTGTCAACGATATTTACTTACAATCAGACATAAAGTATTGTTGCAAGAACTGAGAAAGACTTTATCAGGAGTAGAAACGTATTATTTGAAAGTAAACTAATTTTATTCCATAGCGTATTATACTTTTTAACAGCCACTGCATTAAACTTTATTGTTTTACTAATATTATTTGTTAAACAACAATTGGTCAAATAGCTACAATCGAGCTTTTTTTAAATTAAAGCTTTATGTTGCTATTTATAGCAGATACTTTTCATAATTTGTGAGCATTTTGCCGAACCCATCATCTGATTTTCAAACCGTTGGTATCGCTTTTCATTAATTATATTATCTTAGTTCTTTTTCACATACAGGTTCCAGATCAGCCACCTATTTTACTACACTACGTAAGTTCAATTCAAATCACCTTTAATATCTTACATTGCCTCTTCAAGTTTGTTTTATCGAATGCTTTCTATCCACTTGAGAAGCATCGCTTTTTTGAATTCTTTATTTTTTCTCACAGATTTGCTTTTGACTCTTCGAAATAGAATTTGACAAGAACTATTCATATAAGCCCAATAAAACTCATATGCCAGTCTGATGCAAGAAGTTTTTTAGCTGTTTTCTGGTTTTGTTTATAAATATAGCGATATAATTTAGTACTTTTTCGTAAAATACTGCGGATTACTCCATTTAATCATCTCAGTTACCAGACTGGCGTAATCTATATTTGGGTTCTTCAATCCAGATAGATCTGAATATAACTCGAGCATAACTTTGTCTGTAGTACAGACTGTACCATAAGTTAATTTCAATAATGTCTGAAAATATTGAAATTAGTTGCATGACAACTCAGTTGGAGGGTTTTGATGATTTTTGGTAATATATTTCTACCATCTTTGACATGGATTTGTGGTGAGTGTACACAGTTATATAATTAACAAACTTTTTTTAATTTAACAACGACCAAAACTTAATGTTTTATGAACCGTTATTATGATGCGCAAAAGAACTCAAGAACTCCGCGGCTAACCACTCTTTCTTCAGCTTATAGGGCGTTAGCGTGCATAATTTTCATGTAGTTTAGCCCACAGAAGACGATTTTTCATTTTTAAGATCTGTAACCTCAAATAGAAATTTGATATCAGCCTGCCTCATATCGAACTTATGAAGAATAATTGGAAACCTACGACCAATTTTCCATTATTTTTCTGTATGATATATTATATGAAAATGAGGAATATAACAAATACACCGAAATTTATTTGATGGATTTTCAAAATATATTCCACAAAATCGCCGCTGCTGTACGGGAACAGCGTGCAGCTCAGTTGCACTACTGAATGGACAGCACAATGATAGATTTTAAATTATTTCTAAAACTATCAATATGTATTGAAAAATTAAAAATTACGCTTGCAATGCACACATAGAAATTACAATAATTCTCAATATTTTAACTCATAGTGATAACTCTTGGAGCAAAGGCAAGCACAGCATGTCGTCCAGTAACGACATCCGTACATACAGCATGTCATGTGGACGTCGTCCAGGGACGACATTCTTAGCGAAAAGGTTAATACGTAACATTTCTTGTTTCCATAGTTCTGTGATGTGGAAACTACTCACTTACTTGGAAATATATTTGAGTCTGTAACTTCAAGTAGAAACTGGTATCATTACTGCTTGTTATTAGGTTGTATGTACCGAAGGATTTGAACTCAAAACATTATGGTTCTAGTTATATTTCTGGAACCTACCTGCTACAGCATCGTATGTTAATATATGTAAAATATTATATAAAGTAAAATATAACATTAGAAATACTTGTACAGGAATTACGGTAACTGAAAATGATCAAAATATCTGACAGATGCAGTCTATAAATTTAGCTTTGTTGTATGGTTTCTCCATGACCTGTATCAGTGGATAAAATATTTGCAAAGTGCTGATTATGATATAATGCAGCAATGTTTTGAATGGCTATTTTTATTTGCGAATATGAGTTCAAGTGAAAACTGGTATCACTACTGCTTGATATTAAGTTGTATATTGCGCGGTATTTGAATTCGATTCCTTGTGATTGCATGATTCTTTTATTTCTGCACTAAGAATGATTTTATAGCAAATTGGTATAAATCATTAGTGATAGCGGTATGTTAATATATACAAAATATAACATAAAATAAATTATGAATGTTTTTTTTAATTTTATTTTTTCATTATAAATTACAATCTGTCTAAATAGAAAGACATTGATTAATTATTTTGACAAAAAATTATGAATAATAGTACAAGAATTATAGTGATTCAAAATAATTAATATAACTAATCGATATACTTGACAAATTTAGCTTAGTTGAACTGCTTCACTTTGACTCGTCTTAGTCGAAAATTGTACGGATTTTTTGAGCAATACGTTTCATATCAACGGTGTTAAACATGTAAGCAGGGCGTTGCGATATCTCGTCGCCTGGCAGCTGCATAATCGCGGGAGCTCGACGTATATGTGACGTGCCGCTGCCGGTATCACGGTTTGTACGATTCAAAATGCATAATTTCCTTCCGCGACGCGGCTGCTCGTATGTGAGCAGAGTGGCAATATCTGAGAGCAATCTGTTATGCGACTACAAGCTTCATACCGCTATATATATTGCTTCAAAATATATGAGCCAAGCTTTTTAGATTATTTCTTGTAAGTTAGATGTATTTTTGTTAAATTTTACACCTCAGACCCGCAAAGATTTACAAGAAACCTTACTAATAGCTCGTATTGTTTTATAAATAATATTCATTGATATAGGATGATAATTTTTCTATTATTGGCGGTATAATGGGCACACTCGTGGGTAAGTGGCTAGAACGACTGGATCTGAATTAGCTTGTTGTCAAACTGTAGCGACAACGGTTTTTACTAGGAAGCAGAGATAGCAATATGTTTAAAAGAAAATAATTTTGATCCGGCATTGCTGCATTAATAAATACTAATCGTTCTCTTACAGACAACTCTTTGGGTTGCGATCGTTGAAACTGACTACCATTAAATTAGCACAATAGTTTATAGGACTCTTAAGTTCATGTTTATGTTTAAAGTTCATTACTTTAAAAAAATATCAACATCACGAAATATTAACAATTGTGTAAATGTAAGGCCTTTTTGTAGTTTAAAGTATAAAGTGAATGTGAAATATATTCCTAAATTTTAAAGCTTTGGTTTTGCGATCTTTCAGGATCTTTGTACTACCAGATTTCAAGCAGTGTTAAAATCGATTACTACTTGAGAGCATAGAAAAAAAATTTTGAAGTAAAATTAGCTTATCTGAACAGAGATACTAAATAATTATCTTAACTGGAAAGATCAATCTTTAAAGCGTCGCTTAATAGCCTTCTATTGAATAGAAATTAACATAAAAAAACTGATCGTCTTGATATAATAAGCATACTCGTTTGTTACAATCCATATATAAATAGATGATTTAAAGTCAATTTTTTGCAATTGGAATTTCATCATACAAAAATGACAAATTTCTACAATTTATTTTGCAAAATTGGTCATATAAATTTATTTTATAATTGAAAATCAGTGTTTCTCTTAGGTCTGATTTGATATTAATCATTTTCGAACTTATTATTAACTAGCTAATGCATGTGAACATCTATCAATTTCAATTATTGAATCATTTTTATTGAAAAATATATTTTACAGGCAATTGAAAATTGTTAATTTGAAATAGGCTTTTTGTAATTTTCATAGTTATTGAAGGTGCTCTATTGATAAAAAATTATTAGTATTAGCAATTTATGGAAACGTCACACATAACACACATCTAAAATATTTTTGCTCAAATTTAGGTGCGCTACATTGAAGGAAAATTCGATCTTAACGTCACCAAATTATAATATAATATAGATTTTATTGTACCTTAATTACAATTTTGAATCTATAATCTTAAGCTCAAATCGTCGAAATCTGTTGTTTATATGTATTGCCTTAATAAATAGTGCGTACCTTGAATAAAATGTTCAGCAAAATCTTTATATTTAGCAACACACTTACTTTATTATCTATTTGAATATTCAAGTCAATTATGCTCAAGGGCTCGCCCGTAGGTAAGCGGTTAAGAGCGACGGGACTTGTTTCAGAGGTCCCGGGTTTGATCGCCGCTTCGAGCAGCCTGTTGTCAGGCAGCAGTGACAACGATTTTCACTTGGAAATATAGATAGCAATATGTTTCCAAGTGAAAATAACCCTTGCCCGGCATTGCTGCACCAATAACAAAGTCAACCCTATTAGATTAATTCTAATAACAAATATCGTCAAATATGCCCATAGGACGTAAAGTTCTGATTGCTGTTAAAAATATTCAAAAAAAAAATATGCTCAAAATTATTATTGTTAAAACACAATTTAAATAAAAATTATCATTTTATATAGCATATCATTTCCATTTCACAATCTAGTTCCGTTTCTCAACGCGAATAGTGTTTATGGATATATTCCAGCATTATGGGTCGCTAGATGCCCAAGAATAATATATGTTTTTGTGTATTTGGTATTATGTCACACGACTGAATTCGTTTTTCGGCCAATACGGTTATCTAAACGAAACCTAATCATACCCTCCATATAACCGAAGTTATCAATGTCTATAAGGCAAAAATGACGGTCGAGTTGCCACGCATTCTGTTTTTTGTTCTTCTCTGCACAATCCGATAAAAGAAAGTCAAATTCTTAGATTTGCGGTTGGTAGCTATTTTATTCAATATGTTATTATTCACCAATTATTGGATTAATGTGCAGATATGTTAACAGGTAACGTTAATGAAAATAGTTAAATGAAATTCTTTCAATATGATGTATTTGAAAAAAATCCAATTATAATTTGGAACCAATTATTTTATAAGAAATTTAGTATTATGTTTTTAGGAAAACTCGACATGTGCAATACTTTTGTTTTTTTAGAAGCAAAATACTGGTGTTCGTTCGTGTTCGTACGTTAGGTGAGATGCACCTGTAGTTGCTATTGCAATTTGTAATGTGTAGAGTAACCTCTAAATATTATAAATAAATTATAATAAAATTGTATTAAAAATGCATTGAAATTATAATATACATTTTTTAAACTTTATTATATGACGTTTATTATTACATATTCAAGCAATAAGCTATTGTTTCTCAGAAATTTTTCGATATGTTACCATTCCTGAAATTCTGAAAGTCTTGATTTTATTTCGCACTCAATGTTAGATTCGGTAATTTTAATTACTGATGTTTCAAATAATTTTGATGTTTTAATGTCACTAATTTATTATTAATTCTATAATAATTATTCATCTGAAAAGTCATATATTTCGAACTGTTCTTTTGTCCCATTTATATCACTCGATATAAAACTGTTTGTAAAATACTAACTGTACTATTAGGTATTAAATATTTCAAGTGAAATGACATGTCAAGTTTATAATTTAATAATTGAATTTAAAATGACAAAATAACGTAAGCAATAAATAAATGTTTAAATATCAGCATTTAGCAACCATTTTTTAAGGTTTAATCTTGCATCTCCTGGCTAATGATGCCCTGCCTACAAATCATTTTTATTAAAAAATCGGTACTAATGCTAAACATCCTTTCTGTTAGGTCCCACTATGTCAATTTTACAATTATAAGGCTGTATTTTGAACTTTCTTCTAAAGGATCCTTAAAATTAAAACACAACAAATATAGAAGGCCTAAAACATTATGATCTATAAATTTGATCAAGTAATTTATAACTAATAGTGAATACCTTTAATTATATCAAAATAAAATGAATGAAAATAACTTATAGAATGTACTTAATGTTCTGATTGTTGATAATAAAAAAAATAAAGAAATCCAGTTAACAGTTGGCGTAAATTTTCTTTATCGGTCCAGTAATATTAATAAAAATAATATTAACTAGTGGTGCATGGCCTTGTGCCTAAAAGCAAATTGTTGGATCCTTCCTTACCGTAATGAAATATTCATACAATAATAAATATTTTCAAATATATAATTAGAGGCACGTCAAATATATAATTATAAATACTGTAACTTTCACTATTCATATTTTATGAACAAACGGTAAGTGCTTATAACTAAATTGTAAAGGTAAAATTATTTGTTTGAAATATATAAGTGAGTTTTGAAATTCTATCTAGAAATAAATTCAAAATCCAAATCATTTTCAAAAATTGTATTCACACATACGCACACACGAATACGAATATCCATTTGGTATGCCAAAATATTCAAAAACTATGAAATGTAAAGATATACAAAAAAAATTATTTTCCATTTTTGGGCGAATACAATAACTTACCTTACGGGAAGTTAGTATATATTTTCGTCTTTAGAAGCCCAGTTAGATTAGATCAGATTAATATTATATATGACCTTATAAAATTGATAATTTAATATAAGTAAATTTATATTAGCACGGTGCGTTGAGTTTTACTATAGTAGACTCCTATTTTTAGTTTCTGTGATCCATAATTTTTTCTCGGTGATGTGGGCTTATTGATCCAATTTGTCATGAGCCTTTGGGGTCTATATGAACTATTTTGGTAATTACTGTTCTGCATAAACATAGTATCTAACATTTCGTAAACTTTTAAATATGTTATAGCTATGAGTTAAATAAAACATTTTTTATAGAAATTATCTTTGATCATAGAGAAGATTTTATCAGTGTTGGTCTATTATAATCAGGATGATAAGGGGTACAGGCTAACCAAGCGTTCGTAATGCGACAAAATATAACACTTTGTCTACGGTCGACGGTGCCTCGAACGAACACAATGACGGCCGGAACTGTTAGTTCTTATTAACGACGAACAATGAATTTCATGCATTGTGGTTTTATGAATTGTTGTTTGCCATCATCAAATAGACATTACGTGCTCGGCTGTACGTTATATTCACAAGAACAACAATTTGTTTTTTGGATATATTATTTTTGTGGCTTTTCGACATAAACAGATCAATGAAAGCAATATCTTATCATTTTATTCAAGCTTTTGTATTTTAGCCTTAATTAATTCCATACGTTTGATTTTGCAGATATGTTGTAATTATCTTTATTATTTTTTATATTCATTCAAATAGCCTCATATAGTCCCAAAGGGATATTTTAGCCAACATAGATTGATTACATATAGAGATAGACTATTTAACATAATATTAATTCTATTATGCATAAAAAACACAGTAAATAATAGCACTAAAATATCATTATATTATTTTACTAATAATATATCTTGCATTTATTAGAAAAGATACTTTGAGATGTTGCAGTATGTTATACGGTATTATTCTTTGATTTTTATATAACGTACAATTCCAGACGTTGTGGTCCAATATGTCTAGTAGTCTCCATACATTTAAATCCAAAGCGAATGTCAAAGTGAATGAGTTTTATTATTCATATTTGTCATTTTAATCTTCAGCATATCTTATTTGTTGACATATTATCTGTTAAATAATGATATATTGTTTTTCGATTTTCACAATTGTTCTACCTTATTACTATAATTTTTTAGTACATTACCCCTTCTTGTGTCCGTTTACAATCTGTAAAATGAATTATCAAAATTTTATTAGCCATTTAGAAACAATTTAGTGACAATATACTTACTAAAGATATAGATAATACGAGAAAAAACCTTTGCATTTTGATTAAATGGCTTATACATTTCTTAAATGGGTATAGCAGTTTCTGAGAAAATGTCGAGGAAAGTCATAATTTTGGTACTTGTACACATATTCATTTTATTGGAAATATTCTTGCAAAATAAATAAATAATTTCTATATCTGATTTTGTATAGGAATCTAAATTTATAACATTTGTAATTTTATATATTGCTAATATATAATGAATGAAGAAACAAAATATTTGAATACATATATCTTATGAGATATTTGTCAAAGAGCAAGTAAGACAGTAGCGAATGCTCTATTAGTTTTTATCAACTTTATAAATACAAATAATTTTGTAATAATAAAATTGATGTTTAACTACTCTCTGTTATTTAGTGAATGTACAGCGTTCTAATGTAAATTTTAACATTAAATTTTCTAATATTGTATATCTATTAACAATATTTTCCAACAAAGTGTATATTAGTAAAATTGTGTATAACATTATATGTTTACTGTAATAAATACTGCTTATAATATAAAATAATGTTAAATATATTTTATCAATAAAGTAATAGATATTACAGATATTTTACCATAATTCGCAAGAAAAGAGCATAGTAAAAAAATCATTTTATATGTGACTTTCAATTCTGAAAACTACATATCATGATCCATAACATAAAATTTTCGTGGAGAAAGCATTATCTGTAAAACATATTTAAAAAAAAATAACTATTTCAAAATATTTTCATGTAATTTTGTTTTTTGGGCAAGAGCTTATAACGATCTGCATCGTATATTTCTTCAAATCTTATGCCGTATAGAATCCTGGAAAAATTAGTACTCGAAATAATGTCATTTTATATGTTTCATCTTACTTGATTTTTTTTTTCATATATAAAAAGTGTGAAAATTCTCCATAACTTAAGTAAAACTGAAGTGAATCATAGCAAGCCCTGCCTTATACCCTGTAATAATTGTGCTGATGATTTGTTTTACAAATTTTATCCAAGTTGGCAGATGGCAATTTAACATGTTCTGTAACTTCAACAATATGTTTTGATGAATGAACTAAAAAATAAATAAATTACACCTTCACCATTTGGTAATTGTTCTAATAAATTTCAAAATAATCTCTATATTTGAGAAATAGCTACATCCAACAAAATATTCATTTACATTCTTAATAAAATATATTGCATCGTGTTTTTTCTAGATATCTAGCGAATCTTTTCATCCTATAGTACGATGCGCAGAGTATAGTGTATTACATAATATTTTAAACATGACCAACAATACGCTGGCTGTACTACAAATTGCGTTATGAATATGAAATTTTTGCAAAAAGTTATACGCAAGAATAGACCGTTACAGATGTGTGCACTAACACAATAATGATGTGGATAAATGGAAGCATTTGTTATTTTTGTACGCGTTATTTCAGAGTTGGATTGCTCTAGACACATTATTTCAATGCTTGGAATAGTAACATGAAAATGTTATATTATTGCGACTAGCCACGAGCGATTTCGTAAAGTAAAATACTCAACATATATGTTGGCAGTTTTTGATTTGTTATAAATTTACACAATTTGTATTTAGTTACGTGGACATTGTAATTCTTGAATAAATTAGGTTACTTAAGTTATTAAAGATCGCGGGCAGAAAGGTTTACCATCATTATCTCAAACACAAGTATGATCTGGCGTTTTTTTTAGTTTTTCTCTCCTACTTTAAAGAATAGAAAAAGATCTGTAAACAGTTCTACATCCAAATAAGGAGATAAACGGCCACATTGTCAAATTTTAAACGAAAGTGTTTTTGTTATTGTTAGTCCTTTTGCTTTTGAGGACGATTGTTTACGATATCTGATTATAATCTTCAGGTATACGTTATTGAATTGTTCTACGAAAAGTATTGTTATTTTTAAGTTAGATTGAAGAGTTTTTTTTTTAATAAAACCTCTAGAATAACTTACTCCTGGTTAAATAGCACAACTTAAACTTTCACGTTGGTGAGGTGTAACCAATAGGAAAATAGTAAATAAATGAGGAAAAAAGTAATTTTACAAGAGATGAATTAAATTAAATGCTATTTTAATTCTGATTATGAATTCTTCTCAGAAATTCCTATATGAGGGTTGTACCCAGTGTAATCTCTATAAAAAAGGGTTCATAAAATATGTATTTCAAATAGAATTGTATTAATCTTATTTGTAACGATTGTATTTACGATTAAAAAACAATGAGTCTGATTATAATAAATTAAACAAATATAGCTATCAACACCGGACTTCTGAAGTAGTAAGGGTTGATCTTTTTTTGTTTATTGTGTTTAAAAATACATATTTAGATTAAGATTTTTAATTTTGTTGTTTCTAATAATTGAACTGCATTGCATTGATTAAATAATGCATTTAACACTTTCGGGACGGCACCGATTTCAAAACAATCTACTTTACCGGCTGTAAACTTGATTTCATTGTGTATGTTATGCAATTTGTTTGATAAAAATTTGTGGTCATTGAAGGACATACATTTTTAATATTAATTTATTTTTGATCATTTTATAAAGAATGGTGACGTTCAAAACAATTTCCAAAATGCATAGCTGGTTGATTTTGACATGTTTTACAATAAAATGTTGTTAGCCGCCTCCCTCCTGGTGCTTTTCTGTCAGAATAGTCAATACAATCCCTTTTTCTTTTAGAATTAAATGCCACTGATTAGTCAGTATATTTATTCATTTTTGTGCTGCACTAATGGTTTGTTTTTTCTATTATATTGTCTAATAATTCATTTGTAAAATATAAAGTAAAATAATCTATTGGATGTCTTATATTGCTTGGTATTTGTAGTCGGGGTGTTTGTTGATGTATGTGAAACTCGATTACTGAAGGAGAATCGTCACATTCGCTAATGTCTTCCCGCTCTTCATTTATTTTGTCGAACTTCTTCTTTTTGTTGGTTAGATATCATCATCACATTCATCATTATCATCGGTGCGAATAGTAATCTCGTAAAATTTGTCTGTATGAATGTCTATTTCATAGACATTATTACTCATCTTCACTACTGCTTAATTCACAAAATTTACCAGTCGTTTTGCCATATTTAAAAGCGCTCGGTCGTTTTAAGTATTAAAAAAAGACCATATAGCAAAGAAAAAGGCTAAAAATACTACTAAAATAATTTAAAAATATTTTCAAAATACAATACTGTATCACTGCCATATGTAATTTATTCAACTTTTTGATGCAAACAGAGTCATTGTTTATAAAACAGCCTGTGCCTCACAGAGTATGTTTGTCCACTGAGATGGACAGCCGTCCCCAAAGTGTTAATATTCCATAAAAAAATTAAAATGTAGAATCAAAATAATTGATTTTTTGCCCCTGGGCAAAACTCCGCGTAAAAAACAGGTAACAAATTTTTGAAAAGTGTCAAAAAACATATTTCTACAATGATGAATAAGCTGGCAATATATGGTACTTGTTGTGATGTAAGTTGTTTAGTTTTCACAATATAATTCAAATCAAAGTCAAATTGAATCTTTGTGCTCCCTATGTGATAAGTGTGCATCTAACGGAAGTCTTTAGGTATAAAATGAAGAGTATAGTTGCCTGCATCAAAACGACAACAATATTTGGTCAATATTTAATTTATAAACTTTGTATTTCAAAGTCAATAATAGCTGCTAAATTTAACGTAGCCTTCCTAATAATCAAATAATGTTTGATAGAGCCACAAAAACTATCTAGTTTTTTAGGTAAGAAGCATTCTAACAAAAAACAAATATTATAACTTTTCTTTAATTTCTCACATGGTACATGAGATTTCTACTAAAACAATTTCTGTGTTATTCTGTAATTATATAGAATTTTTTTACATTGAATATAATTTATATTATCAATAAATATTTTTTAACGATTGCTCTAGTAATTCATGTTCTTCCATAAGTATCGTTTTATCTTCTCTTAAAATGTATGTCGGGTAAAGAATTTCATATCCGGCTATTATGGTTTAGTGTACTATATAGAATAGAATTCCAGGCCGATTGCTATTATACTATGTTGTTAATATTACACTTTTTGGAAATTTGACGTTGATTTTCAATAATAAGGTGTCCTCTTAATATTTATTACATAATTCATTTAGATTATAAATAACCAAAATTTGGTCTGACATAAAAGTTATTTAGTATTAGTCCAATTACAGTATACATAGAGACTTTTACGTAAATTCGGTTAAAAAAATTATTATTTAAAAAAGCATAAAGTATTATGAGAATGTCAAATTTTACCAATCAAATTCTGAACGAGTTGAATAACAATAATTTTTTAATAAAAAATATTTCCTTAACAATGATAGACTATCTTATAAAAGATGGATAGCAACATAAAAAATATGATATTAGTACATTTAGATCAGCTGGTGTGGTAAAACACCTTTATTTAAATGGATATTAGGAAGTTTAGATGCCTATCAGTAAAAAAACTCTTTTGATCTATTGCGTAGTTTTCATTTGGCGTTCGTTGAAAGATGAAAAATCAAATAAAAAAATTTGTTTTTTATGGTGCCAAAGCCTTAAAAAACGACAGTGTCAAAATTCGTACTAGTCAATCTTCACTCAAAGACTGAAAACGCTCTTTGATTGCAAAGAAATGGTACTTTAAACTGTTATCACCAACCAAATAATCAATTCTGGTGTCTACATTAAAAAACCAAATAAAAACAATAAAGGTGAAAATGACGGCCTGAATTCGTAAATCAAGACGATTTTTTTTACTTTATTTATTCCGTTTTTGGCATCACATATCTTTGGACCCTCGGTAAAATTTATTGGAGCTTGATCGGGTTGCTTTACCATCTCCATAATATAGTTCTGACCTTGCAAGATCTAATTACTTTTCTACAAATCCCTTACAAAACTCTTTGAACGGTAAATAATTTATTAATTTTGATGGCGTCAAACTATACCGGATTCAATTTTGTTAGTAACTAAAAACAGAAGTTTCTTGAAAATGAGATGATGATGCTGATTGAAAGCTGATGGCAAGTCATTGATCAAAATGGCCTATACATTATGAGATAAAGTTATTTAGTTCACTGAAAAAAATGTCTTCGATTTTTAACAACAGTTTGGAAATTACTAGTTGCCAACTTTGCCAACCTATTAGTTAGAAATGAATCGATTTATTTTTTATTGTAGTTTAATTATTCATATAATTTCATACAGGATTATTATATGTATAATATGTAATATTTCATAATTATATGTATAATATAATTATACGTATGTTTCAGTTTTTGCTTCATATTAAATTAAGAACATTATCTATTGAAATAATTTAGAAAGACATTAGCAATGGCTAATTTGTGGATATCATAATAATTATTTTAGAAAATTTTTGTGTGCTAAAAATTATGTATTTAATAATTCATCTTCCGTCTTGCTTTCATTTTTATGCAGAAAATAAAACGAATCTACGATTTGACCTTTCTGACTTGAAATTCGTTTTTAAATGAATTCCACTTCACTTATTCAAATTCACTTGCCGATTCTGCAGTAAAATAGAGAAATGTTATGGCAAAGCCATAGCGTTCCAATTTTTATACAAAATGCCATGTATTTTCTGCGCAATCATCAGGCATTCCTGTATTTTCTAGGTTAGGTTATCTATCTAAATCTCTTGATTGCACAGTAACTACATAGGATTTTGACGGTTTTTAGTACCACTCTGTATGAGAACTGATTCACAACAAGCTTTGTCATAACATTGATCAATATTACGGCAGAATCGGCCCTTTAATTTAGAGGCTCATCATATTTTGCAAAATCTCACAGTACAATAGTTCTAAGACTTCTGCGCCTCTTATTCAACATTGTTCTATCCTTAACTTCTAACGAATAGTCAAGTCTCTCAACCATCGTGGCGAATATCGTAGCGAGTGCATATATGGCGAACATTTCCCGTGCACATAAATTTACCTGCATCGTTGTAAATTTTGCAAGGTAAAGTTAACCAAATTAAGGCAACGTTAATAACAGTAAAGATATTTCTTTGGACCCTTCTCTGCGAGTCGGGTCGCTCCCGAGACCGCAGACAGATGAGTTTGTGAACTGAATCTGCTCTCATGTCAAGATACTTGAAATTGTTGCGGGAGCGCATCCGACGATATATGGAGTGCCTATTCGGGCATGTGTAGTTTCAATCATTCCAACATCTTTTGTATAACATTAGCAAGTCGAGTTAAACAACAATATATAAATTGTTAACTATCTTATACAGAAAATTTATTATTATCTACTATATTTACTACATTTTATGCACGTCACCATAATCTAATATGCTATTGTATGCATATTATTTTGAAAAAAACTAGCTGTAAGTGGAATTCTGTCTTAAGGCAATTAAGGCATCGTGCCTTGAGGCAAATTGCTGGTACTTCCCATACCAAATATTATTAATTTTTTAAAAACGATTAACGTTTTTGAAAAAAATGTACTTTAAAAAAATAATATTTTTGAGAAACTATATATATGGACCAAAAATTACTTTTTTTTGAAAAAAAAATTTTTTTTAAAAAAAATAATTTTTTTTTAATTTTTTTTTTTTTGAAAAAAATTTTTTTTTTCTTTATTTTGACATATTGTGGAAGATCTGAACTTTTTTTCAAAGCAATCGTACTGATTTAACTGCATAGGGACAAAATATAAAGCGCGTAAGCGCCGCGTCGCTGTCTAACGCATAAGCATTGGTACGGAACCCATAGGAATGTTAACAAAATGTATACTTATTGTTAAAATCTCTATAAAATATCTGATAATTTGATGTGCATATGTCTAATGATCATTTTTGACCGCCAAATGGCTCATATTTTTACTTTTTCCTTCATATCTCCGAAACCGCTAGACCTACCTTTATGAAAATTTGATCGATTCTTCATCTTGTCAATACAAGTAAAATGTTTTTTGAATTATTTAAATCGGACGCTCCGTTCTCTTAAAAACTGAGTTACCGTTTTCGGCACTTTTTGCCCCGTATCTTCGGAACGGCTAGACCTGCCTTCGCCAAAAACTAATCAGCACGTCTCCTTATCAATACGAATCGAATGTTCTTTGAATTATTCAAATCGGTTGATCCGTGTTCCCGAAATCGTCGACGAAAATTTGTATCCGCACATACATACACACACGTACATACATACACACACACATACACACACACATACACACACAGACACACACACACACCCACACATACATCCATTTTTTCTAAGGTATGCCAAAATGTTCAGAAACCTTTAAAACGTAAAGATATATAAAAATTTTCATTTTCGATTTTTTTGCGATTACTATAACTTGCCCTACGGGAAGTTAATATATGAAAATGGTAAGGCCATACCAATCAGAAACTAGTGGTGCACGGCATTGTGCCTTAGGAACATTTTTGAAAGAACTTTAAAATTTGTTTGAAAGCTGAAAAAAATAGATTTTTAAAAATTTTGGAATTTTCTAAAAAAAAATTATATTTCTAAATATTTTAGATATTTTGAACTTTTTTTAAAGCAATCGCGCTGCGTAGCAATTTCAGAGACGATATGTCAAAGCGAGTAAACGCCGCATCGCAGTTCAAAGAATAAACATTGATACAAAACCTATAGAAATGTAAACGAAATTCATTGATAAAATCTCTATAGAATATCTGATAATTTGATGTGCATATGTGTAATGATCATTTTTGACAGCCAAATTGTATTGTTAACTTCCCGTAGGGTAAGTTATAGTAATCGCAAAAAAATCGAAAATGAAAATTTTTATATAACTTTACGTTTCAGAGGTTTCTGAATATTTGGCATACCTTAGAAAAAATGGATGTATGTGTGTGTGTGTGTGTGTGTGCGTAGTATGTATGTGTGTGTGGATACAAATTTCCGTCGACGATTTCGGGAACACGGATAAAGCAATTTAAATAATTCAAATAACATTCGATTCGTATTGATAAGAAGACGTGCTGATTAGTTTTTGGCGGAGGCAGGTCTAGCCGTTCCAAAGATATGGGGCAAAAAGTGCCAAAAACGCTACCTCTGTTTTTAAGAGAACGGAGCATCTGATTTTGATAATCCAAAAAACATTTTACTTGTATTGACAAGATGAAGAATTAATCAAATTTTCATAGGGGCAGGTCTAGCGGTTTCGGAGATATAACAAAAAAAAGTAAAAAAAAATGCCATTTGGCGGTCAAAAATGATCATTAGACATATGCACATCAAATTATCAGATATTTTATAGAGATTTTAACAATAAGTATAAATTTCCGTTCATAATAAACGATAATGTTATTCGTTTTTAAAAAAATAATAATTTTTGGTACGGGAAGTTCCAGCAATTTGCCTAAAGGCACGATGCCTTAATTGCCTCAAGACAGAATTCCACTTATAGCTAGTTAATATCGTAAATAGTTCGAATTTTTTCTAGCTGAAGTTCTAAAGCTCATTTATATACTTCATAAAAATTATTTTAACTTTGCACTTCAGTTCATATGATTTTTATAAATGTACAATGTCCTTCGTTTTAAAATCGACTGATTAAGTTTTGTTTATTTACTTTTCTGTAAACATAAATAAGTTACAGTATTTATAATAATCTATTTGAAAACATATGATATGCCTCAAATTTTTCATTACGTTACGAAAAGTTTCAGCAGTTTGATTCACGATTCACAAAGACTTGAGAGGAATGTTGATGTTTAAGTTTTTGTTTAATTAAGTAAGGAACACAATTTATTGATACAAGGTACAAAGGCATTATTACTCTTGTATATTTGTTAATATACTGATAATGCTTTTATGTATTAGAAACTATGTATTCATTCTATAAATAAAATGACTTTTGCACTTTATGAATCAGAATAAATGTATGCACCATTTTTGAGAAAAGACGAATGGACAACTTTTGGACACGTGCACACTCCTTTCAGAATCTTGTAATCACATGATTACCAAATCGGATTTTCTGTCAAAAAAATAAATTTTGCTTTTGGGAATTTAAAAATGATTAAAAGTATTGATTATGCATATCACACTAGAATTACCAAATGTAAATTAAATTGTTTTGAATTTTTAGTTTTATTTTTTATTGCACCAAGGCGTTTCTTTACAATTGATAGACAGTCTGTAATAATTAAGTATTATCTAAATGAATGAACATATTTAAAGTATTAAAATGTACGTGAGTACATTGAAATACTACTAGTATTAAGAATGTGGGCAAACAATTTCTACAAAGGTATAAATGGTATTCAGTTTGAATTCAATTCAAGAATTATTTTCCGCCACAGTTGTTATTCAATCTTGTAATTAATAGCAATTTACAAATGAATAATATTTACAATATTTATAATAATTTCCATCGGTCAAAGTACACCGGAAAAAGCAATTTTGTCGTTATGCTATTAAGAAAGGTATGTCTGTAAAGAACGTTTTCGACAGAAAGATGTGATTTTCTTTCATCGAAATAAAAGTAATTTCTTCTTTGAATACGTCTCCTTCTCCAATCATCTATTTGAATTGCTTCGTATCCGTTTGAGATTTATACAATAAAAGAATTCAAAAATTTGAATCTTTTATTGAAAAACGTATGTAGGAATACCCGGAACTAGAGGTACTTGTACAACGAGTTTGTTGATCAGGTAGGTGTATCTGAAATATTATGTTTTTACTTTGTATTATATATGTTATATGTAATAATATCTGTAAGCCACAGTTTTCACTACAAGAAAATATCACTACGTTTATATAACGTAAGTGAATTAATAACATAAGTAATGTCATATGAAGATCTGAGTGATCTCAATAAAATAAACGACTGTGATCAACAATGGCAATATCTTAATTGGCATTTCAAAATACGTTAGAGATTTCTGCACAATTTATTTTTAATGCTAATTTATATTAATCATCTTAAAATGACACCTAGAGAAGCTGATTATCTTCATTTAATTGATGCCAAAATACATTACTAATAGTATTCTGAATGCTCCAAATAATGCACCATATTTTTTAATACATAAAGACACCAGCATGAATATAATAAACGATGTGATACAAACACATTCAAAAAATTATAAAAGCCGCTTACTGGATCACCCTAACGAACTTGCCAGAAAACTATGCCACAATACTACCAGGCAAAGATTAAAAAGGAAATTCATGTTTCATTAACAAATGCCAATTTTCAAAATCTCTGACTATGGTCAGAAAGTTTTGTATTCTTAGAGTAATTTTATTGCAATGTGTGAAAATTACTATATGAAAAAAGTCTTTCAATAAAACTATCACTTAAATTCAAATAATTATTATATATAGATAAATTGACAATGATTTTTGCAAAATGACATGGAGTATGTGTTAGACAAGAAAAAAATTTCTCCAACCATTTTTAGGCTTAGATTCTAGTAAAATACGCATTATTAATTTAATAAAACTATCTTCATGAGCGCAGTCAGCGGTATAATGACTATAATAATCTATAGTTAATTCAACAACTTTTCTAATTGTGACATTGGATTTTCGAAATTTTGACACGTTATTAAATGAAGTTTAACCAAGGTCAAATAATTAAAGGTCAAATTTTGCCTCACATTCATATAAACACATAAATCCACACAAACTTTTTCTAATATTGGTGTCAAATGATTCACAAAGAAACGATAAGATTGCAAATTGTATTTTCTGGGCAAAACATAAATTTCCTCTTCAGAAAATTGGTTATGGTCATATTGTGCTTATGTTAATGATCATTGAAATAAAATTATTCTATTGCATCAATGAAAAAAGAGAAATTTGTAGGAATCGACAATGACGTATGTCAACAATGAATGTTGGATTCTGTGAGTGTTAGTATGGATCTAAATAAGATAAGTGTAAATAGTGTCAATAAATTAATAAGAAGATCAGTGTTTTTTGATAGAGACGGCCAGACTTACGGATTTGTCACGTATGTCAAGACAAGAAATGTCTCCTTGGTAAGTAATATTGTACACAACAATACACAAGACAGAAATATTTCAATTCGGTTTCAATGCGCATACGGTATCGGAAAACTTCTTAACAAACTCAATTTATACTTAGTTGCAGTTCAAACTCGGTAGTATCTAATCAATATAATTTCCTCTTCCTAGAAACAAACAATATATCCTTACTAAAACACCCCGCGTTGCATTACTAATGACTTCTCGGTCTGGAAGTAGAGAATAAAATCTAAGCATCTTATCTCCATTGTGTTATTCTTTTGTTGAGATACTTAAGGAAACAAGAGAGTGCTAATTTATAGCGTTAAATAATAAATAACGAAACTGCGTCCAAATAGCTCCTCCCCGTATAAAGCACAATACAAGGTAACCGCTTAACGACGTCTCCTTTCATATTTATGAATACCGCAACCATTTATCGTGTAATTAAGTACTTCTTTTGCTTTTTGCGTTTTTCTTGGCTGCAAGAAAGCGAGGAAGGAAGCGCACTAAGTTTGTGTTATGTGGACGCCGGTAAAAGCATCTACAAACTAGTTGAATATATGTACTTCAGTAGAATTATTATTTATAATACGAAAGAAGTATATACTATTCATTTCTCAAGGGTTTTCTATTTATAGTGTGGGAGTCGTGATGTATATGGTAGTATAAACTTCACTTGTATAAAAATATATGAAATTTAATGATTATAAAAATATTACGATATTAAAATGACAAGTCCCATTGTTTTCTCCTCTCGTGACTAGCCTGCTTGATTCCCACACACTCCCTGCCCAGTCTTGACCTCACAGTTTGAAGAGAAAATACAGGGAAACACGTTATAAAAATATGGTGGGAAAGCAGATTATAGCTGTATTGTGGTACTAGTCAATTAGTAATTCCAATGTTTCGTCGGCAGATCCGCCGTATGGTAGGTAATTCGACCTTCCATCATCTTCAAACTCTGCTTATGGTTATGAATATAAGTCATGTAGTGAACTACCTGAACCTCGATGTCTTGGTGAACTTTGAAGATCCTGCCACGATCTACTGTATTAATTTTAATTTCTATAATATTTTGGGTAAACAGATGGCGCTCTGTAAGATTATAAATTTTCGCAATGATTAAAATAATCTAATCGACTTCAGTAGCCCTTTGGATCAAATATCGGATTCTCGAATCCTTGTGGCTCTGTGACAAACATTTTTATCAATTGCTCACCATTTTCACTACCATCATAATTAATTGGTATTAGTTGTATCAGAATTACTTAATGTTTGGAATGCATTATTTGTGGATACAGTTTTCATTTCTGCAGGCGTTGCATTCGTATTTGATGGATTCTTATCAGAGAAAGAAGTTGGCTCTTTATCCAAATCAGGATCATTGGTTTCTTTAACATAAGAGTCCAGAATTGTGGAATCCAATAAATAATTTGTCATCATTTTGTTTTGACTCGTCGCTGTCACCGATAATGGGAGGTAGCATCGAAAGACAATTTGTTGAGTTAACGGACAAGGAGAGGTTGAATTGCATTCAAATGAAAAGTCTAAGCTCCAAATTATTGTTTGTGTCAGCAATAAACACTGAGGTCTGGGTATACCAAATGGGTAACCACGAAAGTCCGGTTCAGGTAGTAAGTGCATTAACTACGATAACAAAAATAAAAATTTCCTTATATTTTTCGAAGGTTCCTGAACACGCATGCCTTAAAAAATGGATGTATGTATGTGTTTGTGTGTGCGGATATAATTTTTCTTCGAACATTTCGAGAGCACGAAACAACCGATTTGAATGATTCAAAACACCAGAATTCATCAGATATATGGTTGAGATTTTAATAAAAAGTATAAATTTTGTTTATATTTGTATGGGTTTCGTATCAATGTTCGTCCGTCATACTGCGACGGGGCGCTTACGCGCTTCGATGATTCATCTCTGATCAAGATTTGACCAGGGCTTTTTCTATTTAACCCGGAACCCTTTACAATGGTATGAGTTTATATACCTGTAACTTATAATAATAAGAGAGACTAGAAAATGTAATGAGAGAAGAATATTATAGAGTGAAGTTTAATATATATCATAAACAGTTTATTCACATATCTTATGGTGATGGAGTATTTATAATTTACAGTCCGATTATCATCACAGTGATTCTCACCAATCTCTAAATCAATTGAAAAGCGCAATTGCTATGAAAGTTTTAAAAAAACTGACCAAAACTACTTTTAAATAAAGTGCCGGAGAAGAATGAAAAAAGTGAAGGACTGGTAAATGTTAAATAAGCAATTACTGCAAAGAATGAGAGAGAACAAATCCTATTCGATATGATGAAAGTTGAATCGCAACTATGTGCATCAAATGATGCCTATTGCAGGTCTTTGCAAAGCAAATATTTAAACGTAAATCACCAATACTAAGAAGAAGACAGGTGATGACATATTGGCTCACACAAAAGGAGCAAATACAGAAAATTGGAAGCTAAGGCACTGGGTACGAATGCATGGATTAAAAGTTTCAGGAAACAATTTTTATAGAAAGAGGTTGCTGCATATAGATTTTTCTCAATATATGGTCCAAACCGATTTGCTACTATCCTAAACATCATTTATTCTATGTACCTATTCAAAACCGAATCAATGGTCATACTTATCCGAAACTGCTGGTTTCATTTATGAATGGATATTGTCGAGTTAGGTTAATTTGGATATATATATATATATATATATATATATATTATACATGTGTATGTAACCAATCTAGGCATTATTCATCATCGGATTTGGGCATATATCTTGGACCGTTCGATAGTCGATTTCAGCATGACCGCATCTGCATACCAAGGATCAGTGCACGGCGAGCGAGTGTTAAATCTCGCACGTTCACTGTGTATAATCCTTTTCATTCTCTTGGCTGGATAGCTCTGCAACTGTAATATAATTCATAACCGTACTGGATTTGAAATATTTGAATTTTCGACGATGAAACCTACGAGTTTATTTCAACTGGGACTGCTCCAGTGCATTCTACATGTAAACACTTGATATAGATACTTTTGTACAGACAAAATCCATTACACCAAATAAAGAATTAAAATAAAATATTTATAGTAAAATTTAATATACTTAATGCAATTTAATTTAATGCTATCCATTAATCATAAATCACCTGTTTTTTACCAACGGAGCTTTTAAATATATCTATCCATTTTTTTTTTAAATTAACCATTCTATGAACTCAACTTGTCAAGATATTTCAATTCTTATAAATTCAAACTGTGATATTGAAAATTTACTTCAATATTTAGAGGGCTATCAAAGTTATATCAAATATTAAACGCGTTCCAAATTAAAATGCGGATTTCTAATGGAGGTAGCAGTAACATAATAATACAAGTTTGCTGAAAAACTTGTATTTTCTACTTTTTTATCATCTACATAAGATAGGTCTCCTTGGTTTGAAAGTAGCGACGAGATTTGGATCATAGCTCCCAGATTCGATATTTCGCTTGATGTCAAGCAGTATTAATAGCCCTTACCGACACTGCTGCACCAGTAAAAGTTTACCAGTACTATAGATAAAAGTAATTAATAATTGTAAAGTAATAATTGTAAAGATAAAATTTATTACAAAGAAATAGGACAAAGATTTGGGTTGCCATCTATATAAAACAAACGTAGATTTTGAGTACATATTTTATTCCTACAGCTTTTAGAACTCTCGAGTTCTTATCACTGTTAAAACAAAAAACAAATCTATCAGATGCTTATGTAGTATAAGAAAAAAATTCTAAAAACTGCTTTCACTGATGCTCTTTATATTAATACCATTAGAGAAATATAATGTAGATTTCTACTTATTCATAAACTTGAAGTATGTCATCAAGACTTTTTCTGAATACTTCTGTTTTCAATTTGATCTAAGTAACCTGTTCGTTCATTTGATCAATTTAACCTGTTTTTATACTTCCCAAAATTAATTACTCACATTAGCTATTTAAATTTCTAATTATTGCAATTTATAAATAGATTTATGTTTTATAATAATATAATTTAATTGTTATAGCACGTTTGAAAATGATTTACCGGCCAGTTCTGCCAATAAAAATAGATCAATGTTTTGGCATGGCCATGTTTCGCTGTATTTTTCATATAAAATGGTACTAAAAACTGTGAATCTTTCTAATGTTATAATAATACAAGCATGAAGTTAGATTTAATGTGTAAAACGCCTGATCTTACAGCAAATACATAGCATTTTGTCAGTTTTTAGTACCATTTTATATGAAAAACGCAGCGTAAACTAGCCTTGCCATAATATTAGTATATTTTACGGAAAAATTGGCTAGTTATTATAATATCTTAGTATGATTTTACATTTTTATAATTTATCAACTTCCCGTAGGATAGTTATAGAAATGGGCGAAAATCGAAAATGAAAATGTTTGCATTTCTTCACGTTTTAGTAATCTGAACATTTTGGCATACCTCAGAAAAATAGATGTGTATATGTGAGTGTGTGTGTTTTGTATGTCCGCATTTTTTCGTCCACGTTTTTGGGCGTACGGATCAACCGATTTGAATGGTTCAAAACACATTCGATTCCTAATGATAAGGAAATGTGCTGATTAGTTTTTGACAAAGGCAGGTCTAGCCGTTATTATTGAAAATAATTCAGATTTTAATTTTAATTATGTTCTTATATACTACTAACAAACAAATAATTTTAGCTTTGCAATTCAGTTTATATAATGCTTATAAATATTAATAAAGTTATAGTGTTTACAATAATTCCAGCAATTTACTTTAAGGCACGATGCCCTACACCACTGGTTATTATTTTTTTGTTTCATTCAATTTAAATGTACAATAATTTTTATGCAAATATTTGATGAAACATCAATATGCCAAAAAAACAACACATTAATTACTCGTTTACAAATTTGCAACCCTACATCGCTTTTATAATCATCATGCATACAATTTAATCCGCATATCGATAAAATGGCATCCCCCACTTAATACGATTTAACGTAATTGATTCTGCACCCTTCAGGTAAAACGGCTCGAAATGAATTTCGTAACATTTCGGAGTTCATTTAATTGCATTAGATGAATTATGTTACAGTCGCAGGCGGTGTTTATTTTCAAAAACAATTAAAAACGTCAGAAGAGATAATCCTGGCGACACAGTAAATCACGGTGTCCAATGGTAAACGGTTCGATTCGGGAAAATTTATTATATTACCTTACACGTTTAGAGTGCGCCTCCCGGGACAGGGCGGGTGGAGCTGACAATGGGGGGAGCGGCTCCAACGAGTATTCGATGAAGTCTAAGTTAATCGAATTAAGCCGGTGTATATCTCATAAATAAATTTATTACAACATTAATTCACACGTCATTCCCGTTATGTATGACGTGACTTTGAATAATAGAAAACAGGGTTGAAATAATTTTGTACTGTTGCTGGTGTTTATTAATCTTTGTCATATTTTGTATTTGCTCCAACTGATATAAAGTTTGTGATATCAAATTTTATGACAAATATTTTTATATTTAAATATGTCAATTTTTCATTTTGTATTGACCTGTGGCTTACTGTGGCTGTTGTTAGAGCTTTGGCATTTTTGTTATGAATGGAAATAAAATAAAAAAAGCAATTTCCCGGCAAAATTGCCTATTGAATCATCAATATTAGATTAAGTTTATTGTTATCAAATAGAGTAAAACCAACTAAAATCTATGTAGTTAGGAAGTCATCACAACAGCCCATAGGCAAGAATTTCTGATTTCTAAAAACAAACAAGGTATTGATTATTAGAAGAAATCAACTCTTATTATCTAGAGTAAATTGCTTTTGAATGAATGATTCTTAAACGTCTAATTGTGGTCAGACCTTTGGCTTTTCAACCAAAAGGTTGCTGATATTAAAAGTTGTGTATGACACCAATCCAAAGCAGTTATGACATCGGTAGTAAGTCCAAAATATAAATAGAAATATTTCAAATAAAAATAGCCATTTTCCGGTAAAATTTTATTTAATTAAATATCACCAATATTTGATTCAGTTTAATAATATCAAATAGAGTTAGGCCAACAAGTTATGTAGGTAAGACGTATTATAACATCAAAATGGAATTTTTGATTGGTTAGAAACAAACAAGGTAATGATCATTGGAAGACATCAACTTCCATTAATAAATTCCATTTGAATAAATAGATATTGTATGTCTAAAACCAATTGTGGTTAAACCTTTGGCTTTTCAACCAAACGATTGCATCAGTTGTGATTTGATCAGTTTGGGAATCAAGAATATAAATAAAAATGTTTCAAATCAAAGTAATCATTTTCCGCCAAAATTGCATTTAATTATATATTATTATTATTAGATAAATTATGATAATATCAAAGAGAGTTATGATAATAAAAAGCTATGTAGTTAAGAAATATTATCACAAGAGCTAATAGAACGGAACCTCAGATTTTAGATTCAAAATCAACAGAGTGTTGATAATTTGTGAAAAATTCAAATACAGCCCGATAAAAGTACCTGCTCTTAAAAATATCACCAAGACTTTTATATATTAAAAAATAGTAATAACAGTCATAAAAATAGGCTTCTCCATAATTCAGTGAAACTATCGGATTTTAATCAGTAGTTTAAAATTCGATACTCATCTAGTATAACGTGATGTCAAATAGTTCATGTAAAACCCAAAGTATTGAAAATAAGCTATTAAGCTATTTCTCAGATAGGCTCAGATAGGCATTCAATAAATCTATAGTTGATTACCTACTAACGTCGTATTTAGTAATTTTTTTGATTACTGTAAAGGTAAAATTCATATAGACAACGTAAAATTTCAAAAAATTATTTTGAATTACAAAACGTATTATTTTGTGTATTAAATTGCTCGAAATTGAGACTTAATAGAATAATAAACGCTATTTCAATACTATGTTTTATATTGTACGCTCATTCTATGAACTGTCCAGATTCATAGTTTATAAGACGATTTTTAACTTCCCGAAGGAGAAGTTTATGTTTTCATCAAAAAATCCGAATCGCTAATTTTATGTTTTCTCGACGTTTCGAGCCATTCTGAATCGAATGAGACCAAATTTGGAAAAAGTATGTGTGTGTGTGTGTGTGAACAGATTTTTTGCCGTAAATCGACGTTTTCTCCAAAACGGTTGGACCGATTTCAAAAATTTAAAAGCCATTTGATGTATCTCGATGAGGACTATCGTCTCTGAGTTTTGTGCGGCGATCTGCCGGGCCGTTTCTTTGTAAATTGCAGAAAAGTGAAAAATTTTTTGTCCACGTTTCAGCCCGCAATTCTGAATCGATTCTGAAAATTCAAAAACCGTTTTTGGTAAAGATCGGCCGGGCCGTTTTCTTGTAATAAAGTTTTAAAAAAAAAAAATTTTGACGATTTTTATGATTATTTTTTTCACGATAGATACCATAGTTTTCTAGGTCATACTAAAATATTACGGCTCTACGACAACTGGTTCAGCTTTAAAAATTCGTCAAAGTTTGCAAAAATCAGTATGGTCTTTTTGGCATTTGTCAAAATTAGACTTTTGATCGACGTTTTTTCAAAAACGCCTGAACCGATTTTAGAAATTTAAAAGCCATTTGATGTATTTCGGTAAGGACTATCGTTTGTCAGTTTTGTGCAACGATCTGCCAAGCCGTTTCTTTGTAATTTCAAGAAAAGTGTTGAATTTTTCGTCCACATTTAAGCTCATCCTACCGAACCGATTTTAAAAAATCAAAAACTGTTCGAAAGATATTAGTTGGGAATGATGCTGATTAATTTTAGGTGAAAATCTACCGAGCCGTTTTCTTGTAATTAACTGTTGAAAAAAAGTGTTAAATTTTCGTCCACATTTAAGCTCATCCTACCGAACCGATTTTGAAAAATCAAAAACTGTTCGAAAGATATCATTTGGGAATGATGCTGATTAATTTTAGGTGAAAATCTACCGAGCCGTTTTCTTGTAATTAACTGTTAAAAAAAATTTAAGCCGTTTTTCATGGAACTTTTTTTGGCGATATACATCATGGTCTTATAGAACTTACTGTAATATTACGGCCTTACGACAAGTAGTTTAATTTTAAAAATTCGTCAAACTTTGCTAAAATTATTATCGTTTTTTTTAAAGTAGGATTGATGAAGTATATTATTTACACATTTTTTTGATCAAGTCGATTATTTACACATATCGGGAAGTTCATGTAATTTGCCTCAAGGCTAAATACCAAACCAACTAGTTTCGAATTATTTCTTGAAAAAAATATTTTAACACATATCATCACGAAAGAAAATTAATTTAATTAATTACAGATATAGGTGGCTTTATAGAAATCTATTCCTAATTGAAGAGGACCTTGGATAAACTTTCTGCCACTTATCTTTGGAGAGACTTATGAGAAATTTTCCTTAGAATATCACTTACAATTTAACATCTTACCATCACAATGAAATCTAAGACTCACGTTATTTTGTAGAAGTGGGTAACTGTAATCTCCATTTCCAATTTTCGGCGGCAACAATCCGTGGCGCGTTTTCAGGTCTACCCTTTGTCAATTATCGCACCAAATGACAATTATTCGCAATGAATTGCGCCGTTATGGAAAATTTTGCGCGAGAAAACGATTTTCAACACGTCGAACAGAGCAGGGAAAATGTAGAAATTAGAATCGAATGCATGAGATTATTATCGGCATGAATAAAATAAATAGATTTTTTTATTTGCATTGTTTGCAACGTTGGTAGATAGTTTGTATCAGAATTATATATGAGAGCTAGGAGCTTTTTGTAATAGGGGTTACTAATAACAGGTGTTTTTTTTTTGTTTTCATTGGACATGTCAACTGTTTTGCCTAATATTGTCGACGCCATATACAGAACTGTGCAGGTCCGTCATTTTTAACATGTAATATAAAATATATTTTAAAATCTATCTATGATAACATTTTAATTTATGTTAGTAATTTAAAATATTTATTATTTGGTTTCAAATTTAATCTTCAATAGTGTGTGACAAATTTTGTATTGTTGCTAAATTGTATAAATAGTTATTTTGATTAATATAAAAAAATCACATTTGGGATTAATTGAAACAAAACCATGAGGCCATGTGTAACATAAAAAAAATTATATGCAGTTTGAAGCGAAGAAGATTGGGTGAAATTAATAGTTGTAGTAGGATGTTTGCAAATATAAATTTTATTACAAGAGACACTACTATATCATTTAATTGTTATCTAATGTGGTTTACGTTAATTTATGATAGAAATTTATATTACAGGAAATACTATATATTTTATTTGTAATAATTTTGGTTTGAAATTTGAAATTTATATTACAGAAAATACTATATATTTTATTTGTAATAATTTTGGTTTAAAATTTGAAATTTATTAAAATTGTTATTTGTTATTTGATATAGCCTTAATTACATTTTCAAATCATATAATTTAAATCATTTATATTATTTATATCATTTATATCATTTATATCATTTACTTCAATTAATAATGAAGGTTAAATTAGTGAAGTTTCAGCTACTAAAGTTATAATTCAAAATAAATTAGTGTGAGTAATGGTTTACAGCTAACGACAAGAAGTAGCTTTATATAAAATACTTTTTACGTACGATCCAAAACTCATTAGGAAGTTATGAAAACATGTTTTATAACCTTTCACTATAGTTTCCAGACAGCTTTTGTTAAACTCATCAAACACGCATAGGTACTTGCCAATGCAATGCAAAAAGTTTTGTTCACAAACTTGTTCACTAAATTTATTCGGCGCACAAAATATATAATGTTTTCGTAATTATTTTGCCAGCAAAACCTAAGTTTTGTAATAAAACAGCAGAAATACCGTAGAGTATGTTAAAATATTTTTATTTATCAAAAGAATAGTTCATTTTAGTGTAAACACCTTTACACTTGGCAATACTAAAATAGTTAATTATTATAATGGGATACAATTATTGAATAAATTAGATTTGCAATTATTATTATGCTATTGATGGACATTTTTTCACAAATTAATCTATTAATAATTTTTTTTAAATTTAGTTTTGATTAAACATTAGTTGGACGTTTTCACCTTCATTCGTTTGGTACTTTTGATAAACCGTTTTACAATTATTAAAATATTGATAATAATTTAATTTAGAATTTTTCATATTTTAAAAATTTAAATACTTTAGCTCGAATTACTTGCATATCTTAAATATTAGCATTAGTTAGTTGATAATATTGTCTTTTATAAACGAAATCCTTCAATAATCAAGGTGTATGCTATTTCTGTCACAAATCGATGTTTTAATGAAATCTAGTCATTAATTTTTAGCTTGTTGTATAGCAAGTTACAGAATCGCACAACAATCGAAAATGTAAATTTTTACAATTAAGACCTTTCCAATATTTGGAGAGATAATAGATCAACCGATTTAAATCATTCAAAAAACATTCGATTTCCATTGACGACGAGTTGTACTGATTTAGTTAAATAATGGTAGTTTTTGAGATAACGGAGCATCTGATTTCAATAATTTAAACAACATTTACAATAATTACATTTTTGCGAAGAAATTTTTATGTTGCAGGGTAAAAGTTCAAAAAATGGAATGGAATGAACTTCACAAATCATTTTTATTGTTTTATATACTTGTGAAAACATTGATACACATGTATGCAAGTAAACAGGGCGGACAAATAGGAAGATGAATAGGTAGACAGGGTGACGAGTGGCAGAGTGACAGAATTGATAGGTAGACAGGTTGATACATAGACAGGTAGTATGGTAGACAGATAGTATGGTAGACAGATAGAAATGTAGACAGATAGAAAGGTAAACAGGTAGACAGGTAAACGGATGGACAGGAGGTCAGATACAATAGTAGACAGCTTGACTATTAGACAGATAGTCACTTGGAAAAATTAACAAATAGACAGGTACTGTTGATATAAAATTTAAATACAAAACGATTAATTATACATATTGGGAAGTTCATGCAACTCGCCTGAACACAAAATGCCATTTACACCTGGTTATATTAAATATTTATTTACATAATTTTATCATTATCCTATAGTAGCTTTAATAAATAAAATCGATTTGCAATTATTACGCTATTGACAGTAAATTTAATCTATAATATTATGTATCACATAAATAGTTTGTGGTTTTGCCATAGATAAACAAGTATAATTGGTGTTTGCTATATATAATATTACAGCCATTTTACTATAGTAGTAATGCTTGAATACAGAGAGATATTTTTTCGATCGATCTCATAATGATAGCTATTTATAGTTTTAGATTAAATCTGCATTTAAATATTTTAACCATTATGGGTATTTATAGTTCTAATAAATAAAACCGATTTGCAATTATTAAGCTATTGACAGTAATTTAATCTACGATTTTCGCATATAAATATTTTAGCTTAAATTTATGCAAATTTTATAGAATATTAAACACTCGATAATACTGAAATATTGGTTTTGATCATGACGGCAATATCTATTTCATAAAATAATCCCTACACTATAAAACTGTATAAATTAAGCATGGAGATTATACATAGCGCCTCGGTTAAAATAAATTAACATTAAATAAACGAATATAAATATTGTCGTATCAATATTTAAAATGCGCCCGGTAAATTGATTTGCACCCGTTTATACCTTTTTTTATCATCATATTTTTTTTAAAACTATTGCCATCGGCGTGGACGGGCCTTCGGCATTCATAAAAGCACATTGTTGTGGTGGCTGGGCAGATTTATACGCAATTAAAGTAATAAATTGCCATCGGAATGCGCTTCAATATATCATTGTGGATTTACATTTGATATATTTATTATCTACGTTCGGCTAATGCCAGCCGGCATAGGATTTGTGTTATTCCGCGTTATGCGGACATTCGGTTTCGGTGGAATTATTCTTTTTGATGCAAAATTCATGAAATCGCGAACTCTGTCCGGCGCGCGTATAATCTGAATTTAATTGCGCGAATTTAAAGTTAGATTTACGAGCCTTCGATAATGGACGATAATTACATTACAGATGTTTTTGGCGACGTGATGGAAATTTATTTCGTTATTAACGCTCTGATAAAAAACTCGTGCTGTCATAATTATAAAATGAATTAACTTAACACTTGAATTCATTTCAAATAGAATAGGGCGAGGCACAAAGGTCCAATTTGACTTTCATCAATTATATGTGAAAACCAAACCGATTACATATTGCTGACTATGTTCAGTAAAACTCTCATCTAATTCACCATTGTAGAAATGTGTTTTTTTCTTGCTTTTTTCAAAAGTGTCACCTGGTCTTCTTACTCATTGGAATTAGCTTCAATTTTTTTATCTCTGCTTTATTCAGCAATCAGAAATACATAAAGATTCCTATAAGTTAAATTGACAATATTTGAGAGCGATGTCTAAGAAGAACTCCAGTGAGATCTTCTTAGTTTAACTATTGAAAAGATAATGTTATATTGAAGCTAATCTAATTGTAAGACTAAATCTAAAGGCCATTGACATTTCAATCTTCTTACGCCAAATGGTTGGGTAATGTCGCCTATTGATGGGTTTGAATGCGATTCCAGTTTACGTTTGTATTTTTCCTTAAATTCTTTGAACGTTAATTGCACCGTTTTCATGTTGAGGTCGCTGTGAATGGTTTCATTTTTCACGTACCACGGAGAATTAAGTATTGTCCGTAAAATTTTTGACTAAGTTCTCTGCATTATAGCTATATTTGATTTGTAAGCACATCCCCAGAGCTCAATTCTGTAGGTCCAGATTGGTTTGATGATTGATTTATATAGCAGCAAATTATTTTCAACAAAGAACTCAGACTTTTTACGCAGTAGCCAATCAAATTCTTTCATTTTGATCATTATTTGCTGTTTTTTTGTTTTCATGTGGCTTTTCCGAGTACGTCTGCTGTCTATATAGAGACCAAGATATTTTACTATGTTCTGTTTCGGAATCTGGACGTTATTTATATAAATTGGAGGACCCGCTTTCAGGGTTAATATGATATGATCTGATTTGGTTTCATTTATGCAAAGCTTCCATTTGGCAAGCCACATTTGAAGTTTATTGATATGTTCTTGCGTTTGTCGGTAAGCTTGATCAGCACCGTGATTACTGCTTAGTATGGCAATATCGTCAGCGAATGTAGCAAGTGTCAGATTTTCAAGTAATGGGAGGTCCTTTGTGTATGAAACATATAAGAAGGGACCAAAAATACTATCTTGTGGAACTCCTGACATTATTTTGTGGGAATCAGATGTTACTTGATTTACTTAGCTTCAATGAAAACTAATGCTATGACTTTTTACCTAAAACAGTAAAAGTGTATCTAAATTATTGATGTCTAATAAAATTATCATTGATTTATTAAATATTGGTTTTTAATTAAACCAAGCGCACTTAGCAAAACAAAATTAAATTGAAATATTAATAAAAGCGTTCAAAGCCACAATCTTGATATTAAAAATAAAAAATATTTATGGAAAAGCTCTCCAGGTGGAGTAAAATGAGACACCCATGGGGCAAACATATTCAATGTCTTATTATTAATTTTAATTTTATTATTCTTTTAATATTATTATTAAATTTTATGGATACAGAGATACTAAGTATATAATCTTGATCTGGTATTTTGTCGGATATATATCAGCAGAGATGAAATAATATTTACATAATTTAATTCTAGTAAAAATGCTTTTTCACCTCAAGTTAGTTTTTTTTTATAGTTCACACCTTTGCCAGGATAAAAGTTCATTTGGTTCATTTTATCCCACCCACGTGTAAGATTTTATAGAGGTTATATGAAAAAATCTGTTGAAGATAACTATAAGTTAACAATAATTGTACCTCTTATAAAACTTGTACCTCTTATAAAACAATTGAATAACGTATATTTAAAAATTATGTAAGATCTCGTATACTAAACAACAGTGCTCACAACTAAAAAAAACGTTTTGTTTTAGAGTTTCAATCATGGTCGTTTATCTCCTGATGGCAGCGTGGCTTGATTTATGACAATGGCTGATTGCAGATCTTTTTTCACCTACTTTCAAATATTGTTGTTGAAAAAAATCCTAAATTTACTTCTTTTTCGTTTATTAGTGGTAAGGCTTTTCACCCATCTTACCTCTTTTCCTCATTACTATGATAAAGTATTTTTGAATGTTTTAAATCAAATGTGATAATTATTCAAGTTACTGCTCATTATGGAAAACAATATTGTAGCCATATCATTTCGCTCGTTATTTTAGGAGTCTCATCACATTTTTTTTATTAAACAATGAAACATATATACACATTTAAAAAAAAACATTCGAAACGATTGTATTTGATTCGTTTAAAAACATATATTATGAATGTAATTCTTTCATATTTGTAATCGGCTTCTATCGGTATATACTTTTCGCAGTGTATTAAACTTTTTGTGTTTAAATGGCCATTTGTGATCAGAATGAGGCATTTCTCTATTTTGTATTTATAGAATACATTAAAATGTAACGTGGATTATCGAACGGAAAAGGTCATATCGTTTTCACGCATGGGCCGCCACAAAACGATATGTACCAGCCCATTTTTAACAGAAACAGCGGCGGCACAGGCATTTCGCAGAAAAACGTTATTTCATACTTCTATTTGAAATTTTAATTGTAAGATCAAGTTAACTTGCAGACCTAGAAACTGTTGAAACTAACAGCCTGAACTTTTAGTTTTCTTTAATGAAAATATAAACAAGTATTGCGATCTCACGAATAATTTTCCATTTTTGAAACTAGTCAATTTTTTCAATCGTTAATTATAGATAATTTAAACGAGGAATTTTCATACCTTAAAATCTCTTTCCCAAGTTTTTTTAATTACAATCTGTCACATTTAAGACATTCAGTATTTATTTTGACTTAATTATATGGATTTTTGAATGGATGGCAACCCAATAGTTGTCCAATTCAATTATGACTAATTAACTATACTCTAATTATTTTTGGTTATTTTACTTATACTATATTTAATAAAATATGATTTTATTTCAATTCATAGCTATCGTCACGTTCTATATATACTAACTTTTCCAATCAAATTCTTTCATTTTGATCATTATTTGCTGCTTTTTTGTTTTTATGTGGCTTTTCCAAGTAAGTCTGCTATCTAAATGAAGACCAAGATATTTCACTATGTTCTGTTTCGGAATCTGGACGTTGTTTAAATAAATTGGAGGACAAGTATTTATTTTGACTTAATTATATTATTTTTGAATGGATGGCAACCCAGTAGTTGTCCAAGCCAATTATGACTAATTAACTATACTCGAAGTATTTGCTGACATTGGCGCCTAAAGAATTTTTACTTGAAAACGCTTGTCAAAAGTAGTACTATCATAGCACAAATATGATGCTATTCTATAAGTTTATAGTTTTTCTTTACATAGAAATAATCTTGTAAATGAAAAAATTTAGCAAAAGACCCGGAGTTGTTCTTACCACACCAGAATCGACGAACATTCGATAGCTGAAATGCAAATCATCAACAAAATGATACAAACCAGAAGACTAATAAGAATTGGCCAAAGGACCTACAATATTAAATTGTAAACAGACAGCTATAGATTAATTCAAACAGAGGATCTCTTAAATCAAGGAGACCTCTAAACTAAACGCTTTCTATGGCATCATCACATCGGCTTATAGAAACAATGTATTCTGATTGTCTATTAAATAATGAAAATATTGCTAGTGAATGCATTTACATTTACAGGATATATTAATCATAATATTTTTATTTTTCAGTGTCAAGACTGACCTGCTGCCAGGTGGAGCGATGAGTCGTCTTTACATAGCCAACGCTAATCGCCTCGATTCGGGCAATTACAGTTGTTCGCTGGCAGACGTAGCGGGCACAACCGTAGCCGTCCACGTTCTGAATGGTGAGTGCTTTTTTATATTTGAATCATCATTAAAAATAATTGTTATGTCGCGCTATTGCCATGTCATTTATTTATATTTGCAGTAATAATATAGTTGCATTAACTGCATGAAATATGCTGAAAAAAAATTATAAGTTTAAGTAAAGTTAAATAATGGAATAATATTTAATTATTACTTTATTAATCGAAACTTTCTGATACACTCTAATTATTAGAATATTTGTATATTACACTAATTACCACTTTATATAGTGTGTCATTAGCGAAATCTACAATTATGTTGTACGTTGGTAGCAAGTTTTACTTGGAAATATAATCTACACAAAAACGGTAAGTGCTTTACGATACCTTATTTGCATGTTTAGTTTTTGGCTTTGCCTACGTTCAATCATTTCGTTCACTTTATATAAACCCATTCAAAAGTTTGAAATATTCTGAAGCTAGTAAGACATTCATCATTCATTTGTATAATTATTTAGATAACGACGTTTTTATATGGGCATTTTAGTACAAATAAGAAACACTTTGTTTATTTGAATGCCGATTGTAACATCGGTGACAAATATGATACTAAACAAATTAGATAATAAATTTAAAATATGAAATTGCAAAAAAAATCAAAAATAGTTATGGGCAAGCGGCGGCGTAGTCGGTAAGGACGTGAGCTAGCACAAGCTAATCCCGGGTTTGATGGTTCCATCTCCGCCTCGGCTAAGACCGACATCAGGATTCATGACGTTCAATTTTTACTTGGGGTTATGTATTTCAAATATGATCTTAAGTAAAATTTGCCTACAATATCTCAGTTAGTGAGGCACCTTACATACATTGTTCAGAAACAATAAAATTATATCTCAGCCAAGTTAAGCAATCAATAGATAGCCTGCTAATAGTGCACTAAAAACGTAAGATTAAGCAGCTTAAAAAACCTTATAGCTCTGATTGCTGTTAATCAATAAATGAATAACAATCACTGTGCAATAATTTGAGGAAAAACGTACCTGATTACCGTCATGATAATATCTATACTAGTGGTGCATGTAATCGTGCCTTAAGGCAAATTCGGAACTTACCGTACAAAAAAATTAAATTTTCAAAAAAACTTTAAAATAATAATTGACGAAAATTGGTACGGAACCTATAAAAATGAATACATAATTTATACTTATTATTAAAATCTCTATAGAATATCCGATAATTTGATGTGCATATGTCAAATGATTTTTTTTCTCAGAAACTATTAGACCTGCCTTCTCAAAAATTTAATAATTTCTTTATTTTGTTAATACAAGTGGAATATTTGTTTTTAGTTATTAAAATCGGATGCTCCGTTCTCTCAAAAACTGAATTACTATTTTTGGTACTTTTTGTCCAGTATCTTCGAAACAGCTTAGTTTAGAAAAAATATTTAAAGACTTATTGATATGAGTATCTTAGCAAATTATAATTGATCATCCATAATACATTTAAATCTTCTCATTTTTTGTTAAATTGCGTTTTATACGTGAAAGGGTTAATATACGTATATATGTTTTAAGCTATTTCTTCGCAAATATAAATTTCAGCTAAGTTACATTAGATAATTTCATTAAACTTTATTACCTTACTAAGGAAACTCGTTTTGTTCTCATCTACCAAATGTATCTTGCAATTTTATGTCATGTTGTCATGAAAGTAACGTCACTCAAGAGTCTGAGGATTTGCTTTTCTCAGACTTACAAACATGCTTTCATTAAACAGTTAACTATAATCGCACGCGAATGAATTCCAGCAATGTCCCTGAGCGATAAACTTGTTTTCAGATGCACTCGGAATATGGCTTGGGGATTGGCGTGTACTTTACTCAAATACATACTTATGGAATAGTATATATTTATTGTACAATTTCGGTTTCATTTTCTACTAAACAATTATTAACTTCCTGTAGGAGTGGTTAGTAATCGGCCGAAAATCGAAAATGAAAATGTTTGCATTTCTTCACGTTTTGAAGGTTTCTGAACATTTTGGCTTAACTCAGAAAAAAATGGATGTGTGTGTGTGTGTTTTGTATGTTCGCATTTTTTGTTCACCTTTTCGGGCGCACGGATCAACCAATTTTAATGGTTCAAAAACATTCGCTTTCTTTTGATTGGGAGATGTGCTGATTAGTTTTTGGCAAAGGCAGTCCAGCCTTTACGTAAATAAGAGCATAGAGTGCAGAAAATAGAAATCAAGCTTTTGAGAGAATAGAGCATCCTATTTGAATGATCTAAAAAACATTCCATTAGTAATGATTGAGAAAAGTGGTTATCAGTTTTTGCAGAAGCAGGCCTAGTCATTTCGAAGATACAGAGCTAAATGTACAAAAAATTGCAGTTTTTTTTTTTAAGAAATAAGCATTGATTCAAAAAAATTCTTCTCGTCCTGACAAAACAATTGCATTTGGAAAAAAAATTCATTTAATTTTTTTTTCATTTTTTTTGTATGCAGAAAATAATTCAGATTTGAATTTTGATTCTCGCTAAAGTTCTAAAGACCACCTATATACTCTAAATAAATATTTTTAACTTTGTAAATCGGTTCATAATTAATTCTTATAAATATTAGACAATGTTACAGTATTTATTTATAATAATCTATTTGAAAACATTTAATATTTCTCGAACATTTTGTTACGGTTCGGGAAGTTCCAGCAAATTGCCTTAAGGCGCGATACCATACACAGCTAGTTAATCTTTTAATTGAGCGACTGGTGTAAAACTCATTTAATAGAATTGTGGTTGATAGGGGTATTACACTGAAATCAATCATATGTTAAGATGATAGGTAGATAGATAGTTAACAAATACAATATATTTCATTAAGTATTATATGTACATTTATTATTACATTTTGTAATATGCAGCGCCTAGTTTTATATCTTGCCATTTGATTTGGCATCCATTTAACACTCACAATCAGTAAGAAAATACTACCCTTCATGATAATATTTTTTTCATATTTTTGCAAATATATTAAATGTTAAAAAAAATTTAATTTTTTTGATTAAGATGTGCAGTTTTTGTATCATTGAAATCGAAAGCTTAGTTCTTTCAAGAACTGTCAATGTTTCAACTTTTATCGCCGAAACGGCTGGATCTGCCTTTGCGAAAAACCAATCACCACTTCCCCCTATCATTACGAATTGAATGTTTTTCGGATCATTCAAATGGGATGCTTCGTTCTCTCAAAAACTCTTTTTCTAGTTGCTGCATTCTCTGCTCCGTATTTCTGAAACGACTGGACTTGTCTTCGCCAAAAGCTAATCAGCACCAATAGTAATCTACCAAGTTTACTGGCGCACGGATCTACCGATTTGACTAATTCAAAAAGCATTCGATTCATATTAGAAGGAGAAGTGTTGAATACATTTTGACAAAGGAAGGTCCAGCCGTTCCGAAGATACGGGGCAAAAAGTGCCAGAAATGATAATTGAATTATTGATAGAACAGAACGTCCGATTTGAATCATCTAGAAAACATTTTATTTGTTCTAACAAAATGAACAACTGACGAAATTTTTGGAAAGGCAGGTCAAGCGGCTGTGCAGATCCAATAAAAAAGTAAAAAAATGTCATTTGGCAGGACAGAATGAACATTAGACATATGCACTTCAAATTATCAGATATTTTATAAATATTTTAATAATAAGAACAAATTTTGTTTACATTTCTATGGGTTTCGTACCAATGCTTATCCGTTAGACTGCAATGCGGCGCTCACGCGCTTCGAAATTCATTTCTACGCTGCTAACTATTTCAAAATATTTCAAAGTATAAGAAAAATTCAAAACTTTCTAAAAAAATTAAATTCTCACAAATCTATTTTTTCAAAGTTCTAAAAAAATGAATCTTTTTTGAAACATTTGATTTTTGGTACGGAAAGTTTCATCAATTTTCCTTAAGACATGAAGCCATCCACCACTAGTTTCTAAGGTTGTTGTAAGGTCAGAATGTTCAAAAACCTTTGTAGCGTAAATTTATGCAAAAAAAAATCTATTGTGATTTTTGGACAATTACAATAACTTACCCTGCGGGATGTTAATTATTAATGCAAAGTGCATCCACTACTTGCTCGGCTAACGTAGTAAATATGACTACTTTAAGTATTGTTTTATCGGACCTTAAGAATTTCTAGCAGAGAATACTACGAGACTCGTTACTTTAAGAATCTTCTTCAATGAGAGTTGCATAGTGTAACCATCCCGACGTCTCTCCTAAGCACTGACTTTAATTATCCCCAAGCACGTCAGACCTTATGACACTATAGTGAGTACGACCATCCTGAAAATAATGCGAAGTGCATACTCACTTTTGCGCAGCTTAGCTTTATTGTCGGAAATTTTATTACAATGGCGAAGATTTCAGATTTTATTTCCAAATACTAAGTGATTTTACATGAGATAATAATATAACAATCAATTGAAATCTTCAATTCCTCGTAATGTGAAGTGAATGTTAATAGCTTGTCATAGTTTGAAGTTATAGAAACTATAATTTTTTTTTTTGTAATTAGTATTTCGGCTAAAATAAGTTAAGTGATCTCATAGCAATTGCTTTAAACGAATAAGATTAGAAAATATATAATTATTAAGGACCTTATTTTATTATAGCTATTTTATTGTGCAATTGTGTTATCAAACTTTTAATCCAATTCCTAAATATGGTGAAAGTTGATTTAACGCACCGTCGGGCGCAATCCAAACATGCACAGAATATTAAGAATATTAAGTAGATCAGTATTATTTTAAAAATTAGTAAAATATAAAAATCCACTGAAAATACTTGACGCACAAACCTCACTTTTTCTGAAATGAATAAATTAATTAATTATATAAAAAATGTTAAATTCTGTTGGAATGTTTATACAAAGACTATATAAACTATAAGGATAATAAATACTTAGTGGTTTTTGTCATTTTGTACGTCAAATGAAAATTTTAATGTGGACGAATAGAAAGAAGACATAAAATAATGAGGCTACTAAGATCTGGAGATCTCGATGACATCACATAATGGAGATACATACTAAAATATTGGCCCTGTATCAGTTGGCCCTGTATTTACTGTGATGACAGAAATAATAAGTAGATTTTACACATCATGACTCTGAAACTAATATAATAATGGCAGAGTTTTTAAATAAATTTATTTAATTGATGGGTTTAAGATTATTATTTTTTATGACTCTGTTTTCACTTCTAAAATCAGTTCTGACAATATTTAATGTTTATTAAAAGCATAGAAAAAAAATTATTTATATATCTTACTTTTTAACTTTCCTTAGGGCAAGTTATAGTAATCGCAAAAAAATAGAAAATGAAAATTTTTGCATTTCTCGACGTTTCAAAGGTTTCTGAATATTTTGGCATACCTTAGAAAAAATGGATGTATGTGTGTGTGTGTGTGTATGTGCGTGTGTGTATGTATGTGCGGATACAAATTTTCGTCGACGATTTCGGGCACACCGATCAACCGATTTGAATAATTCAAAAAACATTCGATTTGTATTGATAAGAAGACGTGCTGATTAGTTTTTGGCGAAGTCAGGTCTAGCCGTTCCGAAGATACGGGGCAAAAAGTGCCGAAAACGGTAACTCAGTTTTTAAGAGAACGGAGCGTCGGATTTTAATAGTTCAAAAAACATTTTACTTCTCTTGACAAGGTGAAGAACCGATCAAATTTTCATAAAGGCAGGTCTAGCGGTTTCGGAGATCTAATGAAAAAAGTAAAAAAAAATGCCATTTGGCGGTCAAAAATGATCATTAGACATATGCACATCAAATTATCAGATATTTTATAGAGATTTTAACAACAAGTATAATTTTGGTTTACATTCCTATGGGTTTCGTACCAATGTTTACGCGTTAGACGTCGACGCGGCGCTTACGCGGTTTGATATTTCGTCTTTATGCAGTTAAAGCAGTACGATTGCTTTGAAAAAAGTTTAGATCTTTCAAAATAAAGAAAACATTTTTTTTTCAAAAAAAAAAATTAAAAAAAAATAAATAGAAAATTTTTTTTTTCAAAAAAAAGTAATTTTTTGTCTAATTGTTTGTCAAAAATCTTATTTTTTCGAAGTAAATTTTTTTCAAAAATGTTAATCGTTTTTAAAAAAATAATATTTTTTGGTACGGGAAGTTCCAGCAATTTGCCTTAAGGCACGATGCCTTAATTGCCTTAAGACAGAATTCCACTTACAGCTAGTTAATAAATTAGTAAGTAGTGTTAAATGTTTGATATAATTTACTTTTTAATAAATTCATTGTTTTTCATGCTATTATTAATTGAGCCAAATTTTTGTTAAACTTCAAAAATGACATCTTTTATTTATTTGGAAGCGTTTAGATAAAAAAATTTCTTGAACTTATTGACCCAAATCATTATTTCAATGCCAAACAATTTATAATGAAATATTATATCATTTTAATCTTAATCGAAGTAGTCAATTTTTATAGTAAAAGTTTGTAAAAGCTTTATGGTATACTCGTATTATTGATTTTACATAAAATTGACTTGATATATAGGTATCAAAGTTAAATAAAAAAATAATATATATAATAAGATTAACTTGTTTGATCAACAGCATTTATATTTTACTATTTCCTCAACATATTTGACAACTGCTAGTAATCAACAATAAAAAAGTATGAATGCTCAATGTTTGTAAGGGCTGTAAACCCAAAACTAGTTTTTAAAATTCTAGTGTCAAAATACGTAATTTAACCCTTACATGTTAAGAAATATTATAGCTTTTTTACGTGGAAATTATGAATACGAATTTTACTATTATATTTCAGCATAACTTGAATGAACTTAAGATTTTGAAAAATTTAATATTAAGGTCTGCTATATAATAATTCTATACTATATTTAAGCTATAAATATAATAATGGCTATCTTTATGCAATACCAGTTATCGCTACTTGCAATTTATCTTTTAAAATATATGTATATATTTAAATACCAACAGAGAATTAGAAATGTTTTTACTAGGGCTCTTCAAATTTTCATAAACTTATATGAGCTGAATTAAATGTCTATATAGCTTTTATTCAATCCCTAATAATTTTTAGAGTGTGATGAGTAGTAAAAAGTTGATTATTTACAAAACTTGTGTTGGAACTATTTTCCAACTTGAAAAAGTATTTTCGAGCAAATTTGGTATCAGTAACTAAGTTGATTATATATAATACATATCATTAGACTCTTTTAAAATGTAATTCTTTATATTTAAACAAACTGTCCAAAGTCTAAAGCTCTTTTCAAATTTAAATGCTCAATTGCATCTATTGGCTATGCTATTTAAGTACTCGTACATTAAAAGATTGTAAGTTTTTGCCGATATATGAGAGTAATTGATATTATAGAATTGCCTATATTGACCTAGTAATTGAAATAATTGAATAAAGAGTACAGTTAGGTCAAAAATAAAATACTGAAATCTCTTTAAATTTTTTATGCTTTGTTTGCAATTCAGTTGATATACAGAGCTCATAGAGATGCAATCTCTCCGAATGCAGTAGAAAATAACTAGTTCTGAGGGAAAGTTTTGATTACTTTCTGTAAATGTTGCCGCTTGTCAATAAAATGTATTACATTTGATATAAAGTGAATGCTTCGTCATACTTTACCTCTATGAAATGAAACCCATGAAAGACCACAGGATTATATTTGATGTAGGAATTGGTTTTAATACGCAGGTAGAACGGAAAATTAAATTTTAATTGGACCGAATAAGCGGTTTTTCTAATAGTTGACTCTATACACGTGTATTAAAATATAAATATTCATATGTGTTATTAGATGAATTGTATATTTGTTGTTTTTGCTATAATATCAGTTCAAGATGAATAACTATCAGATTGATCAAGAATATAATAGAAACAAAAGTATTGGTTTTTGAAGTATAGATAATTGCCAACTAATTATTATAAAATTTTCAAATGGTATTAGTTATTATTCAGGTTCAAAATAGTAATACCGATACAACAACAGTAATCACACCCAACTTAAATCAATAGAACAATGTAGATATACAAGTAGTACATTCAGTAGTTTACTTTACCTAATTGGTTAAAAAGTTATAAAAATATCATTAAGTTGATATTTTGCTTTGTTAATAAGATTGGTAACTAAACTGATCAAAATATTTCGAGGGGAAATTATTCAAAATCCATTTGAAATTATCTACAAAGTAAGAAATAAAGGACTTCCTATTAAATATATTCTTATTCTTGAACTAGAGTTTTGAGGGACCTAAAACAATAACTGATTTTAATAGATCAAATATAATTCTGGACTTAAACTTACGTTATAAGATTATCAGAAAATAAAGAAGCCTGATAAATTATCCCTACAAATACATTATCATATCCTTCTTTTTGAACTATAGTGTTAAATACCCTACACATAAATTATTGCCAATCTGTGAAATCAGTTTTCAATTTAAAATTACGTTTATTGTTGAGAAGAATAAAAAGGCTAAAAGACGTATACATAAATATATTCTTATTATTGAACTAGAATGTTAAGTTTCCTAAAATATGTGTCATAGATTGAAATACAATTCTGTACCTAAATTATTCTTTAGGCTGATCAGAAAAGAGTCATTAAAATTATCACGAACCTATATTTAAATATACTTTTTCTTCAATTTGAGTCTTAAGTACCCTAAAACATTGATTAACGTCAATGAATTAAATTCATTTGAAATATAATTTAAGACTAAAAGAAAGAAGCCTGAAAAATTATCTCGTATATATAAATATACATATTCTTGGATCAAGTACCCTTGCACTTTGAAAAAATTTAATGGATCAAATGCTATAACGATTAAAAATTATGTACTAAGATCAAGGGAAAGGAAGCATGAAAAATAATCCCACATGCATAACAATGTCGCTTTCCTTGAGCAGGAGAGCTCAGTAAAAAGTACAAAAATATTTGAGTATAAAACTTTATGTATTTTTGAGATATTACATATTTTCTAAAATTTACACATTTTTAAGAATCTCAGGGTTAATGACAACAGGTTCAATAGTCAATGATGACAAAATAATTAAATAAATATAATATTATATAAAGTGACACTAATGACAAAAAAATAATGAACTAGTGGGGTGGGTGGCATCGTGCCTTAAGGCAAATTGCTGGAACTTCCCGTACCGTAACGAAATGTTCGAGGAATATTGAATGTTTTCAAATAGATTATTATAAATATTGTAACATTCTCTAATATTTATAAGAATTATATAAACTGAATTGCAGAGTTGAAATTATTTGTTTAAAGTATATTAGAAACTATAGTCAGAATTAAAAATAAAATCGGAATTATTTTCGATATACAAAAAATTTAAAAAATTAAAAAAAAAAAAAAAAAAAAAAAAAATGGTAAATTTTTTTTTTCCAAAATCTTATTTTGTTAAGACAAGCAGAAAGTTCTTTGAATCAATTGAATCGGGACGCTTAATTCTCTCAAAACCTGCCATTTTTTGTACATTTAGCTCTGTATCTCCGAATGGCTGGGCCTGCCTTTGAGAAAAACTAATAACCCCTTCTCCCAAGCATTACTAATTGAATGTTTTTTAGATCATTCAAATCGGATGCTCCGTTCTCTCAAAAACTCGATTTCTATTTCTACACTCTTTGCTCCTTATCTCCATAACTGCTGGACCTGCCTTTGCCAAAAATAATCAGCTCTTCTCCTTATCAATAGGAATCGAATGTTTTTTAAATTTTTCAAAACGGTTAATCCGTACGCCCGAACCGTGGACGCGAAAAATTGTATCCATACATACACACACACACACACACACACACACACACACACATCCATTTTTTCTGAGGTATGCCAAAACGTTCAGAAACCTTCAAAACGTCGAGAAATGTAAAAATTTTCAATTCCGATTTTCGGCCCATTACAATAACTTACCCTACGGGAAGTTAAATATGTCCCAGATATTATTCTGAAAAAATTCTTTTTGAGCTTAGATTACTTGTGGATGAAACCATTTTATTAGTTAGTAAAAACCATGATTAAAGGAAAAATAGTTTTTTCATTATTCTTATTCTTTTATTTTTCAAGTTTAATTTAAAGTGCTGACCACGTTGGTGAGGCGAGTACGATCGGCCGAATTCACTGACAATGCTTTGCGATTGTGCTGCCGACACTTCGGGGCATTTATTACACTTCGAGATTTAATTAACGATCTGACGCGACGTACCGGACTTGCAGACGTTTGAACAAACTCGCAGACAGTACCAAAACAGCCAACGCAAACCAATGAATGATATTTAACAAACGCGAGCACATAGGAAAACGTATTTGGATATTTATTCAAATCTGAAGTTAAGTATTTTGTGGTATTTGTTGTACGATTATGTGCGCATTATTTAAATAACTCTACTGAAGTTTGCAATGAGATTATTTAGATTCATATTTGCATTCACTCTTTGCAGAATGAAACTTATTGAGAGATAAAATCAAAAAAAGGTTTCATGTAAAAATAAAGCAACTTGGATAATTTTCATGGTGATCGCATGGTGATTTCTGAAAGGAAATCAGAATTTGTTCAATAAAATAACCGACAATTTTAATGTATATTTCTCTTAATTTATTTCTATAAAACTCATAAGCAAATTTGAAACTTCTGCATGTACGTTTCCTTCAGACATTGAAACGTACAGTCATAGTTTGAAAATACGGTGGAGCGATCTTGTACTTTAATAGCAAATATATTTTGACTCACGAAGGATCGAAATTGTAATTATACATGTAGTTTTTTCTTATAATTTGTTCAGTAATATCTAGTAATTGATTGACACTAATTTTTTATTTTTTTACTTATCATGATTTATATAAAATCTTTTTCTATGGAAATAATGCAGAAAAGCAACAGACAATGACAATGACTATGACCAAGCTGATTGGAATGGATCTTTTTTTCATAAGTATGTTGTTTTTTGAAATTTTCTGTTGGATTTGAGAGAAGGATTGGATAAACACAGAAACAAAACTTACACAGTTAACTGACTTTTAGAAAACACGATTTAAATTTAAAATATGTTAGGAGATTTTACCAATTAATTAGTAAACTAATTGTATTAGTTTAATTATGGATGCTAATATGATTTGTCGATTTAGATTTTCAAAATTATTTTAGGCTCGTTGATTGTACAGAATAAAAATTTTTGAAATACGTATAAATATCTATTTTATTTTAAAAAATCAGTTATTATTAATCAAAAAAGAACTAAACAAAATTTCATTAAAAGCTTTTCTTCTAATTTAAATACTCTGAATATTACTGCTTATTTTCTTAGTGGGTACGACTTGAGCAACCTTACCCTGCGTATGCAAGTTATATTAATGTAGATTATATTAATATAGAGATGTGTAAACTTGTCTTGAAATTATTAAATTTCAAATTTCACAAACTGTAGTTGGCTTATGTTCTTTAGAGAAAAATAGAAATGATTTATAATAAAATTCTAACATTTTATTCCCAAGAGTATTCCGTGGAATTGATGCACTGTGCTCTACCGCTCACTTTGCCAGTTGCCGGTACTAGCGAAATGTATTACGGTTTTATTCAAATTTAAAGTGCAATCATCAGTAAGAACAAAACGCAGCGGAAGACATAAATATCCGGACGACGCATCCTGCGGATCACCATAAGAAACAGCAGATGTTGAGATACAGAAAATAAAGTTCATAGAAAAGGACTTGATGTCAAAAATAATGTATATGCTTAATTACAAAATTATGAATTTTGTGTTAGCACACTGCTAATAAAAATTACTACCAGTAACATATACAAAAAAAACTACCAGTAACATATTGTTAAAAATTTGCTATTTTTGTATACATTTTATTAATATTTAAAAAAAGTTAAGATATAGGTATGGCTGGACACAAAGGTCTGATTTAAATTTAAGCAGTTATATTATGTAAATTAAACATCACAAGAAGTGCCATATTTTAAACAAACAACTATCTGACTATGTTCAATAAAACTTCCATCTCCCAGCAGAAATGAGTTTTTTTTATATTTTTCAAAAATTTGCCCCATGGTTTTTCATATTCTTAAGCCGTGTTCGAATAACTATTATTTTAATGTATTTTTTATAAAATAGCTTTTTTACTGAATTTAAATTTTTATTTTGTTTGTTAACGCATTTGCCAGGGGAATTAAATTATTTTGTACATATTGGCAACCTAAGATACGTATAGTATTTCTAGTATACACATTAAGGTACAGCGTACAGTATTTAGTTCAGAAAGTTAACGGTAATCAGTATAGAACAGAGCGATTGATACACATTGTATTTTCTTAGTGCCCGGAGTCACAATTTATTATATTTTTACACCTCAATCACATTTTATAGGTCTATATTATTTTAAGATGTTTAGAGTTTCATCAAATACATCAGAAAAAGGTTTTTAACATTTAGTCATGAAGTAATGACCTAGTGAATCTTCAATAAAATTTACTCTGCCTGATTTCCAACTAATTGATTCGTGGATAAAAGAAAATTGTTCATTTAAAATTTATGTTATTGTTTATCAATATTACTAGATGTTAACTATTTAACAGTTGTAATAAATATTGTAATTAAAAAAAAAGAAAGAAATTTGTTGAAAATTTTTCATGAAAATGTGGGCGCAAAACTATACCCTTTGCTTCTGATTATCAAGCAACTCATGAAGTTTGCAAAGTTTCAACAAATATATTTAAAAATTTAAAAATTGGTATAGCGGGTTTTTGGAGAAAATATCCAAAGTCTCAAAGAACATACTTATGCAAACGCATATTGTTTCTAAGATTGGTATCAAACGATTCAAAATGATTGAAAGACATTTGACCTTAAGATTTTATAACAATATTAATAATGGTATGTTTTAATATTTATTTTAATGTGTAATTTAGCATGTGCTGCCATACAAGAACACTATTATATTAGATATTAGATAGTAAGAATGTGCTAATAAATCAAGAGTTTGATTAATTAATGACATTACTACATTTTCAATTGAATTTTTTTATTTACGTATATTTAATTTATCACATTTATATTGTTTTATATGTTTTGTGGTTATTAGAAAGTATACTGTAATAAATTTGTAATAAAGCTCTAATTTTTTGTCATTTGTTTGCCGATTTTTTTAAAAACCGAATAATCATAGCAAATTTGATTTAACTTGAATTATTCTATGAATCATATTTATATTGATATATAACAGTATTGATTAATGAGTATTGTGAATAAAACCTTTACAATCTCTCTATCTATTCCTGCACGTCTGTGTTTGCGATGAGAATTTCGTGTATATTCTTTCAGCATTGTGTTTCTGAAAGAAACAATCAATCTCAGTGCAATATATCACACGATCAAAAACATGGGTTTTCCAGGATGAGAAAGGTACAATTTGCAAAAGGGTTATAGATGGAAAATAAAAATGTCTTATTTTGAGAGTTCTATCATTTACTTTAATAAATTCCAGAAGCATCATTTCTACGGAAGTCGGGAGCATTTGTCTTTGTACTATTTCAGAAAGTGTTACAGAACTTCTGTAAAAAATCTAGTTTTTATTTCGTATATATATATATATATATATATATATATTTAACTTGAACTTTAACTCTTTCCGGCAAAATATTATTCATAATTAATATGAAATATAATAAATCCAACAAAAAAAATACATTTATAATCTTCTATGTATATAAAAATAAGTCGGGTTTTCCTTCCTGACGAAATAACTCCAGAACGCACGAACCGATTTCAACAATTTTGCATTCTTTGAAAAGGTCTCGGGCTCCGCAAGGTTTATAGCTAAGAAAATTAGTGGTGCATGGCATCATGCCTTAATGCAAGCTGCTGGAACTTCATGCACCGTAATTAAAAATTCGAGTAATGACATTAGTGAGAATTATCAGAATTATGCTTGGTTTAGTCAACGAGCAATTCTTGCCGCAAAGAATAATGATGTACACGCCCTGAATTTCACCATTCAATCAAAAATTGCTGGCGATTTGGTGACATATCAATGATTCCGACTGGTCTTCCGTTTGACTTCAAATTTCCAGTTTGTTTGCGGGATAAATTTCAAATAGATTATTTAGAAAATCATTGTTTTTCACATGGGCAGTTATACGTTGCCTATTCACGAGTTGGAAAATCATCCGCTTTGTTTGTGTTAACGTCAGACCAAAAAACAAAAAATGTGGTTTAGCAAAAAACACTTCAATGAAACGGATAATTTGCGGATTCACTTCCATTTACTTAGAGAAGTTCAACTAAAAAACAGTTCATTTTTGTAATCGAAATAAATGCATTACTGTTGTATAATAAAATCACATTTTTCCTTTTCAAATATAAAACAAACAAAAAAATTCTTTATCTTTCTCACGAAACCATCTGGTGGCGAAACAGAGTGCGTCGGGTTTGCTAGTTATATTATATGTTAATGGAAATTTTTATATAGTGTCGAAACTAGTACAAACAAATAATAATATTGTTTAATATTTATATTTTCAATAAATTATATATATATATATATATATATATATATATATATATAAATAGTCTGTTTGAGGGTGTATATTTCCATTATAAGCATGCTAATGCATATTGTTAGTTTACAATTGCTAATGTGAAAATTCAATGTTCAATATCAACTGGTAAAAACATAAAATTATAATGACATGATACAAAAAAGACTTATAAACAGATAATCAATTATTAACTTCCGTAGTTATAGTTATTAATAAGCTCTATTGAGTTCTATTATATAATAATGGGCAAACTCAAAAATTTCTATTACATTTTATAAATGTCATATACAAAAGTATATTCTTTATTTAAGTAGTTAATTGAAACTGTGCGATATAAAAGGAAATATACTACCAGCAGAAATGTTAACTCAGACTTCTCGTCCGTGAATCCTTATTCTTCGTCAGAAAACTTTTAATTGGTTTAATACTTTATCTTCAATTCAATGCGCCTGTTATGACGTTGTTTGTTTAATTTAATTGAAAAGTACAAAAATGTTTAATACAAGTTTAATATTGTTATGTGGACTTATTTGTTTTCATAAATATGTTGACATCTAAGCTCGCATTTCTTGTTTTAGTAGAAGATTAACTGGCAGTGTAAAACAACATTTTAATATTTTGAAGAAAAATTTTCTTTTTCAATATCAACCCTTCATTATATATAAATAAATATACATGTTATATTTATATATTTACGAAAATTGTTTTTACACATATTTGTATATATTCTGATATGAGTGATATTCATTGAATATATTCTTATTGATTAAGATTGAGTACTCTCATGAATATTATTAAAACTCAATAAATTTACATAATTTGTTTATATAAGAATTATACTCACATCTTATTTAATTAGTGATCAAGAGATGCAGTTTAAACTGCGTTGGGTTATGCCTAATCGTAAGTCTCATATCCTTGTTATAGTATTCTGTCTTGTAATCATTTATTTCAAATCAATTGAATATAAACTTGTTTACGAATTTATGAAAATGGAAATAGTTGTAGACTTGTTTTGATACCTATTTTGCAAGTCTCATAGTTTGTCATCCCTTATAATTTGTTTACTAGTTTAAGTCATATATATATATATATATATATATATATATATATATATATATATATATAATTTCAGGACCGAATCTAGTAGTAACTGAAATAAATCAAAAACTATGTAGAAGGCATTTTTCTTACTTTTTACATCTTCGTTAAAATACCGCTAGTAGTATACGCTAAATTGATATGCTTTTGCAAACATTCATTTCTATTCTGGCTTGTAATGTTTCCAGCTTTTTGTAATCAATACAGAGACTGTTGTAGACAATTATAACATTGATGATATAAATTTATTTATAGTGTAGTTTTTTGTATTCATCTTTTGTAAAAGTTTATTTGTATTATGTATTGCTATCTACGTTAGAGATTGCAAACGTGTTTCTGGTATGTATTACTTGCAGCCGTCGAATTTTGATATCGATTGCAATTCTGCAACACAATAACAATTTTCTAGAAAAGTGTACCGTACGTTTCGTCAATTTCTTGGTTTTACTGGTTTTGAAAATTGAAAGATATATAAATGTATTCATAGCAAGAGGTGATTCGGTGAAAATCTAGATCATCATATAAATCAAAATTATAAATTGAAATAATTTAGATAAAATTTGTTGGCCCTTATTTTTTAATGAATCACCTAGTACTAATATTGAATATATGATTGCTCTTAATAGAAAGAAAATTTTAAGAATATTAATTAAGGCAGAAAAAGTGTAATGCTCTTCAAAATGGTAAATTTTCATTTTACAAATATATATAACAAAATTAATTTTATTTTAATTAGTAAAACTAAAAAATAATAGTTTATCATGATTAAATAACTTTGACAATAATTATTCGTTATTTATGCATCATTTTCACATATAAAAATGAAATTTTTTTATAATAGTGAAAGGAAAGTTTTCAAATAAAAAATATAATACATTTTGAAATTAAAAACATTCATTGAATTAAAAAAAAATAAAAAAATAATGGATACATGTTGATACATACTTGTTAATATCAATTTTAGTTTTAAAAACAATTAAGCTAAACTCGCGTATTGTCTGTTCCGATCAATTTAAAATAATTAATTTTATATAAAAATCTAGGTTAATATGAACAAAACCTTTCTGGGAACCATTGCAGACTCATAAGATATAAAATGCTATTGAACCGATATGATTTCAAGAATCGAAACGCTTTCATCTATCTTTATTTGGGTATATTTATCATTTTCCATTTTTATAGTGAATACCGACTTTTTTCACTAAAAAACCGGTTTTTGAATTCCATAATTTTTGCCAAAAAACCGGTTTTTGAAAACAGACATTATATTTGAAAAACTAGATATTCAATATAGCTAAATACTCAGCAAAAATCAAACTAGATATTCAATAAAAATTATATTTGAAAATACGTCGAGCAACAAATGTTTACCAAAAAAAACTTTGTAATATGCTGAACTAAAAATATGTAGGATCGTGGTTAAAAAACAATTCATTGTATGGATTTATGACATTCTTTATCAAGTTTTACATAAAAATCTGCGATAACTAATAAAATATTCACTTCGATAAACACTGTAATTTATATTATATGACACTCAAGTTAACAAGTATAAAAATAATGTATTAGTATAATGTATCGTATCACTGTATATTATTAATGATTAACCCTTAATCAGTAGTACAGATTACTCGACGAATCAGACACAAATTTCAGCTCGTGTATTTTCTGTTTCCTAGCTGACATACTACCATTACTCAATGACTCGCTGTTTGAACTCGAAGAATTTGACTTCTTGTCATGTTGATCTTTAGCACATTTTTCTTTATTTTCCTCTAGCAATGATTTCACACTGACCGACTTATAACACAACGAGTTATCGGCGGACAGTGGCTGTCTCTTAAATCTTCCCGACTGGCTTTTGAAACTGAACGTATCGATAAATGTTCTTCTTTCTGACACATTGGACCAAGAGGTTGTAGAACTTTCAGTGTATTCTGCTGTCATATACGTTTTCTGGCCATCATAAAATGATTTGCTTCGATCGTTTAATTTTGTTTTGGGGTGTGTGACTATCGGCGGTAATGATGATTTTTTAAACTTTTTATTATTACCTGTTTTGCTATCTTTATTGTCTCTGCCAGATTTGCGTTTTCCTCTAAAATCCCGAGGATCACAGTCTATGAACGGCGGTTTCAAATAATTGTTTTCGAAAGATTCTTGACTAGAAGGAAGACTTAAAGGATTGATACTTTTGCATGATGTGTACGTATGAGCTGATTCTAAATACTGGTCTTCTGGATTGAATTCCTTTTTTACGAGTTTTGTAGTTTCTACATACTGTGAGCACTCTACGGGAACCGTTTCTGCTAAAAATTAAAAGATACGTTAATAAATTTTACGAGGAGTTATGAAGTCAAGATTTTGCCCTATATATAGAGCTATCGATATTATCATTCAATTTACTTTATTGGTCTGATCATTTGTAACGATTTAATTATTACTTTGATTATAAAGTCATTTGGTTAAATTTTTGCATATTGGATATTACTACAGTAAATTGAACCATGGTGTCAATTATCTTATAGAAAATATTACACAGGCCAACAAAGAAAATGGTGCAAACGCTTTTAATGCTGTCTTTAAGTATATTTGGGGCGCTGATTTCAAAAATGACATTGGTTTTTTTCTATGAGCTTTAGTTTTCAAGATATGATTTATATGATATATAAGGAATGAAAGTACAAAATAGTAATACAATTCAGAATGTTATTTTAATGAGATATGCCTACTCGCACATACAAACTTACAAGACCCATTCGGCCATAGTTGGGACATTAGTTGACACTCTGAAAAGTTCCTTTCCGTGACGACCTACAATGTACCTGGTTTCGGCAACTTTTTTCCAAGTTCCAAACTAGATCTGATACAATCAAATGGTTTACAGATTTGAAATCAGCACAAAAAATACTTTAAGAAGCAGCTCTAACATTTGATGCACCAAACAAAAAAAAATTTTGTAGGCCTGTCTTATAGCACTAAGGTATATAGTATAATATATTTGCAATAAAGCCATTTTTTTAATTTTAATTGAAAGTTATTTAGCAAAAATAATTGTAATTGATCTCAAAGAAGCCTTAATAATTGCAGGAATATATTCAGGTGAAAATATTAGCTAGGTATATGGTGAGCATCAGTAGATGCATAAAATCTAATCAAAGCTCATGTATGGTGAGCATTAGTAGATACATAAAATCTAATCAAATTAATAACAAAGCATTACTTACTTATTGATTGTATTATTATGTTATGATTGCAACTTGTCTCAGATTCGGCTTTCACATTTAATTCCGATGCTTTAGAAAAATCATGACTGTACAGATCCATTATTTCATTATCTTCTTGCTCAACTATGTCTTCACTAATTTCATCTTCAGATTTTACCATGGAACATACCGACGAAGGTTTTATGACTTCTTTGTAGTTGTTATCAGCTGATTTCGTGAATGAAACCATTTCAATAGTATCTTCATCAAAAGAATATTGCGATATTTTGGTGACAGGACAATTGACTTCTGAATCAGTATCGGCATTTCTGTACATATTATCTGTATTGGTGAAAGTTTCTATATTTACGGTTTGAGAATTTTGAGAATCGCTTGTGAAAATAAATATATATGCAAGGTAGTCAAGAAGGTCTTGTCGCTTTTCGTGAACTTCACTATTACATTCTGATTCATTTCCGAATTCTTGAAGATTTTGCAGTTGTTTGATAATAGTTGATGCTCTTCTCAATGTGTTGATGAATCTAACATTCTCACATTGCTCCTTGCCAAGTTCTTCTTTTATACTAGCAAATTCATAATCTTTGCTTTCGCACTTTTGTTCAGACATTTTTAGTTTTAAAGCCAGATGTTGTTCCCTACCGATAGATTTGTGCAGTTCTTCTTGTATTGTGCTCAAAGTTTTTTCTTTGGCTTTGTGATCTATTAAGTCATGGCATACAATCTCGTACTTTTTACTTAAATCCTCTATAATGCTTTTTTGCGTTGCGTTCTTATGCAGGAGTTGGCATTTTTCTTCTTCGTGAAGTTTTATTTCCCTTTCCAACTTTTTCTGAAGCTCCGCATGGTCCAGACACTTTAACAAATAAAAGTTGATTTTAATACAAAGTACTCTTTCATGTTTAACATGGATTTTTGTTGGATAACTTTATACTTCGTAGTTATCGCGTAATATTAGATTAACAATACGCTTCACTTATTTATTTCCATCATCAACATACTAACGTACTAAAAGAATATTTTATAAAAACAGTTTTAAATATTACAAAAAAGGAAAGAAAGTTGTTTGAAAGCAAAAGATGTTTGATATGAATAAAATGCATTTATTCACCCGATGAATCAAATTTGACTAAAAATTTCATTACTATATTTTGAATTTTAAATGCAATAAGATAAATTTCATATAACTCGTATTGAATAGATTTCATATCTTACTCATATTTAAATTTTCGGTTAAATAAGATGTTCAAATGTTTACTTATTTTAATACTAAGAATTCTCTACTTAGTATTCAATAAAGACAATTTCAGTAATAACATTTAAAATTACATTTTTCACAACTTCACCAACCGATACTGTAAAAATAACTATAATTTATAACATTTGCATTATTGTGCAATTCGTATAATTGCACTTTTTGTTCCTTGTAATAATAATTGTATGTGCGATATGTGCGTAGTTATGGAATTTATCATTTAAAAGCTCTACTTCGATAACTCAGGTTGTTGGATTTTAATTTAACCCTTGTACCTGTGAACTGTATTAAACACTGATTTGTTTTGCATATTGAATGAATATATATTAATTTATTGTTTATTATTATACGTTGTTAAGAGGACTTTTGTTTTAGAAGTGGACTGTTAGTCCCATCAAAATCTGCGCTACTCCTTCTACCAGGGGTGGCAACAATCCCGGATAAAAGCTCCATGCCATGAAGATTGTCGCTTCATGGCCAATATAATAAATTGAAAATACGTCCGAACAGTAATAAATTTCAAAATTTTAGTTAACCCAGAAACTGAAAAAATTACAAACCTGTGCAATAAGATCTTTTATCTATCACTATAAATAACAATAAAATATTAATTTGCAAACTAGTTTCAAATTGTTATATAATATTATTTAAGTTATTATTTTTATTAGTTGTTTTCCTTTGTTGTGCTTTTATTTAACATTTATAATTAGAGGAGGTTGAAGTAAGGTTGTGTTTGAAATTATATATTTCACCTAAATTTCAAAGCAAACGTAATATGATTAATTATGGTGAAAACTATATAAATGATAAAAGAACAAGAGCAGTTTATAATCAAATATTCGATATAAAAAATTATTATTGTCAATAATTGTATATTATTTTTTCTAATACAATAAAGTCTGAGAAATATTCTTTGCAGTTGTTTCAATGAACAAAGGTTGTTTTTGGAAATTTACAATTATAAGGAACATGTGAGTGAGCAACATGACACAACCAAAAATGACGGATTATTACAAAATATAGGGTTTTAGAAAATTTCGATGGTGTGTCTACTGTCGAGTTAAAACATTCAAATATTTTGTGAAATGGTTTATAGACAATCAAATAAAGTTGTCCTAGAAGCAACTTTTCTGCCAATATTTAATCGAATAAATTGAATACCTTTGTCTCGAACTTGTTGCACTTCTCAATAACCTTCTCCAATTCTGCATGCACAGCAATATTTTCCCTGATGGTCCTGTGCATGACACCATGCATGCACGTGTTGGCGGCATCTTGAAAGTCGTCGGCTAATTGCAGCAGTCGTCTCTCCATTTCCCGTTTCATATCGTCCTTGTCCTGGACCAGCTTCCGCTCTAATTCCGAAATGGTGCGCTGATAGTGCACGTACCGTTCGTCTAATTTGTCATCGTCTCCACTTGCGTATTTAATCATCATGCCTTCGCGCATTACTCGGAATTGCTCCAGCGTTAGCAGCTGTCCTGGATGAAGGATATCGGTAAAGAATTCATAAGCATTGCTTATCCTATTGTATTTGAAAGAAAAGTTTCAGAACTTGGTGAATTAAAAGTGTGTTTTACAGACGATTTGGATAAATCGTCAAATCAATTTTTTTCAAGGTTAATAAGTTTTCAACGTGTGATTTTTGTAAAAAATGTGCCCATGATGTTTGTATTTCGCACTGGTTGAACGGTTTACCTATTATTTTGTGAAATCCTATTATTATTCATACTTGTTAACTTCCCGTAGGGTAAGTTATAGTAATCGCAAAAAATCACAAATGAAAATGTTTATATTTTATTACGTTTCTGAACATTATGGCATAACTTAGAAAAAATTGATTTATGCTTGTGTGTGTATGTGTGTGTGTGTTCATATACAAAATTTTCTCGACGATTTCGGGAACACGAATCAACCAATTTGAATGATTCAAAAAACAGATAAGGAGACGTGCTGATTAGTTTTTGGACGAGGCAAGTCTAGCAGAATATTATATTTATTTTGGCAAAATAAAGAACTGTTTAAATTTTTGTGAAGGCCGTACCAGCGGTTTTGAAAATCGAGTGAAAAATAGCAAAAAATGTCATTTGGCGGTCAAAAATGATCATTAGACAAATTGCAATAATAAGTATACATTTTGTTTACATGTCTTTGGGTTATGAGACATTGTTAATTCGTTAGACTGCGACGCGGCGCTTAAGCGCGTTAATTCTACGCAGCGAAAGCAGTTTGCATAGCAGCAGCGATTGCATTTAAAAAAAAAACATAATTTTCAAATTATAAAAATTATGACTTTTCAAAAAAGCCTTTTTTACAAAAATTTAAAAATTCTCAAAAATCAAATATTTTCAAAGTTAAAAAAAAATTTCAATCATTTGAAAAATTTATTTTTGGTACGAGAAATTCTAGCAATTTGCCTTAAAGCACGATGCCATACACCACTAGTTTCTACATAAGATACTTATACGTTTAATTCAACGTAAGGAGACTGATATTCAACAGTATACAAAACGCCCTGTAAATATGATTTCTTTAGACTATTCTATATAAGTTTAAAGAGCACGTTATACATATTGATATTCTCAAAATAACTGGTATAGTTTTTCAACTCGTACATCTTTTGATACACTTATATGTATAAATATTCGTACATTCATAAATTAGAAACCATGTCCCACTACTCAATCGAGAGTAGAGTTGGTTCACATAGAAATTATATAATTATATAAGGATATCTTTGTATAAACTTGTATAAAAAAATTATTTGCAAAATAAACTAGCAATAACTGTAATTACCGTATATAAATGTCACATTTCAAAAGTATCTTTGAAATATGCTGTGGCACAAGTACAGAAAGGTCAAGTGACTTTCAGTAATTGTAGGCGATACTGGGTACAGTTTTGCAAGGGTACTATCCTAAAAGCGAAACTATACTGATTTTGAGATATATTTCACATGGAAACAGATGAAGTATGATTGTTTGAACAAGTTCTCATTATTGATTTCATTCAATGTCTTACACATTAACATGAACTGTAGACCACATTGCTTTTAAAGAGTCAAAACTAAGTTTTCATGTTCGAATTCTCTTAATAAAAACTGTTAGTTGTGTACAGATAGAAACAGATTGAACATTAGTAGCTATTCACCAGCAATTAGTTTTTGCTTATTAGATAATTTGTTTTGTGTTAGATAATTTAGCTGAATCATAATGATGATTGCGACACTCGCCCTTTTCTCGTATGATTTGATTTTATAAATAATCCATCGTATTTATGGACAGTATTTTACTATTTGCACGTTGACGTATGTTTAAATTACTATTTAATTTACTTGCCTACCAGCTAACAATAAATTAACAAAATTATTGCTGATCAAGAAAAATTGACACAACCGTACCCAGTCTCCTCTACTGTCACAAATCAAACCAACAACTATCAAAATATGTTGAGTAAAATTTTTAGTTAATTCCTAATCATAGAAGTATGTTTTTTTACTAGTTTTCTAAATATGTCATCTGTCTTTGGGCGAGGTAAAGAAGGATAGTTAGGGGACAAACAGTTCAAGTTTCTTACTTTTATATTTAAAAAGATTTTGCAAAATAATAGCAAGTTATTTACCCAATGTAAAATACAAACTTCATGGGCCCATTTTATACAGAAATCACACTGTAACCTTGATCTGGAATTTTTTCAGAAATATTAATCAGCAGACAAAGGATTAACTATTTATTAAATTTGTCTCTCTTAAAATGGGTTTTTTAACTTAATTTAATTTTTTATTCGCTATTTTTAATTGCCTATGTATTTATCAGTCAGTTGATCCTTTTAACTGCAACCACATGAGAGCTCTTTTAGAGGTTATGTCATGAAAACTAACTTAAAAATAGTATTACTTCTTATAAAACAATTCTATAATGTATGATTAAAAATTATATTTAGGTATCATAAACTACATAAAAGATCACAAAATCCAAAAAGCTATCAATGAAGAAACTTTGTTATGAATATTGATACATGGCTATTCATATTCTGATAGCGTCGACATAAAAATTACAGTGATAGATGGTCACAACTTGCACTTTCAAATACTATCGTTGAAAAATACCATACTTTACTTGTTTTGATAATGCGGGTGGACTTTTTTACTCGGGGTTTTTTAATTATTTTATATCGATTTTAAATTTTTTCATATCACATAAATGAATTACTTTTTAAGGGTAATAACGATTATAATTTGAAATCCGTAAACTGCAAAAATAACACACAATAGTTTGCATAGTTCATACAATTTCGCGAAAATACTTCACAAAGCTTTTAGCCGGATGAGCTTTATAATCATGTTCTATTCTGTAAAACAGGGCATAAATGTTAAATGCAAAACTTTAGCGTTTCATTAAACAAACGTAAACTCGGAATGCCGTTCAAAAGTATTTTAATCTTACTTTTAAGCAGCTTAACCTCCGACGTCAGACGATCGTGCATTGCACGATATCTGGCGCGTTCCTCTTCCAGTTTGCGCTTGTATTCGTTTACGTCCGCTTGATGTTCATTATTTATTTCGTTCTGTTTCATATAATACTCTTTCATTTTATTAATACTGTCTTCTGTGATGTCCTTTAAATATCTGTCCATTTCAGATTGGCTGAAAATATATCAAATTAATATTAACTTGTAGTGCATGGAATCGTTCCAAATTGCTAGCAAATTGCTGCATCTCTCCATACTGAAAATTAAAATTTTTACAATATGTTTAAACTTTGAAAAAATTTGATTTTTGAGAGTTCTGAAGTTTTTTAAATAAAAACTTTTTTGAAAAATTTTAATTTTTTTTATATTTAAAAATTTCTGAAAATATTGAACTTCTTCTCAAAGCAATCGCGCTGCGTAACTATTTTAGGGCTGAAATATCGAAGCGCACACATAGTACATAAACACATAAACACACATATACAAACACACACACATACACACAAATGTATATACATATACATCAATTTTTTTAAAGCTATGCCAAAAACGTTCAGAAACCTTTAACCCTCCGTCGGTCGGCGTGGTCTGGCCAGACTTTTTTCGACTTCAATTAAAAATAAAAAATACTTCTAGTAATCCTATCGACTTGAAATTTCTTGACTTTTTCTAAAATTTCATTAGCTGTCGATCAATGAAAAAATCAGGACGATAAAATGTACAGAAGGATAATTATAAGGATATTAACTTTTTTATACTTCGAACGGCCGGAAAGGTCTGTCCAGACCACCCATACATTTTGTATGAAATATACGCTTTTTGATGTAAACCAGTATTTTGTCTTTTTTCATGGTATTTTCTATTCAAACTGCGTTGTTTATATTCTTTGCTATGTGTTCTAACATGAATGTTAGTATTTTTATGACGAGAGTTCCTTGAAAACCTACCAAACTTATTGGTAATCGCAAACACTGGAAATCGGATGAGTAATGCACACATTCATTTCAAAGGCGCCGAAAAAGAATAAATATTGTTTTTCATGGATTTAAAAGAGAAAAATTAACAAAAAAAGCAACGATAATACATAAGACACCAGAAACTCATTTATCCCATATAAATGCATGTAAAATGAATGGTGGTCCAGCCAGACCTTTCCAACCGTTCGAACGTGAAAAAATATCCGACCGACGGAGGGTTGAAACTTTTTTACCCTAACGTCAAACTGTTTAAATTGATACCATCTTCTGCATCTTATGCAAACTACTCGCTTCCATAACAGATTTATTTTAATAAAAAAATATAATAAATATAATTGAATAATCTGATTTGCGTCTAAAACCTCATCCTTTTAATAACTTTGGAATTATTATGAACAATTTTTAATACTTTTCGAAATTTTCTTAATGGTCAAACGGTAGTTAAAATATTTCGCCCATTCTGAAAATTTGAAAAACTAGTGGGTCGCGTGGCATCGTACTGGAACTTCCTCTACCAAAAATTTTTTTTTTAAAAAGATTAACATTTTTGAAAAAAAAAGATTTCTGAGAAACTATAAATTTTTGACAAAAACTTACTTTTTTGGAAAAAAAAGACTTATTGAAGAAAAATTTATTTTGAAATATTTTGGAAATTCTGAACTTTTTTTCAAAGCAATCGTACTGATTTAACAGCATAGAGACGAAATATTGAAGCGCGTAAGCGCCGCGTCGCCGTCTAACAGATAAACATTGGTACGGAACCCATAATAATGTAAACAAAATTTATACTTATTGTTATAGTCTCTATAAAATATCTGATAATTTGATGTGCATATATCTAATGATCATTTTTGACTGTCAAATGACATTTTCTTTTACTTTTTTTACTAGATCTCCGAAACCGCTAGACTTGCCTTCATGAAAATTTGATCAGTTCTTCATCTTGTTAATACAAATAGAAAGTTTAATTGAAGAAGAATTATTTAAATCGGACGCTCCGTTCTCTTAAAAACTGGGTTACAGTGTTTGGCACTTTTTGCCCCATATCTTTGGAACGGCTAGACCTGCCTTCGCCAACAAATAAACAGCACATCTCCTTATCAATACGAATCGAATGTTTTTTTAATTATTCAAATCGCTTTATTTGTGTTCCCGAAATCGTCGAAAATTTGTATCCGCACACACGAACATACACGCACACACACACACATACATCCATTTTTTCTAAGGTATACCAAAATGTTCAGAAGGTTTTGAAACGTAAAGATATATAAAAAAAATTATTTTCGATTATTTTGCGATTACTATAACTTGCCCTACGGAAAGTAAAAAATTAAAAGTATATCATATAATATTATGAAAATGATACAATCTAATAGATTTATAATTATGATCACAAATAATTTATTTCTTATAATTACAAAAAAAGTAAAACAAATTAGCTCCTAATGTTATGATATTATACAATCTTATTTGTCGGGGTTAAATTGTTAGATTATTGGTATGCAATCCTATTCTAGTCATGCTATTTTATAAACCAAAGTTTGAAACTGTTACGGTACCAACATTTTGGCTATATAAAATATCTGAAAACTTGTTACTATTTCATACACTAATTTTTAGTCACATTTTTTTTGTACCCTTAAACTAGTGATGCAATTTTCTGAACCAAAGATTGGTACTGTTACGGTTACTGAATTTTGGCTATAAAAATCACAAGACTTTTTGCTATTTCAAACACTATACAGTCCCTTGGTCACATATTTTTTTCTGTTAAAATCTCGTTTCTCTTAAAATCTCCTTAACTTATTTTTTCTAAAGTCGAATTTTTTTACATCCTCAATGCGAATCATAAATTTAGGAAACACTCAATGAAAAGTATGTCTAAAATACCCTATCCGTACTAGTGTACTTAGGTACTAATTACTTTTATAATCACATATTTTCTAAAATGTGAAAAATGTATCCATAAAATTTTTATTTTTTACGCTCTACCCTATATGAACCCATTTAGTGTTCAATTGTTACTTTCAACAGAAGTTACCTTTCTTCAGCAAGCAATCTATTTTTCTCGGCTAAACTTTGAGTTTGACGAACTAAATTCTCATTAGATACTCGCATATCTAATAACTTTCGATTTAAACTCAAAATCCTCGTTTCATAAAACCGCTGATCAATAGCAGGAATCAATAATTTCACTTTTTTATTATGTGACGGAAACGTTTTTCTCTTCCAGAACATTTTATTGTTGCCCATGATCATATAAAACGCATGTAATTTAGTATCCCTTTAAATTGATTTTAAATTTAATTATACCCCCCTTAATTAAAATAATTTATGACATTAAAATTTAGTAAACAAATTTGTTTTTTGTTTATTTTTGATATCTCGATATCGAATATATGGAACTTAATTATACTAAAAATTCATTGATACATTCAATAATAATATTATATAAATGAATACTGTATTGCTTTGCAAATCAGTTTAATTTTCACTTTAATTGTAAAATAAATTATTTGCAATGATACTTGTTTTGCATAATATAATAAATGCAATTTTTTATTGTTGTTTTTGAATAATAATTTCGATGTCACTCTGTTAGTTTTCGTTTGTGGCTTAATTTATAAAATAATTCTATATTTTAAAGTGCATTAATTGTTTTTTATACATTCAATCAGAACATGGTGTTGAACTGCAATGTGAACGTATTCTATATATTTTTAATTCACCTCGAGTAATATGTTACTTGAGTATAAAAAAATGGACATGATAGATCATCCTTTATTGAGTGCCAATTACTATTTTGAAATTAATTTGATCGAATTAGGCAAACTCTATATATCTTGAAAATAGTTGAGAATTTTAATCAATGCTAATTAAAATATCTGTAGGTTTTACATTTTTTTCTAGTCAGATAACATTTTTGGAAATAGATAAGTTATATTTTAACAAAATAGTGTACTCATATGGGGTAGAAGTTCGAGAAGTTTGAATCGGCTTGGGAAGCCTGATGTCAAACAGTATGAAAAATAGTTTTCACTTGTAAACATAGTTATAAATACCTTTTTAAGTGAAAATGGCGCCTGCTTGAATTGTATCTCTATAGTAATAAAAAAAAGTGTGCGTGTAAGGTTTACACGCGATTGAAGTAAACCTTTTTTGTTATCACAGGATGACATTTCAATTGTAAATAAACACATCATATAACAATTTTGAATAATGTTTATTAGTAATATGGTAACACTCGTGGTGCCCACATTTATTAGTGTCAACCATTATACACATTTATATATATATATATATATATATATATATATATTTATAATAGCATTAAAATATTTATAATATTTGAAAGCGATTAAAGTCATACTTCAAATATAAAATGATTGGTTTGTCATTGTAATTAGCATTTAGAACTTGGACCTTCATTAAAGAAATGAAGTAATTAATTCTATGATTAATAAATTCTATGATATTCGTTTACACAGTGGATTATGTAAAACAACGCCTAAAGAAATATCGTTTTTACAATTTCACTCAGCATGTAATAGTTGTGTTTGAAGAACTTCATGTAATTAAAATTAACATACATTCAATGACTGGTTGTATTTTTTCTTACTTTTTCGCTGGCGATATAATCTCATTCTTTGAACAGCTATAAAATCTGTCTTGCCTAAAATATTTTTCATTTTATTAACTTCAAAGATTTATAGAAGCAATTAATAATATAGAAATTAATTTAATAAACTTAAATTTTGTACACGGCACAAATGTATTATTTATTTTATTATTCTCTTTATAATTATTGACTGGAAACAGGGTAAGATATTCTTTAGATTCAGGAATTTTGTAATAAATCAAGATTTGTACTACAATGTAACCCTAAAATGTTTATTTATCCATGCCGATTTCCTTGTTGATATCGGTACGCATACCATAGATAATTAAGCACAAAATGACGCATACAACGTTGATGCCGGTACGCATACAACGACAGATCTCTATTCATAGGACACGACCGCTATTTCATCGAGAGTGACAGTTCGGGCGTAACGCAATTTCCGTTGCATTCTGACAGATTTACACACTAGTCGCGCCTAAAGAAGTTTTACTTGAAAAATGCAAATCATTGCAATATTACTTATTTGATTTAAAAAAAACTTTAAATTTAAAGTAAAACAAATTTTCTAGTTTGCTTTTCTTAGTTGCATTATAGTGCATGGTTTTCTGTTTATGTATTTTGATAAATATATGTATACGAAGAATTGCCTATTTTTTGCATGACTTTATCACTGTTCTTATAGTTTTAATTGTGAAAATACCTAATGCTTAAATAGAAAGTTGACGAGGTCAATAAGGACTGGAGTATACTTAAATCATTTCTGCTTCTACAGGTATGTACGAGTTTATATAATTTAATATAGCTACCTGTAGGTATAACTACAAATTTCATTTAAGTCGAATTCAATTTTCATCCAGATATTGTAAAATTATTCCTCTTAGGCGAGAATCCTGCCGCCATGCAGCACGGCGGTTGCGGGCGTTGGGCGCCCCTGGCTCTGCACCGCGCTCTTTTGGCACTCCTGCCGCCTTTACTTGCCTGGAGGTGACAACAAGTATAAAACAAAACCAATATATAAATTCCATGAACACCACGTGTTTTATAGTGACTAGAAAATATTTCAATTTTATAAAAACAGATATGTATATAAAAGACAAAAACTGTGTGTGCTTTTACAAGAAAACAAACATAAAATATTGAATAGATTAGATTAAAATAATTAGTGATATGCGTGTGATGTGGTCTAATATTAACGGCTTTACTATCCTTCAACATGTTAAATGATTCAATGTATTATATATATCGTATGTAGAGATGAAATAAATTATGCACGAAGAATTGTGTGAACATTTTTGTCAAAATCACACTTTCATTATATAAATTATTGGCCTGTCAATAGAAGAGAAGCCTTTTGTAATAAATAAATAATGTACTTTGATTTTCATGAACAAATATTATATCATAATCATTCTAATAATATTTAAGTATGTATAATCTCATCAGACAACCATTGTAATAAAAATTGTTATTTCATACAGATGTCACATTCACATTCATTATGAAATATATTAAAGATATCATTCAACATTTACAAACAGTATAAATTATGAGTTTTTATATTATTTATATAATCATATTAATTTAAGAAATGATTTACAGTAGCACATTAAATTTAAAAATGCAAATTTATAAGATGGTGCTGTACTTTATGATATTATTCATATAATTAGACCCTCTACCATCTTATTTAGTATATAGGGTACGATTGTGCCACTTTTTTAATCAGCCATATTTTTGTTAATTTACCAAATAACTAAAAAAAATAATTTACATGATAATTTGGACATTTTTCCACATGGAAATACTGAAATACTATCCTTTAATGCAATGGATTAGTTATAAAATCAAATCATACAAGAAAAGGGCATCAAATCCCCAGGCCTGTAATTGTTTTAATTCCACTTTATTGTTTTTCTAGTATTATTTTATTATTCAGAAATTTTATTTATTTTATTTATTAATTTCATTTCTATTATTATTTGTTTTTATTTACATTAAATCGTCATACTACGGATATCATTTTAATGTAGTTTCTATCATTTGTATTCTTATTTATTTAAATTTGTTAATGTTTATTATTATTACTAGATGTTAAATTATTAAACAGTTGTAATAAATATTGTAATTAAAAAAAACATCTCCAGGACGGTTGTGACAGGCATAAAATAGGTTGAAAAATAATAGCTATAAATACCAAGTTTATAACAATTTTTATTGTCAGAACAACACAATACACATACATCATTTAAACAAAATTTACAAAGTTTATTTAAACTAATGAATATAATATAATAATATATAACATGACAGTTTTTAAACAATGTTAACAAGAAATTATTGTGATTTATATTGTATTGAATTTCCCTTTCCCTTTATTTTTCATATTTGTCCCGGTTACATTAGATTTGTTTTATATTTGTTAAATTTTCTCCAGGAAATGACTAGAAATACATGTCACAAAGATACCTGAAAAATTTGTCACTACCGTACCCTACGCACACTTTTGAAAAAATTCAATGCTTTTTATAGATGGTGTTAATGTAGAGTGCTGACTGAATACAATAATGGAAACTTGTTCGAACAAACATACTTCATTTTTCTCCTTTTGAACTCTGTCTCAAACTCAGTATAGTTTAGCTGTATGAATACTATTACTACCATACCCTGGCACAACCGTACCCAGTTTCTATATTTTATTAGTAAATTTTTAATTTTTATTTAAATTAAAAAAGAGCTTAGATTTCAACTTTCAATCAAATAACTAATCAGATTCAAATTATGATAAACATTAATGAATAATAAAACATTATGTCAGTTAGAATTCATTAGAAGATTATGTGATTATATAATTTTACTGTATGAAATATATCGGATAATTTTAATTTCTATTATTAATCCTATGAAAATCAGAAAATTATCCAGTAAATACGTATACGATTATTAGCTTAATATTTTTTTAAGAACAGTATTTTTTTTAAACTATTAACTATTTAATTAAAATATTATTATCAATATGTATCTAGTCACATGATAATTACTTTTATCCCAAGATGTCATAAAACAGAATAAAAACTATAAACAGCTTTAAAGTTTTTATAAAATGGCGTGTCCAAAATCAAAATCTATTTGTTTGTTGACCACATGATATAAAATATAATTCATATTTCAATTAAACGAGATGTGTTCTTCAAAATATGCTATACTTTATTACATTTACTAACATATCAAGCATAATTATTATTTGTAATAAAAGTATTACAACTATCAATGCAACTATTTCTTTTTATTATGATACCATTACTATCATCAATAATCATAAACATTTTTAGTTTTATATAAATATTCACTAATGCAAGAAAAATGTAATTATAAATGTATGAAAATCAAATCAAAAATATTTGTTAAATTAGGTAACTTGTATAATATTTAAATATTCTAGTACAATTATTTTTATTATTGTATAATTGAATAAATAATAAACTTATATACTTGTCCATACAATAACAATAATGTTAACATTACCATATGTTGAATTGTAAATATGAAACATAAATAATCTAGATTATGATATCCTCTGTTTATAAGAATAAAGTTCTGTTAAAGTAATTTATTGCATTTTTAGTTTGCCTTTTTGGTGTCAATTTGTGTTCGAAAAAATCTACATATTAGTCCAGTCATTATTGGTAGAGTGTGCGTACCATATGTAGGTTTTGAGACAACTTTTAGGGTGTCAATATACAAGTATTCACAGACTTACAGCTGGGTAGAATCTCTATAAAATATCTGATAATTTGATGTACATATATCCAATGAACATTTTTGACCACCAAATGACATTTTTTTTAACTTATTTTTATTGAGAGTCTATAACCGCTGGATCTGTCATCCCAAAAATTTAATCAATTGTTCATCTTGTCAATATATTAAAATGTTTTTTGAATTATTAAAATCGGACGCTTCGTTCTCGTAAAAATTGAGTTACCGTTTTTGGCACTTTTTGCCAATCAATATTGCATAAAAACACTTTATGAAAGCTTTTTCTCATTAGAAGCATATATAATGTTAGGAGGAACTATGATAGAAAGGGTATTAATGTATATAAAGGGTAAGGGTAACAACTATTTTATTAAAAAGTATACTTTATAGACTTAAATGGATCTAATGGTGCATAGCATAGTGTGTTCCTTAAGGCTAATAATAAACAAAATTTGTTCTAAAAAAATTCAAAGAGTTAATTTTCATAACTATAACAGTGATGCTGGTATCGCACAAAACACTACGGAATGTTTACATTAACAGGAGATGCAGAATTAATCTATCTGAGAATATATATGTACTTATTAGAATAATGCATATGAAATACATACATTTTTAAACAGAATTGTAAATTTACAATTCATATTTAGAATATAAAACTTTGTTTATTTTAGAAAATTACGACAAAAAATTCTGAAAGTTTTGAAATTTGTTTGAACCGTAGTGAACTTCAAAAATTAAAACTGTAACAAACTTAATTTTAAATTTTAATAAAATATATATTAGATAATAAGATGTGCATATGTCTAAACATCATTTTTAAACGCCAAATATCAGTTTTTTATTTTTTTCTTTGTGTCTTCGAAACCGCTGGACCTGCTTTACCAAAAATTTGATAAATTCTTCATTCTGTCAATATAAGTAAAATGTTTTTTGAGTCATTCAAATCGGGCGTTCCGTTATCTCGAAAACTAAATTATCATTGTTTACACTTTTTGCCCCGCATCTTTGAAACGCCTGGACCTTCCTCCGTCAAAAACTAATCAGCACGTCTTCCACTCAATAGGAATCGAATGTTTTTTGAATCATTCAAACCGTTGATCCGTGTGCACGAAATAAAAAAAAATGGTATTCAAACATACATACACACACATACATCAAATTTTTGTAGGGTATCATAAAATGTTCAGAAAACTTTGATACGTAAAGATATGCAAAAATTTTCTTTTAGATTTTTTTGCGATTACTATAACTGACCCTGCGGAAAGTTAATAACATCATTTCATTGATCAATCATTTATTGAACTTTTATTAAATGTGCATAATATTGAACTTTTATTAAATGAATTTATTATAAAAATGAAAGCGAACATATTATAAATACTTTAAAAACATCTAATGTTAATCCATAAATGTTCATATTAATATTAGTAAAAATATTAATTGATTATTAACTTCCAATAGGGCAAGTTATAGAAATCGCAAAAAATCGAAAATGATATTTTTTTATATATATATATTTACGTTTCAGAAGTTTCTGAACATTTTGGCATACTTTAGAAAAAAATGATGTATGTGTGTGCATGTGTGTGTGTGTGTGTGTGTGTGTGCGGATACAAATTTTCGTCGACGATTTCGGGTTCAATCGATTTCAATTATTCAAAAAACGTTCGATTCCTATTAATAAGGAGACGTGCTGACTAGTTTTGGCATAAGCAGGTCTGGCCGTTTTGAAGATACGGGGCAAAAAGTGCGAAAAACGGTATTTCAGTTTTTAGAAAAATTGATTAAATTTTTGCGAAGGCAGGTCTAGCGGTTTAGGAGATCTAGTAAAAGAAGTAAAAAAATGTCATTTTGAGGCATATGTCAACGATCAAAAATGATCGTTAGACATATGCACATAAAATTATCAGATATTTTATGGATATTTTAATAATGTGTATCAATTTTCTTTACATTTCGATGGGTTTCGTAACATCGTTTGTCCGTTAGAAGGCGACGCGACGCTTACGCGCTTCGATATTGCGTCTCTATACAGCGATTGCTTTGAAAAAAAAATTCATAATTTCTAAAATATTTCAAACTAAAAAAATATCTTGTTTCCAAAAGTTTTTTTTCAAAAATTTAAAATTTCTCAAAAATCTAAATTTTTCTAAGTTTAAAACATATTTAATTTTTTTTTTTATTTAATTTTTGATACGGAATGTTCCAGCAATTTGCCTTAAGTCACGATGTCATACACCACTAGTTTTAACTATTTTTTTGTTCATTCAGGAATCCGAAAGTTTCAGCAATTTGTCCTGAGGTGCAACACATCACCAGTCCTCATCTTATTTTGGGAAAGAAATAAGATTTCCGTTAACTACATCTTCGGTTTGATGCCGTGTACGTGCGATGCTTTCTTTATCTCTTTTTATCATTAGATTTTGTCATTCCTTTTCATCCTTATCGATTAATGACTTCCCTGGAATAAAAGAAACATCTTAAAGTTGTTCACAATACCCATCGGAGTAGAATTCAATTTTGTTCCGGGGGTAAAAAGATGATGGTTTCGAGAACGATGCTATTATGTTGCGGCAAATTTATCTTTCGCCGACAATCGACTAGTAACATGTATATTGCTTCCGTAACTGCTGAGCATAAAAAATTCACGCACGTTTCGCTGCCAAGATGAACTGCAGCCAGACTTATTGCGCAACGAGCGTACTGCCGCCGCGGCAAAATATATAATAATATATTTCATTATGTATGGAATTATAACAGTTGTTACAGCGCATCGTAACACAATATACATTTCTATATTCTATCATATTTTATTACTGTTGATCCCAAATTTGATTTTGCAGTGTACAATAACAGTTCGTTAATTTTCCGTGGGGTAAGTTGCTATAGTACATATTCGCAAAAAAAATCGAAAATGAAGATTTTTATATATCTTTACGTTTCACAGGTTTCTAAACAATTTGGCATAACTTCAAAAAGGTGTATGTGTGTGTATATGTGTGAGTGTGTGTGCGGATACAAATTCTCATCGACGATTTTAGGAACTCGGATCAACAGATTTGGATAATTCAAAAAACGTTCGGCTCATATCAATAGGAAGACGTGCTGATTAGTTTTGGCAAAGGGAGGTCCAGCCGTTTCGAAGATATGGGGCAAAAAGATTCAGAATGGAAATTAAGTATTTCAGATTCTGAAACCATTTTATTTGTACAGATTTGAAGAACTGATCAAATTTTAGGGAAAGCAAGTCCAGCGGTTTCAGAAATCTTATAAAAAAAGTAAAAAAATGCCAGATCATCATTAGACGTATGCGCATCAAATTATCACGTATTGTATTAATAATAACAAATCTTGTTTACATTTCTGTGGGTTCCGTACCGATTTTTATCGGTATGACTGCGAGGCGGCGCTTACGCGCTTCGAAATGTCATTTCAAAATTTTCAATAATCTATTTTTTTCAAAGATTTTGAAAAATTTTAAAGTTATTTTAAAAAATTTACTTTTCGATACGCGAAGTTCCAGCAATTTGCCTTAAGGCACGATGCCATGCACCACATCCAACATTAGTTTGTTAACTTTCCAAAGGAGAATTTGTCTTCGCCAAAAATCCGATTTGCTAATTTTATGTTTTCTCGATGTTTCAAGCCATTCTGAATCGAATTAGACCAAATTTGGAAAAAGTATGAGTATGTGTGCGGGTCGATTTTCGAACTGTAGTCCACGTTTCCTAGTAAAAAGCTCAACCGATTTTAAAAATTTAAAAATCATTTAATGTAACTTCATAAAAACTCGCGTATTACTTTTGCACAATAATCGGCCAAGCCGTTTCTTTTTAATTAGCAGAAGAGTGATAAATGTTTCGTCCATACTTTAATCCTCAATCGTGTATCGATTTCATATATTCAAAAAATGTTGGAAATGGTCCTGATCAGTTTTTTATAATGATCACCCGGGCCGTTTCTTTGTAATTGAATATTGAAAAAAAAAATTTCTTTGAAACGTTTTCAGTTGATACATATCGTAAAATATTACGATTCTACGATAAATCGCTTAATTGTAAAAAATCGTCGAAGCTGGTGAAAATTGCCAGAGCATTTTTGACGTGATCATTCAATATTTTTATTCGTCGATGTTTTCTCAAAAACAGCTGAATCGATTACAAAAATTTAAAAGCCTTTTGTTGAAACTTGATAGGTGCTTGCCTTGGTTAGTTTGTTGATACGATCGGTGAAGCCATTTTTTAGATAATAGAAAGCTGTGAAATTATTTTTTCACGTTTTGGCCAAAATTCTGAACCGATTATAAAATTTAAAATCCTTTTGTTGAAACTGGATAGGCGCTTGCCTTGGTTAATTTGTTGATACGATCGGCTAAGCCGTTTTTCAGATAATAGAAAGGTCTGAAATTATTTTTTCACGTTTTGGCCAAAATTCTGAACCGATTATAAAATTTTGAAAATTATTTGAACTATATCTTTTGAAAATCGTGCTAATTAGTTTTTGACTGAGATCTGCCAGGCTATTTTTCTTGATTTATTGCTAATAAAGAATTTTCGATAATTTTAATGAATTTTTGTATAGCGATGAAGTGCCTGGTTTTGGTAAACATACAAAAATAGCATAGTCCTGCATACAGTAGTTCTATTATGCAATTTAATTTAATTTTCAATTAATTGGCTACGCTTTTAGAATACACTCTGAGCATCACACACGTGTTTAATTTTCAATAATTCGATAAAAAAAAATCTAAATTGAATAAACTGCAATAGTTAGTAGGACTAGAATTCGGTGTACTTATACTAAATCAATCATTAATGAATATATAGATTTTTTATTTGTCGAATTAATTATTTAGGCACGTCGGGAAGTTCTTGCAACTTTCTATAAGACAAAAGGCCACTTGTAACCAGGTTATCTAATTATCGAAAAAAGTCATTAATATTATTTCATACAATTTTTTAATAGTATAAAACATTTGGAAACTTAACCTTCTCCACTCAGATGCCGCCGCTACGGCGGCATAATATATGTTAATCTTGCAATTTGCGAGTGGAAAAGGTTAATTTTCATAATTATACTTATCACATCACGGTGATTATGTTTATCTAAGAACTTCCTGTCTTAACAAAAAAATTAAGTTTAAATACGCAATTATATTGTCGTACCAAATGTTTATTAGTCATATTTATTTTTGTTGATTACTAACCATTTAGTACGATTAACCCTGCCCCATCCTGCGACATCATTGCCTTGCCGGCCGTCGAATTGAAATACAGTGTCCGCAAATAGTGTTGATTCATCTAATGGTGTATTCTTGTATCAAGGATATCTCCACCGAGGCCAACTATCAGTTTGATGCAGGATAGGCTGTATTATCTAGGTACAGGTATCCTGTGTGTTTGTTCCATGTTTCGATAGCACCACGTAAACATTATCAGAGAGATTAGATCGCAAGGGAGACGGTGTGTCAATATGCACACCATGGACTAATAGGGAATTGATACATGATTAGGATATGCACACCGTAGATGGCAAACAAGGTTAGCCGATGACACTGACTTCATGAGTGAAGTAGATTCTATCGAGAATGAATTGCAAACAAAGACTTTTTTATGTACCCTCGTACAGCAAAAATTTGCAAGTCATCAACCAGACGCGTTAACAGATAAGCTGGTACTTGTACGAGAATACTGATTTTGGAATGCAGAAAAAATACTAGTAGGAAAACTAGAGGTTTCTTAAAACAGATTTTTGAAATTGGTATATCTTGAGAATGAATAATACAATATAAAAATGGATAGATGCAGTGACTGTTCGACTACTAAACTAAGTAAAAATAATTCCATGACTATTCTTCATTAATTCACAATTAATAATTTTGCAAAATAATTACGGTGTTACAGCTTACCCCTTGTTTGGTTCTAGTTGTAAAAGCTGCCAGGGTAAGTTTTAAGGACAAAACAGCAATACTAATAATACCTCGGATAATTAACTTCCCGAAGGAGAAGTTTATGTTTTCATCAAAAAATCCGATTCGCTAATTTTATGTTTTCTCGACGTTTCAAGCCATTCTGAATCGAATGAGCCCAACTTTGGAAAATGTATGTGTGTGTGTGTGCGTGTATGTAAACAGACTTTTTGCCGTAAATCGACGTTTTCTCAAAAACGGTTCGACCGGTCTCAAAAATTTAGAATCCATTCGATGTATCACGATGAGGACTAGCGTTTCTGAGTTTTGTGCGACGATTGTCCAAGCCGTTTCTTTATAAATAGCAGAAAAGTGAAAAAATTTCGTCCACGTTTTAGCCCGCAATTCTGAATCGATTCTGAAAATTCAAAAACCGTTTGAAAGGTATTGGTTGGGAATCGTGCTGATTAGTTTTTGGTAAAGATCGGCCGGACCGTTTTCTTGTAATAAAGTTTAAAAAAAAATTCGAGGATTTTTACGATTTTTTTTTGACGGTAAATATCATGGTCTTGTAGATCATACTGAAATATTACCGCCCTACGACAACTTGTTTAGCTTTAAAAATTCGTCAAAGTTTGCAAAAATTGGTATCGTTTTTTTGGCATTTGTCAAAATTAGACCCTTCATCGACGTTTGCTCAAAAACGCCTGAACCTATTTCAGAAATTTAAAAGCCATTCGATGTATCTCAATGAGCCCTATAGTTTGTCAGTTTTGTGAGACGATATGCCGAGCAGTTTCTTTGTAATTTGAAAAAGAGTGTTAAACTTTTCGTCCACATTTAAGTTCATTCTACTGAATCGATTTTAAAAAATCAAAAATTGTTCAAAATATATTAGTTGGGAATACTACTGATTAGTTTTAGGTGAAATTCTACCGAACCGTTTTCTTGTAATTAGCTGTTGAAAAAGAAGTTTAAGCCGATTTTATGAAACTTTCTTTGGCGATGTATATCATGGTCTTATAGAACTTACTGAAATATTATATCCATATTACATATTACGTCAAGTAGTTTAATTTTAAAAATTCATCAAAGGTTGAGAAAATGAGTAGTTTTGTTGACGTTTGTTAAAATTAAAATTAGATGATTTACTTGGTATAACGATTACTTAGATTACTTGGTCTTAATGAACATACTAAACCATTAAAGTCCTACGAAAACTGGTTCAGTTATAAAAATTATTGATTTGTGAAAATTTGCTTTTAGAAAATACTCCGAGTTAACGCGTTTGTTCGTTTTCAATTATGTGTAATAAATTCACTCGGAATACTTCTAATCACTCATAAATTAGTTTATTTATTATTGATTAAGTCGATTATTTACACATATCGGGAAGTTCATGTAACATGCCGCAAGGCTAAATACCAACAAACTAGTTTATTATTTACTTAGTTCAAAGAAACATGACTTGTTTCTATGTAATTATTTTTATAAATGAATGTAAAATAAAATTAGCACAACTATAATATATAGTATCTCTTGTAATAAGAATTTTTATCAAAATTCAATTCAGCAATCACAAAAATTGTTACACATTATATAGTATTGATAAATTGATATATCAAATTTAAAATTTAATACGTACGAATGTTTTTTGAATCATTATAATCGGATGTGTGTTCTCTCGATAACTGGTTGTTTTTGCACTTTTTGCTCCACATCTCCCAAACGGCTGGAACTGCCTTCGCAAAAACTAATTAGCACATCTCGTCCCGTCAATTCAAATCTGTTAATTCGTGCTCTGAACATACGCACGTACATTCGCACACATAGATCCGTTTTTATGCCAAAATATTAAGAAACTTCTAAAACGCGATTGAAGTAAAACTTTTTTGTTGTCACAGGATGGCATTTTAATTATCAATAAATAAATCAATTTTGAATCATGTTTATTAGTAACATGGTAACACTTGTGATACACACATTTATTAGTGTCAACCATTATATATACATTTCCATTATATATTTATACAATAATAAATTATAAATTATATATTTATAAAAGCATTAAAAATATTTATAATATTTAAAAACAATAATGTAATTAAAGCCATATTTCAAATATGAAATGATTGATTTGTCATTGTAATTATCATTTAGGACTTGGACCTTCATTATAAAAATTAAGTAATTGCTAATTAATAAATTCTATAATATTCGTTCACACAGTGGATTGTGTAAAACAACGCCTAAAGAAATATTGTTTTTACAATTTTATGCATCATGTAATAGTTGTGTTTTAACAACTTCATGTAATTAAAATTGACATACATTCTTTGACTATTAAATTTATTTTGAATTAATCCAGTGGCGTACCTAGGGGGGGGCGGTGGGGGCGGTCCGCCCCGGGCGGCACTTATTTTGGGGCGGCATTTTTCAGTTTATTTATACATAGTTGTAAAAAGCAACTTATTCATTTCATATTTATTACCTTCCGTAGGGTAAGTCATAGTAATGGACCGAAAATCGAAAATGAAATTTTTTACATTTCTTCACGTTTTGAAGGTTTCTGAACATTTTGGCATACCTCACAAAAAATGGAAGTGTGTGTGTTTTGTGTGTCCGCATTTTTTCGTTCACGTTTTCGGGCGCCCCGATCAACCGATTTGATGGTACAGAAAATAGAAATCGAGTTTTTGAGAGAATGAAACATCCGATTTGATTGATGCAAAAAACTTCAATTTGTAATGTTCAAATGCTCACTTATATAATTGAAATAAATAATTTTAACTTTGTAATTCAGCTTATATATTTCTTATAAATATTAGACAATGCCCTTCATTTCAAATTTGATTGATTGAGTTTTGTTTATTTACTTTTCTGTAAACATATATAAGTTACAGTGTTTATAATTATATATTTGAAAACATTTAATTTTCCTCGAATATATCATTACAGTACGGGAAGTACCAGCAATTTGCCTTAACTTACAATGCCATACACCACTAGATAACTTCCCCAAGGAGAAGTTTATGTTTTTATCAAAAAATCCGAATCGCTAATTTTATGTTTTCTCGACGTTTCAAGCCATTCTGAATCGAATGAGGAAAATTTGGAAAAAGTATGTGTGTGTATGTGAACAGATTTTTTGTCGTAAATCGTCGTTATTTCAAAAACGGCTAGACCGATTTGAAAAATTTAAAAGCCACTCGATGTATCTCGATGAGGACTATTATTTGTCAGTTTTGTGCGACGATCGGCCAAGCTGTTTCTTCATAAATCGCAGAAAAGTGAAAATTTTTCGTCTACGTTTTAGCCTGCAATTCTGAATTGATTTTGAAAATTCAAAAACCGTTCGAAAGATATTGGTCGGGAATCGTGCTGATTAGTTTTTGGTAGAGATCGGCCGGGCCGTTTTCTTAATAAAATTTATAAAAGAAAATTTCAACGATTTTTATGATTATTTTTTTGACGGTAGATACCATAGTCTTCTAGATCATACTAAAATATTACGGCTCTACGACAACTCGTTTAGCTTTAAAAATTCGTCAAAGTTTGCAAAAATTAGTATGGTCTTTTTGGCATTTGCCAAAATTAGAACTTTCATTGACGTTTGCTCAAAAACGCCTGAACCGATTTCAGAAATTTAAAAGCCATTTGATGTATCTCGATGAGGCATATCGTTTCTCAGTTTTGTGCGACGATCGGATACTGATCGGATATTGATACTGATCAGTTTTAGGTGAAAATCTACCGAGCCGTTTTCTTGTAATTAACTGTTGAAAAAAAATTAAGCCGATTTTTATGAAACTTTCTTTGGCGATGTATATCATTGCCTTATAGAACTTACTGAATTATTACGGCCTTACGACAAGTAGTTTAATTTTAAAAATTTATCAAAGTTAGAGAAAATAGTTTTTTTGACGTTTGTTAAAAATAAAATTAGATGATTTAGTTGGTATAACGATAGTGTACTTGGTCTTGAACATAGTAAACCATTAAAGTCCTACGGAAACTGGTTCAATTATAATTATTGATTAATTAAAATTATTGATTTTTGAAAATTTGCTTTTAGAAAATACTCCGAGTTAACGTGTTCGTTCGTTCGTTTGCAATGATGTGTAATAAATCCACTCGGAATACTTTTAATCACTCATAAATTAGTTTATTTTTTATTGATTAAGTCGATTATTTACACATTTCGGGAAGTTCATGTGACTTGCCTCAAGGCAAAATACCAGTACCAACTAGTTTTCTTTCTTGAATTATAAATTGATCATTATGATTGTTATTATTGTCAATATTTGATTTATATAAATTATGATTAACCATATGATTTAGAATTTTATTCCTCGGTGTATATAAATGTATATTAGTGTAAATTTTGAATTCCAATTTAAGAACAGGTTAATAATTTTATTTTATTGTATTCATTAAAATTCGTTGAATTCGTATAAGCATCTTTACGATTTTGTTCAGCGATTTTTCCTATTTTTTTATATCAGCTTATAAATGTCATTTTTTTTTGAAAAGTTTATATGATTACTTTGAAGTGATTTATCAATATTTTTTTAAATCATCAATTTTCCTTTTGAAAATCAGGGCTGGCAGAAGGCGGGGTCTGCTAGGTCTGCAAAGCCTTAGGGCATTATATAAATATGTTGACGAGTGCATATAAATATGTCTGAAAAAATTACTCTGTGTATTAATTAATATTGATTAAATAATTTATTAATTTTTCAACTTCCGTAGGGTAAGTTATATATAGTAATCGCAAAAATGTCGAAAGTGAAAATTTTTATACATCTTTACGTTTCAGAGGTTTCTGAATTTTGGCAAATCTTAGAAAAAATGGATGTGTGTGTGTGTTTCGATACAAACTTTCATCGATAACAGTAGGAACACGCATCAACCTATTTGAACAAAACATTCAATTCGTACTGATAAAACGTGCTAATTAGTTTTTGGCAAAACGGGTCTAGGCGTTCCAAAGATACAGGGCAAAAAAGCCAAAAATTGTAATTTAGTTCTTGAGAGAACGAAGTGTCCGTTTTGAGTAATTCAAAAAACATCTTATTTGTACTGACTAAACGAAGAACTGTTTTTGGGATGACAGGTCTAGAGGTCTAGCGATTACGGAGAGATTTATAAAGTAAGAAAAAGTAAAAAAATGACATATTTGGCGGTCCAAAATGATCATTAGACATATCCACGTCAAATTATCTGATATTTTCTAGAGATTTTAATAATAAGAACAAATTTAATTTACATTTCTATGGGTTCCGTATCAATGTCTAGCCGTTTCGCTTTGATATTTCGTCTCCAAAACAGCTGCGCAGCACGATTGATTTGAAAAAAAGTTACAAATTTTCAAAAAATCCAAAATTTAAATCAAAAAAGTCATTTTTTTCAAAATTTTCAGAATTCTCAAAAATATTTTTTTTTCAGATTTCAAAAAAAAATTTAATCTTTTTTAAAAATTTTATGTTTCGGTAAGGGAAGTGCCAGCAATTTGCCTTATGGCACGATGCCATGCACCACTAGTTTATTTGTATTAATTTATGAAAACTACTATTTGACTGACTTATAATTGAAAGGGCGGCAATCTGGAGACCGCCCCGGGCGGCGAAAGTTCTAGGTACGCCACTGAATTAATCTCAATTATTTAACCAGCTGTAGTATATGTCTTGCCTATAAAAATATAATAGTAATAACTTCAAAGGTATATAGTAACGTCGAAAACCTCAAACAATACAAATTACTTCAATAAACTTAAGTTTCTTACACGGCACAGATTTTTTATTTGTTTTATTATATGCACTATAATTATTTTTTGGGGATGGAATAAAATATTCTTCCGAGTAATTAATTCACGGAGATATGTTCGTTAGGGGCTGATTAGGAAATTACTTAAAAATTACGAATTAGCACGTATTTTGCCATCGCAGCGGCGGCTTCCGAGTGGAAAGGGTTAGGTTTATATACTTATAGGGAACAATGTTATAGATTATTTGCACTTCTATATAGTTTTGCAAAATAGAATTTTTGAAGCTGAGTGCTAAATATTTAATTAATTTCCGAGTACTGAAAATTATTTTGTTGATGAAGTATTGTGCTGAAATTATATAATACACACAGCACACAAAGAGTTTATTCAGCTTAAATTATATAAAAAATTGATGTGTTCTCTAAATCATTATCTAATATAAAATATTTCCATTATTATATAGGGTAGAGTGAAAACTTTCACATCACACTGATATCTCTAAAGCCAATAAGGTTGAAAAGCAATATTATAAGTAGAAGGAAAAAGATGTTTAACCAGACACCATCATGATTCTTATGACGTTGTTGTAGGGAAAAATTGCAATATTTAAAAATCCATAACAAAAGTATTTCCTTGCGTTTTGTTATTTATTATGATATTAGCACTTTTTCTTAGTTTTCCAGACCTCAATATAATTTTTAAGTAATTTAATTGTTTTATAAGATGTATTGTTAATAAGTTAGATTCAACAATTTTTTCTATATAACCTTCATAAATTCACACCAGAAGGGACCAAATGTACCTTCACCCTGGCAAAAGTTTAAAAAATAAAAAAATTAATTAAGATAAGAAATTTTGCAAGATATAAATTGAATAAATAGTTATGCCAACTCTGCTAATGAATATCTCACGAAATACTAGATCAAAGTTAATCACAGTGTTATCTCTGTAAAAATGCACCAATTAAATTCATATTTTGCACTGGTTGAATAGTTTAGCTATTATTTTGTAAAAACTCTTCGATATTCAAATAGAACATTGGACCTGTTTGGCCCCTGGCAGTCTCAAATTACCCCACGTATGGGGTAAAAGTGACTAGATTAGATTAAAAAAAAATAGCCAACAAAACACATTTCTAGAATAATGAATATGATGGGATTTTTACTGAACATATTCAGATAGTTGTTTGTTTGCTATGTGTTATTTGTTGTGATATCTTTGTTTTGGGTTTCATAATATAATTGCTTAAAGTCAAATTAAACTTTTGTGCTCCGCTCTACCCTCGTTAATAAAATAAAATATATTTTAATGCGAAAACGCTCAGCATACCGTTTTGCTTGACTTCATTTTTATGTTAGATTACTTCCTGCAAATTTCCATTTATTCAAGACTGACAATGCTTTTAGTGAAAGCATTTCATTTTGTAGTGGTAATGAAATGTCTATGCGATGTAAAACATGAATTATTTAACAGTTTCTTTATGAACAAAATGATAAGAGGGAGAGCTATAAATTTTACTATCTTTTTTAGTATTCGACTGTCAGTCGAAGTCGAAAAGCTCGTAGCCTTATTATGCAATCTTGTGATTCGGCGGAAGAACAGAAGTGGAGTAAAATTCAAGCTCACGCACATAACATCGAAATCGCTTGGAATTTGTCGCATTCAACGTAGTTCGTTGTGCTCTTATGTCCAATATCAAACGTCAGCTTTGGTATTTGTTTTATTGCAGTGGAAAATGCTCTATATAAACGTCGCTGCACGACCGTAATATGTTTTCTGACTTTATGGAAATATACGAGTCGCGCGCTGTCACGACTCAACAGTTCCTTTTTTTGCCAGAGAATATTTGGTCAATTCGTGCATGGCGGTGGATGCCAATGCAAATGAATATTTTTCTATGTTATGAATATTTATGATAACGGGAGATAAATATTGTTGTTATATGAATTTGGGAATTTTATTATGAGTTCTGAAATAAAAATGTGCATTTTGTTTAGACGTAAGTAGTATTTTCATCTTATATTAGTATATTTGCATTAGAGATGGGCTTATCATCTCCGAATCGGTTAGAATTTGACCCCGCTTTAGAAAGGAGTTATATCCGCTTACCAACTCCACGACTCCGACAACTTTGTAACCGAAATACTCTATACAAATGTGTTTTATAGTGCATTGTTTATGTATCTTCTGCTATTTCCATTCGAGAATTAATATTATATCGGGTATGTCGATTAGCAATATGCTAATCATATAATTGTGTAAAAGTAATAATATATGTATTACTAAATATTTTTTGCTGCTTAAATTCTATTGATATCACTGTTAAATTTTGCACTTTAAAGTATTGTTATTTCAAGCTATGGAAACACCAGATTGAATGTATTTTGTTCCGTGTATTTTTCGGTAAGTATATTCCTGATTGCCGTCATTCACGGCCAAAGATTGTCGTAGTTAGAAATATGACCCCTTACTATTCAATAAATTATACATTTGATTGAACACATTTTATTGTTCTGTATCTTTGAAGTAATATTTTTGTATTTTCTGGAAAATATAGAATAGCATTATTTTGACTCGTATACCTAAAAAGTTTAATAACTTCTCGAGTGCAAAGATTATTTTTTTGCCAGAATGTTAAACTTGTTAATTTATCGGATTTTATAGAGTTTCAAGTCATTCTGAATCGTTTTTAACTAAAATAGAAAACTAGTAGGGTGTATGGCATTGTTCTTTAAGGCAAATTGCTGGAATTCCCGTACCGTAACGAAATGTTCGTTACTGAATGTTTTCAAATAAATTATTATAAATATTGTAACATTGTCTAATATTTAAAAGAATTATATAAACTGAATTGCAAAGTTAAAATTATTTGTTTAAAGTATATTAGAACTTCAGTCAGAACTAAAAATAAAATCTGAATTATTTTCGAAATACAAAAAAACTAAAAAAAAATGATACAAAAATTTTGTTTCCAAAATCAATTATTTTGTTAAAACAAGCTGAAAGTTCTTTGAATCATTTAAATTGGACGCTTAGTTCTCTCAAAAACTGCCATTTTTTGCACATTTAGCTCTGTATCTTCGAAATGATTGGACCTGCCATTTCCAAAAACTAATAATTACTTCTCCCAATCATTACTAATTGAATGTTTTTAGATCATTCAAATCGGATGCTCCGTTCACTCAAAAACTCGATTTCTATTTTCTGCACTCTTTGCTCCGTCTCTCCGTAACGGCTGGACCTGCCTTTGCCAAAAACTAATCAGCACATCTCCCTATCAATAGGAATCAATACAATAACTTACCCTACGGGAAATTAAAAATTATCATCTTTCAATGTCAATATAATATTTTATAAAGAATTTAAATAAAATATTCCAATTAAATTGTACGCAAACTACTGACCATGTCAAGGGATGGCGTCAAGCGGAGTAGAGATGGTGTAGTGTGCTAATATTTCTCTCGTCCCGATTCGCGCAAACGTTCACGTCAAACGTTCGCAGAGCTGCGTTATTGATGACGTCGCTGGAAATTTAATAAATAATATACGTAATATTTGGAAAAAGGTCGATCGTCCGACGACGCATCGTAATAAAAAGAGATAAATGGTCTTCAATCGTTCAAAAAGAAAACACAAAATCAAGGACGTTTATGTCAAATGGGAAGCGCGTGGCGGCACGAATCGGAATCGATCAGTAGAAATATATAAAATATATCAATGCATTTTGCTCGCTTCACGTGGAAATTCAATATAATTAGCGTAGTATTTGTTAAGTACATCCCAGTATGTTAATAACAATACCCAATTGGAATATTAAATTCAAACAGGAATTTCATAAAATATTTTTTAGAAGAGACTGGGTACACTTGTGCCAGGGTACAGTAGTGACACAGTCGCCATATCCGCAAACGGCTAAACTATACTGATATTGACGTGGGGTCCAAAGGAAGAAAGATGTATTTGTTTGAGCATGCTCCCATCAATGCATTTAGTGTACGCCCTACATTATTATGATCTGTAGAGCGCATTGCTTTTAAAGAATCAGAAAAAAAGTTACTTTTTTCGATTTCTTTTAATAATAAGTCTTACTTGTATACTGTATTAATCACTTTGTTTGTTATTTTACTATAAGTTGAATATTTGTAGTTAAATACCAGCAATCAGTTTCCAAAAAAAAATAACTTAACTAAGACAAAATACCAAAAAGAACGAGAAAAGAAAATTCAATATAATAAATTAAATGGTTTTACAAAGATTTCTTGTTTTAACATTGTTTAAAAAGATATTTTGCTGTTTTTGAGTGATTATATTGTTTTGTGTTACAAATTACGGACAATAATTGTTGCTGAATTGTATTGTAATGAAAGCTATTTCGGTGTTTAACCTATTGTTTTTTTTAATCTATTTTTTGTCTATCACAACCTGGGGGTGTGGACGATTATGACACTCCCCCTTTTTTGTATGATTTGATTTTTTGACTAATTCATCGTATTTAAGGACAGTATTTCAGTATTTTTGCGTAGACAAAGGTTCAAATTACCATTTAATTCACTTTTCTTGTAGCTATCTAGAAAATTAACAAAATTATTGCTGGTAAAAAAAATGGTACAACTGTACCCAGTCTCCTCTACTGCAATGAAATTTATAAAGCTAAAAGTGTAGTAGATGATTTTCATTAATATAATCAGTTTATAAAAAAAATTTGTTACCATTATTTCCATGCGTTATATTATAATTTTGCTAAATTATTCATAGTAATTAATCGACTTTCATTAATTTCATATTGAACTGAATTACAAAACCAGTTAACTGTGATTAAAAAGTGTGCTCAACATATTGACGTGTGTACTCATGCGTGTATATCAGAAATGATTCACCATTTCAATTGCAATTTCAGAGAAAAATTAAACCCATTCTCAAATTCTACGATGATGATATTTTATAAAAATATGCAGAAGTGAAACAAACAAATTATATAGCAATTTCCAATTGACCTTGTGCAACCAATTATGCGCTGTTTGAAGAATTTTACCAATTTGCAGTTGATATTTATTTATGTGCGATGATAAAGTTTTTTAGATTTAACCAAAAAGATTGCAAAATTCCATTGCATATAATACTTTGTTCGCATAATATTACACAAATTTAAAATCTTATTTAATTAATATGTCTTAACTTTGAGAAGAAATTATGAGCTTTAAGTGCAACCTTAGTTTTGGTAAATTATAACCATTTCTCGGTTATTGTTGTTAATTTTTATTTATTTTATTTATTTAAATTTTGGAACCGTAACCGTGAATAATATTTCTAGGACTTCTGTAAACACAATTGCTCAAAGATTTCAAGAATTGATACTTTTGTTGAACTTTTGAAAATTGTTGAATTGAAATTATGGATGAAACTTGCCAACACACTTTAGTATATCTAGTATATTAACCATTTAAATATTAAATTTTATACCCGGAATTATTAATTAAAGAATTTTGTCATGTGAAAAAGAAGATTGATTAATTATCTAAACACTAGTGTATTGTAAAACATTACATAAATCGCAATATTTTCTATATCGTTGGTACTTTTAAGATATAAAATAAGAGTTTTTCATGGTGCTAAATACCAATAAAAATGCATAATACTTGTATTGATACTATTTATACTGATGGTATGGGCAAGTGAACTGAGTCAATCGATTTGAGTTATTCTCATCCACGTTTTTGAATTGTGACGAAAACTAATTATAGACAAGAATCTTTTAATACACCGTTGACATTTTTTTGTTATAAATTTCTGCGTATAAATCCCAAAGTAAACCACATGCGATATATCAAGTAGCATTACCATCAGTGATCAACTGCTGTTGTAGAATCCTATAAAAATTTATGGAGGCACGCGTTCGTTTATGAATATTTATATACCCGTCGGTTAGGGCGGACGTACGCAAAACTTTCTGTTAAAAAAATCTATCGTCGCTGAAAACTGATTTACAATTCGTGCGAGTTTCGCTCAGAAAGTTTAAAACTATGCGGGAAGCTTTGACGCCATTCTGTTTCAGAACTCTGCAAACACATAATACAGTGTTGCAATAGAGGACGATGAAACTATAGGAAACCACTTCGATAGATGCACACTTTGGTGGGTTCATAAACTTATCAGACTCCAAGGGGAGGGCATCGGATCTGCTAATAACTCTTGTTGCATTATTGGATTTATTAACAGATTATGCTATGGATATAGACTACTACTCTCAAATCTTGATTCAGTCTGGTTTTGGACACAATCTAGAAATGAGAGTTAGAGTGCAGAAAATAATAAAAAAAATGATTTGAGTGTACTACAAGTAAACATGTAGCACAACTTAAAACGAATTTCATTGCAGTATTAGTAATTTCAGATATATAACTACGTAATAAAATCCTATTATACCGGCGTCCCCGGAGTAAAAAATGTAGGGATGACCCCAATAATAACATTCAAGCCCTAGGCCAATATACACCAGAAATTGTTTGGTATGGAAACACGCCATGCCACACTATTGCCTGATCGATCCCTGAATGATACTTGGCTGCTGGTCACTCTTGTTTGTCTCCAAAGCGAATAAATCTATTGAAATATATGTTTTTGAAAATAATTAAATAGGTTAACAATAATTTTGTACTGGCTGTCTGGCATATCTTTAGTTTGTTCGAGCATATACAAGCAATTTAAAACAACACAATAACCACGGACTTTTATAAATTATTATTCAGTACAATTACATATGTGGGGAAATCAAGCAGGCTAGACTCGAAAGAAAACAATGGGACTTATCATTTTATTTATCAATAATTTTTATAATCAATAAATTTTATATATTTTCATACAAGTGGAGTTTATACTTTCATATTCATAACTACTCCCACATTGGTGACCCCGACGTGATAGATGAAGACAGAGAAGGAACATTTTTTGAGGATTTAAAAAATATAGATTTTGATGCAGCACCATAATCACTATTCTTCAGTGTCTACTTATAAGGTACGTCCAGTCTTCGGTTCATCGTAATTAACGCATTTACTACCTGATACAGGACTTTCGTTGGTATACTCATTTGATATACCAAGACCTCAGTGTTTATTGTTGACACAAAAGTTAATTCTGGGTCTAGAACTTGGGTCATGAATTGAATGCACTATCAAATGGTCATTGGAATTGCAATTCAACCTCTCCTTGTCCGTTAACTCACCAAATCGTTTTTTGATGCATAAGACTTAAAACTGCATCTTGTCAAGTTAATGACTCTTTAATACGTTTTCCTTTGAATCGCATCCGATTCGAGAATCCGATGTATGATCCAAAGGGCTACAGAAGTCGATGAAATTATTTTAATCATTGCGAAAATTCATATTCTCACAGATCACAGAGCGCCATCTGTTCACCCAAAATATTGTTGAAATAAAAATTAATACAGTAGAACGAGGCTGAATCTTTGAAAATCACCAATACATCGAGGTTCAGGAAATTTACCACATAATTTATATTCAGAATCATATGCAGAGTGTACTGCTATAATCTGCTTTCCCACCATATTTTTATAACGTGTTTCCCTGTATTTTTTTAAAGTGTGAGGTCAACACTGGGCAGGGAGTGTGTGGGAAAATCCAGCAGGCTAGACTTGGAGGAAAAACAATGGGACTTGTCATTTTATTTATCATTAATTTTTATAATCAATAAATTTTATATATTTTTATACAAGTGGAGTTTATACTTTCATATTCACGTCGGGGTCACCACTTTTGGGAATTAAATAAAATTGCCGATTAATAATATATTTAACCTTTAATTTAGTGATAAATTTTATAAATTTATTTGTATAATAATTCTCATTGCAAAAACATCCCGTCAAACAAAGCCCAACTATCATTTTATTTTTTTCCGCCGCTTACTAAATTTGACGCGACCTGCCAATCTCCCACACATATTAAGATATTTTGGATAATAATATCAATATTACAATTACAATTATCATTATTTATATTTACAATACTGTAAGAGAAGCTTACTTCATTTCAAGCTAAATACGAAATACAATTTAAATATCAAAATATAAACTACCAAGCAGTAATAAATTTAACTAAAGTAATTTGTATGGATACAAAATTACAACGTTTGCGCATTAATTTCCCATTTTCCGGCTTAATTCCGCGCTGTAAAAAATATTTAATCGCCATACTGAAAAAACCTACCGCATTAGAATAATTCTCTTATAAAACTACTCATGTAAATGAATGAAGTTAATTATGATAATTTGAACATCATAGACCTGTTAAAATCGGATTTTTTTTAGTCATTAAACTATTCATATTGCATAAATTTGTTCGTTAATTATACTGAGCTAACATTTACACATTCGCTTACAATTACTCACGGCGTTAGTTGAAAATTAATTGCCAGTGTAAATGAGACGACGCTAATAAAGGAGTTAAAGTACTCTGAAGTGCCGTATACTAGGTGAGGCTAAATTGTTGAACGGAGCTTATTATCATGGGAGGTGTAGGAAAAAGCAATATATACAATCTGATGTATAATTAATTTTTATGTGTACTATCAAAGTGAATAATAGAATTATTTTAGAAGTTTGTAAATATTAAAAGCAACATTTTATTTTATAACAATTTTTGGTTAATTTCTGCTAAAACCAGGATGTAAGCTCTTGAGAATATACAGTTTCAAGAATACCGGATATCATATTGGAAGCTTCTTTTGTGCAATTATAATTTCAATTTTCAAACTACATATATAATTTGTATTCTCCGTTTATCATAAAGTTTTTTTTGCATTCCTATCTCTCCTTGAAAATAGTAGATGAAATCAAATATCATTTTATTTTAATTTTATCATTGAAAATATAAAAATTTAGTTGAAAGTGGCATTTTGCCATGAGGCAAGTTGCAAAAACTTTCCGATAGGTGTAATAATTGACTTAATCAATCGAAATTGAGATTTAGATATTTAGATAACATTCTCAACTGTTTATTCCTCAAACCCATTTATATAATCTGTGATTATATTAATTATGGTGCTCAAACACGTATGCTCATGTCTGTCTTATAATTGTAACTCATTGTTCCAAAATTGATTATATAACTCAACCAATTTTCGTAAGACTGTTTAGTGCATGAACTTTATCGTCATATTAATTTTTATGAAAAACATCGAAATATTTTTTTAAAAAAAACTTTATGAATTATTTTGTGAAATATTAAGCCTCTGCTATAAGAAAATTCTGTTACAATTTCGTAAATCTTGTACGTAGTTCTAGATATTATTTAATGATTTAAATGAATGATAACATTTTTTACAAAACTAGAGAAGTTTTGTATACTGTTCATTTTCATGTTTGCTCATATCAAAGCCACTCATTGACTTGATTTACTTAACAAATCACAAAAGCGACTTTCGACTATAATTCCGAATCTATTGATAAATATTTCGGACGAAATATACATCAGAGTTATTTGAAGTGTTATCTCTGTAAAAAATGCTCCCTTGAAATTGATATTTTTATTAACTTTCAAAATAGCAATCAGAACGGGTTACAATTCTATAAGCTATTGTGATGTATGTAACTCAAATACAGTATTTGAGTTCAAGATATAAAAAATTATATGTAAAAATAAAATTGTTTAGAAAACTCCCCAGTGGGAGTTTCTAAATTGATCATTCAAATTAAGTCAGCTGGTTGCTTTTTCTTTAATCTTCTCACATCCGCGGTGACGAGCAGTGGAGAAATAGTAGCGTTCTTGTGCTTGTGAAGTCTGGCAAAGTGGGATGTACTTCTAGCTTTTACAACTTCTTGGACCTTTTCTATATTTAAATCATTATGAATTATCTCGTTAGAAACGAACCATGGTGCATTTGTGATTAGTCTAAGAATTTTGCTCTGTTTCCTTTGAATGGCAGATATACGCGTTTTGCTGGCGCATCCCCAGAGTTCAACCCCGCAGCACCATATCGGTTTAATCACCGTTCTGTATTTTGTGCTAGCTATAACAGGATTAATATGGGATGTTGCTATTACTGTGTCATCAGCAAATGTACCTAACATTGCATCTTCTGATTGTGGTAAATCGTATGTAAAAATAATATAAAGGGTTGGCCCCAAGCAATTAACTTGTGGGACGCCGGCTTTTATGAATCGATAACTGGATAAAACTGTACCAACTTTGGTTTTGAACTGTCTTTTCTCCAAGTAGGATTGAAAGAATTTGTGATAATCAGGAACTAAATTCTTGATTTTAATATGTAATCCTTCATGCCACACCTTGTCGAAGGCTTGTTTCGCGTCCAAAAAAGCTGCTGTGCAGTATTCTCCATCTTCAAAAGATTTGTGGATTTTGTTTACTAACCTATGACACTGCTGTATTGTTGAATGCATCGGCCTAAATCCATACTGATGGTTTGGAAATAGATTGTAGCGGTTAGAAATATCAGATAGTATTAGTTTTTCAAAAACTTTGGCTATATTGGACAGAAGCGAGATCGGTCTGTAAGAATCTACTAAATCAGGATTTTTCTCTGGCTTAAGAATTAATATTATTTCACACTGTTTGAGCGATATTGGTCAATAGTTCAGACGAATAATAGCGTTAATGATGTAAGTTAGAAGAACGTATCCCTTTTTTGGTAGTTCCTTCAGCATCTTTGTTGTAACTACATCTATGCCTGGAGCCTTTCTGTTCCGCAAAGTTTGACAACAAGAGTGTAGTTGACCCGGTGTAAACCTAGGCACTCGGGATTCTGTTGGCGAATATGAAGGTTGAGGGTTGAGTACGTCAGGGCTATTGCAACTGTTAATGTTTGGTTTAAATACTGTTTCAAGGTAGTCCGCGAAGCAATCAGCTTTCTCCTTGTTACTTCTGGCCCAAGTGAATCCGTCTGAAGTTGATACTTTTATGGGGTTGTTTATTAGATTCTTCCTTTTGTTGCTCCTTATAGGGCGCCAGATAGAATTATCGCTAGTGTTTAAGTTTGAAACATACCTGTCGAAGTTATCTTGGTTAAATTCTCTTAACTTGTACTTGAGCTTGTTACTTAAATTATTTAATAAAGTTTTAGTATGAAGATCATGATATCTCTGCAAAAGCCTTCTAATTTTCTTTTTTTTAGCTATGAGATTTCTGTTCTCAAAGCTGTAGGAAAAATTATTTTTACGCTCAATGATAGGAGTTGAAAATCTAGCTGCATCTTTAAGAATATTTGTCAAATTGTCTAAAGTTTTCTCTATTTCTGTAGATGTTTTCAGCCTTATACCCAAGTTGATTTTCTGAGAGAAATAGTCTCTATACAGTTCCCAGTTTGTATAACTGTTGTGTAATTGAGTCGTTGAAGAATATTTGATGGCTGTAGATCCAAGAGATAGTAACAATGGAGAATGACCTGAGGATAGGTCATGGCAATTTGTTATTGAGGAAATTGATATTTTGCAGTGGCTGAATATTGAAATTATTATTTTTTAAAATCTCTTTAAAATTAAAATAAGACATTAGAGCTGTTTCCTCTAGACTGTCCCAATTGACCCCGTCTATGGTTTACTCCATAGCGACACGTTTTGAAAACAGCAAAACAGCACATTTTTACAATGATGAATTAGCTGAAGTTTTATTGGTCATGGCTAAATAGTGGTTTGTTTGATATGTGTTATTTGTATAATCGGTTTGGATTTTACAATATAATTGATCAAAGCCAAATTGAAACTCTGTGTCCCGCCTTGCCCTGCATATGTACATTCATACACATATACTTTTTTCTATTTTCATTTTAAACAATTCAAAATGACTTAAAATAAAGTGAAAACAAAAAATATGCCGATCGATAGACAAACTACTATCTGACTATCTGACTAGGTTCTGTAAAACTCCCAGCTAATTCATTTCTATTGAAATGTGTTTTTCTGCTGTTTTTCAAAAACTTGTCCTTTTTACCTCATATGCAGGGGACGGCCAGGCGGTAAACAGGTTCAATATTTTGTTTTAAAATTTAAAAGGATTTTACTAAATCCTACATCATTCAACCATAGGTACTTTTTACCCTGTATATAACCTTGATCTAGCATTTTGCCAGAAATATGCATCACCGTTGTATAACTATTTATTTAATTTGTCTCTTGTACAATTGCTTTCTGTAACTTAATTTACTATTTTTCATTATTTATACTTTTGTCAAAGCAAACGTTTAGTTGGTTCTTATTGAGAGAAAGCTCTTATATAGATTATCTATGAAAGCCGTTGAATCTCACTTAAAATCAACATTTAGTTATAAAATAATTAAATAACGCGTACCATTTTTCATTTATGCATGTTTATCTATGACGTTTACTTACAAATTATATCAAGGTCTCGTTAACTAAACAACAATGCTCACAATAAAAAAAAACTCAACGTAAGAAAACACTTTTGTTTTGGATTTTTAAACATTGTCATTTATCACGCGATAGCAATGTCGCGAGAATTAAGAGTATAGCTGGTTATACATTTTATTCTCTACTTTCAAATATTTTTGTTAAAAAAGTCTTAACTTTACTTGTATTTGAGATATCGGTGCGCAAACTTTCTAGCCTCAGAACTTTAAGCCACGATTTATTTTACATTAATAATAATATCAGTACAGCACGTAATTTAATAAATAATATTTTTATACATCTTCATTACAACCTATTTATTCAACACTTTTGGCTGAAAACATTACAACAAAATTTAATGTATAAAATATTAATATTTACAATAAGCTATCATATATTTTATCGTTTTTAATATCAATTGAATCGTAAAATAAATAATGTAGTATTCTGGACTGATTACAGACAACATGAGTAGCATTCTCGTGCTTTAACTTGTTTCGCACGTAGAAACGATATATCATAATTCAAAAGTTTGAACAAGTTCGTCGAGCCAACTTGACTCGGCATTTTTCTCCTTGACATCAGTTCTTAATTACGAGAAAGAAGTGGTGTTAATCCCTTGGCAAATCTTTTGCAAATCTGTCAAATATTGAGTGCATAGTAAGTTTTATATTATTATTTTATGAAATACTGATGTGTGTGAAAACAAAATAGTTATTATTATTTAAGTAATTATTGTTGAAAAACAATGAAATTCATCACAAAAACATGAATTGTGCCAATATTATAGCTGATTTTAACGTTTCGTATCTTCATTTTGTAGAGTAGGGCGGGGCACAAAGTTTCAATTTAATTTTCAGTGATAATATACTATATCACAATACATAACACATATCAAACTAGTTGGTATTGGTATATAGCCTTGAGGCAAGTTACATGAACTTCCCGATATGTGTAAATATTCGACTTAATCAATAAACAATAAATTAATTTATGAGTGGATTTATTACATATAATTGAAAACGAACGAACACGTTAACTCGGAGTATTTTCAAAAAGCAACTTTTCAAAAATCAACAATTATTATATTTGAACCAGTTTCAGTAGGATTTTAATGGTTTAGTATTAAGACCAAGTACTGTATTGTTATACCAAGTGAATCGTTTAATTTTAATTTTAGCTAACGTCAAAAATAACTACTCATTTTCTCAAACTTTGATGATTTTTTAAAATTAAACTACTTGTCGTAAGGCCGTAATATTACAGTAAGTTCTATAAGACTATGATATATATTGCTAAATAATTCCATAAAAACCAGCTTAAATTTTTTTCAACAGTTAATTACAATAAAACGGCTCGGTAGATTTTCACCTAAAACTAATTTTTGCTATTTATAAAGAAACGTCTCGGCCGATCCTCCCACAAACGATAGTCCTCGTCGAGATACATCGAATGGCTTTTAAATTTTTGAAATCTGCCCAGCCGTTTTCGAGAAAACGTCGATTTACGGCAAAAAATCTGTTCACATACATCATATAATAATTTTGAATAATGTTTATTAGTAACATGGTAACACTCGTGATGCACACATTTATTAATGTCAATCATTATACACAATTGTGTATAATGTAATTGTATAATGATCTATAAATTATAAATTATTTAAAAATGAACCTTTATTAGAAAAATGAAGTAACTCCTGATTAATAATAGGTTGTCAAATATCTCCCTTTCGCTTTGTTCTTTATCTTTATTACAAAAGGGCGGAAGGGAGATATTTGACATACTATTAAATTCTATAATATTCGTTCACACAGTGGATTATGTTAAACAACTCCAAAACAAATATTGTTTTCGCAACTTCACTCATCATGTAATTGAAATTAACATACATTCATTGACTGCTTGTATTTTTTTTACTATTTAGCTGGCAATATAATCTCATTCTTTGAAAATCTGTAATATCGGTCTTGCCTTATTTCATTTCATTTTCATTTTCATTTAAATTTTTCATTTTAATAACTTCAAAGATTTATAGAAACTACGAATAATTTCTAATCCATTTTCTGATTCAGGCATTTTTCATTAAATCAAGATTTGTACTACGATGTAAGTTTAAAATATTTTTTTATCTATGTCGATTTCCTTGCTGATATCGGTATGATTACAACGACATCGAGGCTAATCACAATCGAAGTTCCAGCAATTTGCCTTAAGGCACGATGCCATAATTGCCGCAAGACAGAATTCCACTTACAGCTAGTTTATTATTTTAAAGTAATTTCACAAAATAACTAAATTATTTAACCAATGCAAAATAATAATTTTATGGGTTCATTTACATATTACCCCGTAAATAACATTGATCTTGTAGTTCGTCAGAAATATCAGAGTTAAGATAACTATCATTTTACTACATAATCTTTGTTGAATTGCTTTTTTTGGTTGTACATCTTTTACCTTTTACTACTAAATATTTTTATTGAAAAAATCCTAACTTCACTTGTTTTTGAGATATTAGTGGTGGACCTGTTTACCCGCGGACCTTTAAGCCCCGCTCTACCTGATTTATAATTTTGCTGAATTTTTGCATCACAATTCACTGTATTTTGGACAGATAATATTTACGTTGATTAGTATACTGGAACACTACGTAACTAGTTAAATTGAAATGTTTTTGGATCACATTACTACTCAATTATATATCGGAATGCCAACAATCCATTTACATCTATAGTTTGTATGCGTATGTGTTTGATTTTGGATGTAAATGCATTTTTGCACACATAGAATTAAATTTTAGAATTTCATTGTATTTTAGATCGTAAAAGATATATAATTATAAATCAGCCATTCATTTACAGACATCGACACAGATATATAAGAGAAAAACTAAATTAATTAAATTCTGAGTATAGTGTTTTTTGTTAAAAAAATTAAATCAAGAATCAAATTTATCTACCCGTAGTGCATATTCTCTATTCTTATGACGGACTTGAACATCTCAATATGGTTATTGTGTTTTACTCATAATATTATATTTTATCGATTATTATATTGTTGCATAAATTATAAATAACATATATTACCTATGAGGCAATTGCATTAAAATAAATATTGAGTATAATTATTACATTTATATATTGAAACAACTATTTGTAATTATAAACTTCTTGAATAAAGATCATCAAGTATATTTACATCAATTTAGCTCGAGAAACGCTTAAGTGTCTTATATTAATCATTACTCTCCAAGCAATGGAGTAGTTCCAAAATATATTTCCATAAGGACTTTTACTAATTGTCATTATGTTAATAGGGATAACAACATTAATTAAGATGATAATCATGTGCTGTCCCTAGAGCATATTATATTATAAGGTAGTGTTTATGATTTTAGCAAGGCTTAGCAAAGTCGTAAAATTCTAAATTTCATTTAATTAATTAGGCTCCAACTGAATTGGTTATTAAAATACAGTCTTTTTGTGAGTAGTTCAAATATATAAATAGTTAAAAATGATAAGAACTTTTACTCAATTTATATATTGTGTATTCTTAATGGAGAGAAAATTGTTAGTCAATTTTATACTCGTTGTTTTGATTTTGATTTTGATTTTGAATTAATAATTGCACTATTTTATTGTGCTGTTTAAATTTACAAACATTTAATAGCACTTGCCAATGCAATATATTTATTGACTATTTTTTTAAATTAGTGCTTTTAAAAATCGACAAATTTTGAATATTTGAAATTCATTATTTAACAAGTAGGTAATCTTAATGCTAAAAAAACTTGAGACGATTTTAACATTATGTTTTTTACTGTGATCCTATAAATGTTATTTGTGATAACGGTTTCAAAGTCAAAATAATCAGAAACAATAAAAACTAACTAAAAAACCCAAAAATCCTTGCAGTTCGACAAAATTTTAAGTTTTACTTCGAAACTCATGCTTTCCAAAGTGCATGAGATAATTTCTTTTGTTTAAAATTTATATTTTTCTAAATATAATTATGAATCATTGTTTGACCAGTAGGTAGTTTCATCTCTCAAAAACTTTCAACAATTTTTTTTTTCTAAGTTTATAATAATTCTCTTTTAAACATAGGATATTATCTTATAATCATTGTCTAAAGTTTTATTCAGCATATCAGTAATTTATAATAGATCACACTTATGTTAGTAAATAAAATTACTTATTATATATATATATATATATATGAGAATATAATAATGACTATGATGAAGCAGATAAAAATAAAATTGATTATATTATTAATTGCAATATAAAATCTGTTAAGTTTTATTAGAAAAGACATAATATATATTTAGTGGCAAATTAAAATACTACGTTTTTTATATGAATATAATATTTTAATTATTGATAAATAATTATTTAGGCTTAATTATTTATATTTTATATATGTGTATTTATGGCTATCTATATCATTTAGCATATAAATAGATCTAGAGGGTAAAATCCTAAAGTTATACTTAATGATAACTTTGTTCAGGATTTTGTATTTAATATCCGATAATCACTTTCCATGAAGATTTATTATTCTTTGTAACGAATGTCGACAAAATATTTTTATGAGCACAACACTAAAATTAAACTTTTATGCAAGCAATTTGTGCGAGGCGTGCGAAATAGAAATTAATAAAATGAAGAACAAAAAATAAGTACGTGATCAAATTACTTTTGTTTCTCCCCAAAGAGAAAGAATTTTGGTATTTTCATATGCTGCAGATATTTAACGAGCTGCATCATTGTATTCTATCTTATTAATTTGTGGAATTACATTTGTTAAACCTAAATAAAAAATCACATTCAAACTGAACTTGATTTGATTTTTAATAATTGCGAATCTTTATTACAAATTAAATGGCATATTGTATTTTCGTAAATCGTAATCGTGAAAATAATGGCCTTTTTTATAAGTAACACTATATTAAATATGTAATATATGAAACATTTACTTTTCATAAATTTGTGACCTGGTCGATTTTACTTCATAGGCGGTGAAAATAAACTACCATATCCTTTTAGATTTTAAAGAGGTTTTATTGAATTACAGTTACATTTAGTCGTGGTTGAACCACAAAACTGAAATTGACAAAAGTTTTAAAAAATTTAATAGTTTGTATTGTCTCTAGAGAGTCCGAACTCACTAATCATCCTGGGATACGAAAAGTAATATTGATATTAATTAAATATGAAAGTTATAAAATAAATTTTTATTTTATAAGTTTGGTTAAATATTTCACAACAAAAAATCAAAATTGCTATCTTTGGATATTTTTGCCCCGTATCTCCAAATACGTTTCCTCATTAACACAAATCGAATGTTTTTTGAATATATAGAAATTTTCGATTTTTTTTTTGCGATAAAATAAATATAGAAAATATTCAGTAGTTTTTGCAGAATATTATAACAAAAACTGACAAAACAGTGTTTTCATGAGTTAGTTCTGTATGACGAAATGAATCGAATGAATGATTTTTCAAACAAAGTTCTATGTCACCGATTTCCCTGCAATTTCCATTGTCAAAAGTGCGTTTGATCCGGTAGTTGACGGATGCCATAAATAAATGAGAGTATGCGCAGCAACATTGGCGCGTAAATCAAACCAATTACGAAAGCTTAACAAACATTTATACGGATATCGAATACAGCAAACTCACTCGATATGTTATGTAACAATATCCGCATGGCGCGTTCCGTTAATTATCTGTTATATTTGACGAAAATGAATCAATAAATTTTAATATGAAATACTGATAATTGAATTCATAGTACTGATAAATGATGCATAAATTTTCAATCATTCCAGCTTTAAGTCATTTATAGGTCATTCAGTTAATTTTGAAAATGGTCTAAGTCTTTAAAAACAATATTATCGTATGAAATCCATACAAAATTTCATATTCATAATATATTTCCATTAATTAAGACTAATAAAATTAAAAATTAAAATGTCGCATAATGTAAAAATATTTTTTAATTTATTCAAATGCAATTCATTAAATATCTTGAAACAAGAAATATATGACTTAGACCACTTTCATATTTATGGGCACATATGTAACTCTGTATACTGCCATAAGTAATTAATACGACTAGTGATATAAGATATCATAAATTAAATAAACTTGCTTTAAATAGTCATTCTATAAGTAAATAAGGATAGAGCAAGGCTTAAAAGTGCAAATCCAACATCATTAACTCAAAAACAATTGGAGTATACGTTTTTTTAGTGAAAATTCTTTTTAGAAGGTAGAAGATGTATAACCTGGCATTATCTGTCGCTATCAAGAGGTAAACGACCATTTGTCGATATTCATAAGTACATACTTTTTTTAGTAATGCTTAGATTGAATATTATGAATGACTTTATTGTCAATTGACACATGCGTATATCCGTTGAATGATTCCTGTTAAATAACAAGCATATAATTAGTGGTGCATGACATAGTGCCTTAAGAAAAATTGCTGGAACTCCCCGTAGCAGAATTAAATATTTCAGCAAAAAAATCAATAATCCATAGATCAATCATTAATAACAAGTGTGAGATAATCAAAATTACTACATATGTTTTCGTTCATATAATATATAGTGATGATCTCATAGCTCAAATTACTAAAAAAAATTTACATTAAGAATCCATCTGATGATATATTTCTTACGATTAACACAAATGAAATATATACATTTTTGAACTGAATTTTAAATTAAAAATTTATATTTAAAGTATAAAACTGTGTATATTTTTAAAAATTTAGAAAAGAAGATTCTGAAAATTTTGAAAATTGTTTGAACCGTAAACTTTAAAAATTAAAAATCTTCGTTCTCAACCCAAAAAAATTGTGACAAAACTAGTTCACAATGTCTGATGATCATTTTAAACCGCCAAACATCTTTTTTGTTACATTTTTCTCTGTATCTCCGAAACAACTATACCTGCCTTTCCAAAAATTTAATCAATTCTTCATTTCGTCAGTGTTTTTAATCATTCAAATCGGGCCTTACCTTAAAACTGAACTACTATCGTCGAAATGGGTGGACCTGTTTCCACCAAAAACTAATCAGCACGTCTTGCCATCAGTAGGAATCGAATGTTTTATTTAATCATTCAAATCGGTTGATTGATGCGCCCGAAATCGTGGACGAATTATTGTATGTTCAGAAATGTTTGAAACGTAAAGATTTGCAAAAACTTCATTTTCGATATTTTTGCGATTACTATAACTATGCGTTGAATATTCAGAAACAAGTTCTTCACATTTTCGTGTGTAGTTTTAAGTCGATAAAGTTTGAATTATTACATATACAATAACGAATTCAATTCTCCATATCATATTATGCGAACTAACTATTTCCTATCACAGATCCATCGCTAGTTTTTTTCGCATAAAACACAAAAAATACTTGTGCTGAGTATCGGCGCTTTTTATTTTAACTATTCGGTATATGGCCGAAGGATTTTGTTATTCGACATTTGGCCAAAAAAGTGGCCAATATGCCGAATACCAAATTGTAACCAAATATTCGGTGCAAGCACCATTAATACAGAGTGATAAAAAAGTGCCCATTAAATTTGATTTTTTTTTCATTGGTTAAATAACATAAGGATCATTTCGTTAAATTACTCAGAAATTAAAAACAAGATATTGGATCTATTTTCTCTCAGGATGTTGAAGGACAAATACCAAATTTTAGGAAAATAGTGAAAAATCATATGTATATCATTAGGAATTAACTAGGATTTTTCTGAACATAGTTCAATAGTTTTTTATTTGTTACGCGTTATGTGCTGTGATATAGTTCATTTGGTTTAGACAGTATAATTACTGGAAATCAAGTTGTCCTTTGCGTCCCTATTATATGAATAAAGTTAAACGAATTAAAACTTGCAATCCTCAACATAATTTTTTTTGTAATAAATTCTAATAAATGTTATGAATATTATAAATATTATTTTCTACTCCCGTAATATATTCTGAACTTAATCTAAACTTTTTTTCGGCATAATTCAATATCTAGTGACACATGACGCTTTTTATGTCGTTACACTTTCGGAAACTTTTTTTATCAAGACCACTCGAAACAAGTGTCAGCAACCGACGTTAATTTGCCTACCAAAATTCTTACTTTGTTTTTTCTAATATTAAAGTACGGAACAATTTTTCAAAATAAAACATTGTATATATAAGCAGATTAATTTAATAATTTTCGTTAAGGCCTCTTTTTGGTATAAATAGCTATTATGTGGCTAATTATATATGGTTGAATTTATAGATTTGCTTTTCGCATCATTTGGCTTGATTATGTAAAACTTTTATGGGAGACCTAATTTCAATAATTTACTTCATTTCAATTTCCGACAGGTAGTAAAATTATTTGCAATTGATGAGACTGTGGTTAATGACTTTATTTTTCTTTCTTTTCATTATTTTGTGTTACTAAATCCATGTTTAAATGAATTCAGTAATCCATCTTTTCGTTTCGACTGTATTTTTGCAAAATTCGTTTTGATAGTATCTTACAAATGCTCTACCTCATAAGGGCAAATTGGCTTAATTATCGCCTTGGCTAGCAGGATATTATTTTCTAGATACAATTAGTGTTGTACCAGTTATCCAATCACTTTTTTCCTCTGTCACTATTTACTTTTTTACTTATTTTTGACCATATAATTTCTGTTTTAAACCATTGTTTTGGGTACAAAATTAACCATTTCCACTCGCGAGTTCCGAGATTTATATTAATTTTACCACCGAAGCGGCGGCATCCGAGTGTAAAGTGTTAATTTAAGGATTATTCTTATCGGTTATATAGTATGTATGTTATACGCAATATAATGTTATTTAGAATAACAGTGTTGTACCATATGTCAGTATTCTTTGAAATTCTCAATGTAAATAAACAAATAAGTATATTTAAGCTATATATATATATATATATATATATATATATATATATATATATATATATTTAAGTATAGTTATACCTTGTATATGTTTGAAAATTTTGAAAAAAAAATTGTCTGAAAGCTTAAAATTAAAAATCTTGGTGCGAAACCTAAAAATTTGTAACAAAATTAGTACTCATTTTTGAAATCTCGATAACATATTTGATAATTTGATGTGCATATGTCTAATGATAATTTTTGATCGCCAAATATAATTTTATTTTACTTCTTTCTTTGTATCTCCGAAACTGCTGGACCATCCTTCCCAAAAATTCAATCAATTCTCAATTTTGTCAATACAAGTAAAATGTTTTATGAATCATTAAAATCTGGCGCTCCATTATCTCAAAAAATTAATTACCATTCTTGGCTTTTTATGCCCGGCATCGTTGAAACGGCTGGATCTGCCTTCAAACTAATCAGCACGTCTTCCTATCAATAGGAATCGAATGTTTTTTGAATAATTAAAATCGGTTAATCCATGCGTTTGAAATCGTGAACGAAAAATTGTTTCCAAACATACATACACACAAATACATTCATTTTTTCTAACATATGCCCAAATATTCAGAAATCTTTGAAACGTAAAAATATGAAAAAATTTACATTTTCGATTTTTTGCGATTACTATAACTTACCCTACGGGAAGTTAATTAACATGTACATGTACCTTATAAAACACTTAAATTACATATACTGAAAAATTATATTAAAGTTTCGTAAATTTAAGGACAGTCTTCACAACCGAAGAAACTAACAAAGAAATAAAATACTTTTGTTAAGGATTTTGAAACCGTTAATTTTATGACAGCAACATTGTAGGAATCAAGGTGATGGCTGGTTATACATCTACTTAATATAATAAATATTGTTGTTAAAAAATTTGTAATATACTTACTTTTGAAGTTCGGTGAAGGACCTTTTTCTCGCGGACATTTAAGCCCCATTTTACCCTATATACTTGTCATTTAATGATTTGTATAGCCCAATTTACTATATTGTTCTATCCTAAATACTTATTACAAAACGTAAAGAAAAAAATAGGTTTATTAATACGTATTATAGTTTTGACAATACTGACTTTTATAACGTAATTATATTTAATTTATTTTAACTTAAACCATAAAGTAATGTATCCATTAATAAATTGAAATGAATTTAACTTTGACCAGAGAATTAATTTTATTTCATATAGAATTTATATTTAACATGCTCTATCAAGTAGCATTATCCATCAAGTAGCAGCGTAAACTCATTCCAAATCCACTTATTAGCAGACATAATAAAAAATTAAGTATTATTCACAATACTTATTTTTAGCAAATTAATTAATGTGTCTGTGCATATTTATTAGAGTCCGTGACTTCTGAACAATATTCCGATCCGACGATATTGAAGTGTCTGAGTGGAATAAGCCTCCGGCTATTATAAGGCTGTTGAGACTTTGATCAAATTTTGTGTCGATTGATTTAATTGTAAGTGAAAGGAGATTGATCATTAAATATATCTTAGGGTTATTAAACACTTTGAATTTTATCGAACATTATTCTTTATTTATAATTATAATATATTGATACAATTCAATTCAAATTTAGCGTTTGATCAATGCGTTGGTTGTGAATTGCATTGAACTACTGTTTTTAAGTTGAATGTGGCATTTAGCTTTAAGGCAAGTTGCATAAACTCTCCGAAATGTATAATAATTCACTTAATCTAAATTGAGGTTTAGATACTTAGATAAAATTTTAAACTTGCCGTAGGGCCATAACATTTTAGTATGTTCTTTAATACCATGATATCTATCAACAATCAAAAAGTTTTATCAAAAAAAAATCAACAGTTAATTACAAAGAAATGTCTCGGCCGATCTTTGGTCAAAACTATCAGCACGACTCCCATATAATATCTATCGAATAGTTTTTGAATTTTTGGCTAAAATGTGGACGTTTTTTTTGCTGCTAATTACAAAGAAACGGCTCTGCCAATCGTATCAAAAATCTAATCAACGCGACTGTTTATCAAGTTTCATCAAATGGTTTTTCAATTTTTGAAATCGACATACCGTTTTTGAGAAAATGCCGATGAAAAGCCTAATTTTAACAAACGTCAAAAAGACGCAACTCATTTGTTCAAACTATGACAATTTTTTAAAAATAAACGACTTGTCGTATGGCCGTAATATTTTAGTATGTTCTAAAAGACTCTGATATTTATCGCAAAAAAATTATAAAGAGCGTTGACAAAATAGAGAAAACGTTGACGAAAGTTCGAAAATCTGTTAATACACACATACTTTTTCCTAAATTGGTCTAATTCAATTCGACAGAACGGCTTGAAACGTCGAGAAAACATGAATCGGATTTTTTGAAAAATAACTTCTCCTTCGGAAAGTTAATAATTAAATTTCAATTATTAGCTATTAACAAAAATGTATAAATCATTTAGGTTATTTAATGGCTTACTAGTAAATTATTTATCTTGGCCCAATTTGGAACAAAATCCATAGTACTACTCGAAACTTATAAGTGTTAATATGAGGAAAAACTTTTATTATTAATATGATTAATTAAAGTTACAATGCTTTACTATGCACAAGATTAGGAAAATGATGTACACAGTCGTCTGATCATCTGATCATAGAAATATTAAAATACAACTTGCAGAATACGAGCACATTGCTGAAGTATTTATTATTAATTTTTTAGTCAATTACTACAAAAGAATATTTATGGAAATCATTGCACGAGTTTGATCCAAGCCTTTCATGAATTTTTTTTTTATTTATTTATGGCTTTTAATCTTTCGATCATTTCGCCAGTTACATAGATATATACATTTATTTACAATTCCAAACTTATAAATCAATCTTAATACTAGTTATATACTTATACATAATTTTGTATATGTCAACATTATTGTAGGATATCAACACTTGTGAATTTATTGGGAACACGATTCCTTTGTCCTGTAACATTTTATACATGGATTTTCTTTGTTTCATATATTTTTTACATTTACAAAAATTATGATCTATCGTTTCTTGTTCTCTGCCACACTGGCACATGGGATTTTGTATTATTCCTATTTTTGCAAGATGGGATTTGCTTCTTGTGTGTCCGAAATTCAGCCTTGATATAGTAGAAATAAATTTTCTGTCCTCTTTTACCTTTTTAAACCACGTTTTTTGTGTTATCTTCATATTTGTTAGAGCGTATGTTGATCCCTTATAATTTAAAGATTTGGAAAACTCTCCTTGTCAAGTTTTTGAACTCTGCTCTTTAACCAGATAATTTAATTCTATTGCCGGCAGCCTCGTGTATTCTTCTCCATTTTGACAAGCTTCTCTCGCCAGAAAATCTGCAGTTTCATTTCCTATGATATCCGCATGTGTTTTAATCCATATTAATGTCATAGAGTTTTCACTATAATTTATTATTTTCATTGTATTTATTATTTCCAAAATTAATTGGCTTGATCTTCTATTTTGCTTTTGTAAAGCCAATATGCTCGCCTTGCTGTCATTGAAGATAATACATTTTGGTATTTTCCTTTTCCCTTTTTTTTTTCTTAACTTCAATATTACTAATACAATTATACAACTAACTTATATTCAATACTATACAAAATGTTATTTCATAACAGTATTTTCTTTACCCTTATCTGAAAAATTTCTGAATGTGTTGTTTATTCAATACATAAAGAATCAATTTCCTCTTTTAAAGCTGTCCATATTTTGTCTGTTTCTTTATTTGTTTTATGCCTTAGTCTTGTTTCGATTCCTCCTCTTTTCTTTCTCTTCATTATCGCTATCGTTATCTTCCTGATTATTCGGAGTTTTCCATTCAGTATCGTCTTTGTTTATTTCCCTCCTTCTATCGTAGTATTCTTTTACATTTCTTCTTCTGTGTGTTTCTTCAATTTTTAATATCGTTTGCTTATCACGTGGTATTTCGTTTTTCTCACTCCTGTCGTGTATTATGGGTTTTTGTGTTGTGTTATGATAATTATTTTTGTATCTATTTCGCTCCTGTGCGCTGGGTGGGTCTCCCGTTATTTTGTTGACATTACTATGGTTTGTACTGCTTATGTTATTGTTGTTTTTATATGCCGATTTAGGTACCGTTGTTGTTGGTCTTATGATTTCTGGCTGTTGATATATTTCTGTATATTTTTCTATCTGTACGTCAGGCAGATCGGGAAATTTGATTTTATTTTTAATTTCTACTTCTGGTCTTATGATATCAGCATATGTTTTATTGTTTAATATCGCCCTGGCTTCCCTAAAACTTATATTATAGTCGGTCATTATATTTTTTATTTTGATGTGATATAAGTATTTACCACATTTTTTGTCTTTTGCCTGATGCTCTTCCTTGCATAGTGCGCATGTCGGAGAATTTTCTTTGTTTTCACAGTCCTTATACTTGTGTTCGCCTGAACAATGACTACACCTTGTTTTACCCTTACACTGATAGGTCACGTGGCCGTAATTTTGGCAATTAAAACATTGTGTAATTTTATTGTATTGTTCGACCCTGAATTTGATTGCGTATATCGACACACGATCAGGTAATTGTTGTCCCCTGAAGGTTATTACACAAGTTTTTGTAGGCACTAATTTATTATTTACTTTTTTATTTATTCTTTTTAAATCTAAAATTTCAACATCTGATTTTATATCTTCTCTTATTTCTTGATCTGTCATATCAGCGTCTATGTCGTGTATGACACCCTTCCTAATTAGTAAGAACGTGGGTATATATGCTCGCAATTTGTTTTTAACGAACACCTCGTCCTTAATAATATTATTTGCTATATTATAGTTATTAAATATAATTTTGATTCTGTTTTTTCCTATGGATCTTATTTCAATTATATCATGTTTGTATTGTGGAAAATTTTTAAACATAAGTTTGCCTATTGCCATTTGGTGTACCACTCCATTGTTTATATTTTCGGATTCCACGTAGATAATGAATGGTCCTATATCTCTGTTTGAGTAAGTCAAATTTTTATATTTATTATTATATGAATTTTTATTTATATCATTATTTTGGCTAATTTCTTTTATGGGTTCAATAATTTCTAAATTATCTTGATCTTCTAATTCTAAATCCATATTTTTGTTGCTATCTATTTCTGTACTAATATTTTCTTCTTCCATACTTTCATCCCAATTTGTTTCCGACTCTTCCGAGATATCTTCACTAGTCTTGTTAAAAGTTTTAACGTTTTCTAGTTTTTTAGAAGTATTTTTTAATCTTTCCGTCACTTTTTTAATTTTATCAGTTTTAACACTTTTAATTGATTTATTTAATAAATTAATACTAACACTTTTTTTCCCACTATGTAGTTTATTGCCTAAATCACTTAATTTTTTAGAATATTCACTTTTCTTGTTCATTAAACTATTATAGCATTGTTGTGTTGAATTTAAATCTTCATTATAATATGTTTTCATTGCATCAGCAATGCTTGTTACTAAGTTACTGATTCTATTGATATTGTACTGAGGCGGTGATGACTCACCGTTCTCGCCGTACTCACCACTCTCCATATCTTATCGATGTGCACGCTTCGAATGCTCGAATTGAACTGCTTTCATGAATTCAAATTCTTAACGGTTTTAATCATAAATTTAACAACAAGAAATATTTACACTAAAGTTAAAAGAAACAGGGTAGTTAGTTACAGGCGTTTTTCAATAGGATCTTAAAAGTTATTAAAATATAATATATATTTTAAGATTTTATAGTTTGTAAGATGTGGGAAAATGAAAAAGTTGACATGCCCAATAGATATAAAACAGTATTTTAATATTGTTTAAGATCATATTGAAAATGTTACAGATTGTCCCTAGTTCCTCTATCCAGACGCTAATCATCATTTCAAAATATTTTGAAAAGTTCATTTACAAATCGTATTGACAAACATATTTAATTAACAACATTATTCGGATTTGTTACCAAACGGACTATAGAAGTCACTTTCGGCTTCTTCAATTCTCGAATTCTATGCAAAATAAGAGAAACTCGACAAATCAAAAATAAATACCCTTCTAATTAAAAGACAAACAAGAATGTTTAAGTCAGGTCATCTGAAGTTATTTATAAAAGGATCGAGTCATAATATAGAGAATTTGAATTCAATGTTTAAATAAATCGTGCAAAATACAAATCTACAATTTTGAATTGATATTTGAAAGAAAGAAAATCCATACAAATTATATAAACTGTTAGTGAATATATAAGATTTGAGCGCAAATCAAGCTTGAAAAACTTTAAATCAATTATTAAACAAGATGTTTTCTGATACTTATTATTTTATTTAGATAATTGTGGTAAACGTTTCCATATAGTTGATGGATATAGTTTGATGATTAATCGAGTTAATTCAAGCAAAAACTATATATGATCTTCTACTGAATGTTGTAGAAGTAATTAAAAGCCATTTGATTTTTTTTATTAATATTTTCTGTTCTATAATGGCAATTCCTAATCTGTTAATTTCAAACTAACGATTGAAGATTTAATTTGTCACTCAGGTCTATTTAAGAGGTCCTATGGATACAGAATTCCTCCTCCAAAATTTACTGATGAGATTTGCAAATACAAGCGCATTAGTAACACTTCTGAGCAACTTCAAATGGAAGTTATGAATATAACTGAAGGCAATATCAGAAACCTTCAGCAATTCTAAGAGGTGCTCAACAAAATCCTTTAAACCCTATTTATACCACATTTAGTTATATCAATGAAATAGGTAAAGCAAATAGACTATTCAGATCAAATACAAATACATCAAATCATGCGATTGATTATATTCTTCACTATTTTATTATTCATTTAAACATAATTTTGAATATTACCAGAAAGGTTACATTAAAAAGATCGATTAAACGTATTGTCGTACTCAAATATCGATTTTTAATTTTAATAAACATAAATCATTAAAAATCTAATAAAGTTCTACGTATTTTTAAAACTTTGAATTCTTAAACAATTAATTTAAACAAAATTGCAAAAAGAACAAATAAAAAATAATAGCTATTCTATAATATGAATTAGGTCAGGGCGATGCGCAAAGGTTTAATTTGATTTTGAAAAATTGTATTGTGAAAACCAAATTATATCACAACAAATAACATATATCAAATAAACAACTATCTAACTATGTTCAGTAAAACTCCCAGCTAATTCATCATAGTAGAAATTTTTTTTTCTATTTTTTTTTTTTAAATTAACCTAGTCTTTTTATCCCGTACGGGGTAAAATGAGACGGTCAGGGGACAAGCAATCCAATGTTTTATTTTTAATTATTAAGGGATTTAACAAAATAACAGCTACATTACTCAACCAAAGCAAAATATAAATTTCATTTGTACATTTTTTACAAATGACACTGTATATTATATAACCTCGATCTTGTAATTAGTCAGAAATATGCATCAGCAGAGTTGGAACAACTATTTAATTAATTTATTCTTTGTAAAATTGATTTTTTTAACTTAATTTAATTTACCGTTTATTTTGTTTATACCTTTGCCAGAGTGCAGATTTAGTTGGTACTTTTTACCCCAACCAAGTGTAAGCATTATTATAGGTTCACTTAAATCTAACTTAAAATTAACAATACATCTCATAAAACAATTAAATATCGTATACTTAAAAATTATATTAGGGTCTTTACGAGATTATATTAGGGTCTCAATAACAGTTCTCACAACTAAAAAATTAACAACAATAGAAAATACTTTCGTTGTGGATTTTCAAACATTGCCGTTCTCCTGATAGCAACGTCGTAAAAATCAATGTAGGTTGGTTGGTTGGTGGTATCTGTAATAGCTGGTTATACATATTTCGCTTTCAAATATTGTTTTCAAAAAAATTCTAACTTTATTTGTTCTGGAGATATTGGTGGTGGATCCTTTTTTCCGCGGATGTTTATGACCCGCTCTGCCCTATAACCCTTTCTTTCAGCATTTCAATAATAATTAGTCTTGCACTCAGTAATTATAACTGAACAAAAACATCAGAAAATTAAATTGATATGCAGATGAAAATGATGCTTGTTCAAAGTTTGCTATCCATTAATGTCATGATATACCATTCTAAAATGACAAAGTAACATTATAGAAACAACTTGTCTACATGTCTATATACCTATCTTCAAATTTGTCTATTTATCTACCTGTCTTCCTGTTCACCTGCCTACCTGTAATCTGTGTATCAATCAATAGTTTTACATAGATATGAATCAATAATAATGATTTTTAATGATCATTTCAGACCAAGAAATGACAATTTTTCACCTTTGCCCGGAAACTTCGAAAACGTTGGATCTGCTCGTGAAAAAATCTAATCAGTTCTCTATTCAGGTATGAAAAAGTGAAAAATTGTCATTTTTTGACTAAAATGATTGTTGAATGGATTCAATACAAGTAAAATGTTATTTGAATCATTAGAATCGGATTCTCAGTTCTTCTTAGATTAGCTGGTTATACATATTTTGCCTTCTGCTTGCAAAGAATTCCTTACTTTACTTGTTTTTGAGATATCGGTGGTAACCTTTTTACCTGCGAATCTTTAAGCCCCGCTCTTCCATATATCTTTTACTTTCAACATTTTTGTAATAATGTGCCCTGCGCTCAGTAATTAATACTGAACAAAAACATCAGGAAATTGAATTGAAATGCAGATGAAAACTAGTGGTGTATGTCATTGTGCCTTAAGGCAAATTGCTGGAACTTTCTGTACCGTAACAAAATGTTCGAGGAATAATAAATGATTTCAAATAGATGTTTATGAATTAGAATAGAATATAGAATAATATAAACTGAATTGCAAAGTTATAATTATTTATTTAGCGTGTATAAGTGTAAAGAGTATAAATTTTTTTTTGGAAAAAACTTGAAACAAAAAAAATGTTAAATATATATTTTTTTCTAAAATCAATTACTTTGTCAGAACAAGCAGAAAGTTTTTTGAATCATTTAATTCGGATGCTTAGTCTTCTCAAAAACTGCCACATTTTGCACATTTAGCTCGATATCTTCAAAACGGCTAGACCTGCCTTTGCCAGAAACTAATCACCACCTCTACCCATCATAATAAATTGAATGTTTATTGGATCATTCAAATCGGATGCTCCGTTCTACAAAAACTCATTTTTATTTACTGCACGCTTTGCTCCGTAACTCCGTACAGCTGGACCTGTCTTTGCCAAAAACTAATCAGCACATTTCCCTATCAATAGGAATCTAATGTTTTTAAAAAATTCAAATCGGTTGGAAAACGTGCACGAAAAAATGCGGACATACAAAATACACACACACACATCCATTTTTTCTGAGGTATGCCAGAATGTTCAGAAACCTTTAAAACGTATAGATATGCAAGCATTTTACATTTTCGATTTTTGCCCCATTACTAGAGTTTACTCTACGGGAAGTAAATAATGGTTGTTCATAGTTCACTGTCCATTAGTGTCAAGATATACCATTCTGAAATGAAAAATTAACATTATAGAAGCAACAATATTAATATGATTTCTTTTAAATCATTTTTAATTCTATGTTATAATATTAGCTACGTTATAAGATAATTTTTGTCCTGTTATTTCTGCCAAATGAATAATTTTTTTTACGTCGAAAGGTGTGAGTTGTATGGTCTTGTATTTAATCAAGATTTTGTCGCGCACCAGTGATTCGTGACCGTGTCCTGCGAACGGTCCGCACGACTGAACATGCCCCTGTGTTGCAAAGATTGCTCAGAATACCAAATTACTTTATGGTTGTAGACTTCAGATTCATCAGATCAGCAGGTGTTCAACTGAATCAATAATCATACCTGATTCTGGAATATAAAACGTTTAGCAGCACATTAAGAAATACGATCTAAGTCGTAGAAACCATCCAGTCAAATCTGTTCCGGGCAGTAATCTCATTATGATATAAGTTTAAGAAACCTTAGTACTTTTAGTTATTCATCTATCGGTCAGTTTGTTTAACCAACTTTAAAAACTTGTTGGTCTATCCTTATATTTTTTATTCAATTTTTTTCTGCAATCTGTATATATTAAAACATTAAGCAGACAATGCTGACAAGTATATGATAAAGTTGATTACAAATTAATAGATACACCCAGTGACGTATCTACTAGAGTTAATTAAAATACGATAATATAATATTAAAAACAAAAAAAAAAACAATAAAATATAGCAAATTAAAAGCATTAAAGTTAATTATGCTATAAGAGGTCTTCGGGTATTTTTCTCTTATGTCTGGTCTGCTGGCCTTCCAGATAGACTTGATTGGCTAATTTGTTAAGATAGACGTCTATTCTGTTTTTATATTTGGTGGCAATTAATGTTATAACTAAATTTAAGTGACATTTCGTTTTAAAGCAATTTGCTCACCATCCAATATTGTAAGTGTGCTCTATAGATTTGTCGTTAGTTATTGAAATGCTATGAGATTTCAATAAGAGGTAACTAGGTTCCATTTACACCTCGGGCAATCTGATGTTAAGCAGTAGTGACATCGGTTTTCACTTGGAAATCTAGTTAGCAATGTGTATCCAAGTACAAATGGCTCTCTTATAAATTTCTGTATCAATAAAAAATCATAATATAATAATATAATTCATCATATAGAGAAAGGACAAGACATAAATGTGAGTCATTATATTTTATATGTAAGAAACCTATTTTGTAAGAATTGTATTGATTTGCAAAATGTATAAACAAAAAGTTTTGATTCTTTGCCTCTGAAAGGGTTGCTGAATTGTACAAAGACAATTTTTGAAACTATATTTCACTCTATCTTATGGCAATTCTTGATTATTCAAATTTTAATCAGAAATATTTTCAATTGCAAATTGTGAGATTATTTGTGATTATGTTCAAAGAGCAATGATGTTACTTATATTACGAAGTATTTTTCAAATATATCTAATACGAAACCATATGTTGATGCTTCCTTGCTATGGGTGGGAGAAAAAAATACACTTGGAATTTATGACATTGGCCATTTACATGTGTAAACTACAAGGTTATAGTTTCTCCAGGTGTTCACATTCCAAAATTAAATACGTATATGACGCTTAATAAACTGATATTTTTAAAACAATTATTAGTTATTTAGAAAACCCGTATTTTTTTAATACTTTCTGAAGATGTAGAAATGAAGAAGACTATGCGTTATTCACGTTTGGGTATATTCCATAGATACAATATTTCTAGTGAAATTGCAGTCTCATAAAAACATGGTGCAAGCAATCAAAAAAACGTGTTGTCTGATGACTTTATTTTTGTGAAGCCTACAAAACAATAGCATATAATAGTAATGAATGCGTAATACTTGACAGCAACAAGCATTAATAAATACTAGAATTACTCAGTGCTGGTATAAAACAATCGCCTATATCTTTGAGATTTGACTTTGGTAGTAAAGTAAGTGTTGATTCCAAGGCGGCGCATATTAAACATGCTATTGAAATTGCAAAAACTCTTTAGCAAGCGATGCGAAAATCCAGTTGAATTTTCCGCCGAGGACATAAGGTCATTTTTCAGCATGTTACAAGTGCCAGTCAGATGCCGCTGCAAAAACGCGCAGCAAAGACAACGCCAAAGTTATCGTTCTACACGATCCGAGAGTAAACGCGGCGCCTCTGCTGCAATTTCGTTTCAAAAAGGCAACAAGAATTTGTCAGATTTTAAATTAAAGTTCTCTTGAAACTTTGTTATTTAAAGTTAGGATTTTGTAGATATTAAATACTTTATAGTGCTTTCATAATATAAAAGAGCTGGGGGCTTATTGTAACGAAGTAGCGACATGCGTTTTCTTAAAAGATACTAAAATATTTTTTTATCTCAATTGGACTAGTAAACCGTTCTGCATAACATTGTCACTTCTATTGTCCCACAGCCCGAGGCAGTGAACAGAATTGTGCAGGTGCGTCATTTTTGACAAGTAGTACAAAATAGAACTATCATAAAATTTCGGTCGGATTGCTTACGTTGAGTTTAAAATGAAAATTTTTAAATTGATTCACAATTGATCACAGTTTGTTAATGTATGAATAAATTGTACATTTAATTCTATTTTGGTGTGGTTTTCACAATTGCATACATTAATCCATATATTTAAAAATTGAATAGTTATCGCTAAGCCGTGGAGTTGGAAAAAATTATATTTAACAGTTTTAAACTTGTATATTCAATAACATTTTTTTAAATGTTTAAGGATGACTGTACTTTTTAATAATTCTTAATATTAAGTTCATTAAACATTAATTAATAATTTTTGGAAGTTATGCCGTCAAATTGCTTGTCCACTAAGGCAGGTAGTTCTAAAACAAATTTATAGGTTCAATATAAATTCATTTCAATACTGAGTTGTGAAAATTTCATTTTTTTATTGTACTCTCTGAATCTTGAATATCGTTTTGATTATCTGTATAATTATTTGCACACGTTTTTTGTTTTATTTCAGGACCATAATTTCCATCTTAAATCGGGTTTTATTGAAAAACTAGGAATTTTCTATATTTTATACAATTTTTATCAAACTAAAATTTAACCCCAGACTATGAGTTTTATCGTAAAATACTTGCTTTAAGTTCATAATTTGTTTATACATAAATAAACTATCACTATACCTAACAACCATATAACTATAATTTAATTCTTTGAAAACTCCTTCGGATACTTCTCTTTCATCTTATTTTTTTATTTGCATAATATGTGAAACATCAATTAATATGCATACAAGACTTTAGCTTGTACTTATTACACACTTATGTATTAATCGCACTTATTTCAGAATAAGAGCTTATAAAACATTTGAAAAAATAAAATCTCTATAATTTTATCAATTATTTTTTTATATTGATTATTGACGCATGATAATGCGTCATATGATTGTACAAATTTAATATTTGGTATATGTTACAAGAAATAATATTTTAAACCGAGTATGTAACCACTTCAAAGATCTGATAAAATTCCAGAAATCTTTGTTTATCACTGCCTAATTATTTATTCTTGGCTACCAAGAACATCTTCCCATATATAGTGCTGAATTCTAAATGTTCATAATTAGTCTTGATACATCATAATAATTTTCGGATTAATATAATTTAATGTTTTTTTCATATTGATTGTTACCATTTGGTATAAACACTCAATATATCGTTTTTTTAATTCAAAGTAATTTCTTTATTGTTCTTAAGCTTGTAGTAAAAGCATCCAAATAATATTTGTTTAAAATCAAAGTAATAATGTTAGAATCAATTTATATTTATTTTGCAATCAAGGCTTCAGTTATTGTTATCCTTAAATTTATCGTCGTTATTCTTTATAATCATATGTATATCACGCAATATATATATATATATATATATATATATATATATATATATATATAATATATATATATATCTATATTTCAACTAAAAATAGTGGTTCATACATAGTCTTATAATGCATAATATTACTAGTCAATATTTATAATTGGCTTCACTATGGCCCAAGTTTCAACCCTATTAAACTACAGCGAGTTATCTTTATAAAATATAAAATTTGTTATCTCAACACATCTTCAAAATTGACCCATATTTTCTCAATATTAATAAATCATTTGAACAATTTAATATTCCTTTTTAAAACGGTATTCTAGAGCTGAAAATATATTAGGATACGAATTTCGCGATCGAGTAAATTATAATTTTATGCAGAGTTCGGTAGAGATTTGATTAAGGATTACAAAATTGTAAATGGGTTCTGAGGAAATGATCATAAGCGAAATATTAACCAGGTATAAGTAGCATTTTGTCCTAAGATAAGTTGCATGAACTTCTTGATGTGTGTAAATAATCGATTTAATCAATAAATATTTGATTTGTATATGATCTACCTGTTTTACAGTTCACTTATTTACCTGTTTAAGTAACTACTTGTCTAAGTGTCTATCTGCATAAGTTGTTTATTTATTTACTTGTGTATCTACCTTTATGTCTACACGTATACCTAGCTATCTGTTTACATTTCTTCCTGCCTGCAATTCTATCTGTCAACCAATCAACTTGTCTACATGTCTATATATCTATCTTCTAATTCGTCTACTTGTCTACCTGTCTACACGTTTACCTGTATACCTGCATTGTGTGTATCAATATTTCAGCCTAGTGTGGATCATTTCAAACCCATAATTGACAATTTTTTCGATTTTTTCTGGCAACTTTAGAAACGCTAGATCTGCCCGTGCAAAAATATAATTAGTTCTTTATTCCTTCAATACAAGTATTTGAATCATTCAAATCGAATTCTCAGTTCTTCCAAAAACTGCAGTTTATTGCACTATTTGCTTTGTATCTCCGTAACTGCTGGACCTGTCTATGACAAAATCTAATCAGCACCTCACGCCATAAATTGGAATTGAATTTTTCTGAATCATTCAAATCGGTTGATACCAGCTCTCGAAATTGTGAACGAAAAGTTGTACCTATACAAAACACATACCACACACGCATAAATACACACATTTTTGAAGTAAAACTTCTTTAGGCGCGACTATGGTGTAAATCCGTACAAATGCAACGGAAGTCCGTTACGCCCGAACTGTTCGTCATTCGCTCTCGATGAGATCATTTCTATACGGGTCGATTGTGATTTGTCGTCGTGTCGAGTGAATAGAGATCTGTCGTTGTATGCGTACCGATATCAACAAGGAAATTGGCATAGTTAAATAAACATTTTAAAGTTACATCGTAGTACAAACCTTGATTTAATGAAAAGTGCCTAAATCAGAAGAATATTTCACCCTGTTCCTTGAAAATAATAAAACAAATTAAGCATTTGTGCCGTGTACTAAACGGAGGTTTATTGATTAGAAATTATTTTTATATTATTTGTAGTTTATATAAATCCTTGATATTACATGATGAGTGAAATTGCGAAAACAATATTTGTTTAGGCGTTGTTTAACATTATACACTGTGTGAACGAATATTATAGAATTTATTAATCAGCAATTACTTCATTTCTCTAATAACGATTCAAGTCTTAAATGCTAATTACAATGACAAACCGATCATGTCATATTTGAAGTATGACTTTAATCACATTAGTGTTTTTAATATTATACATATTTTTAACGTTATCATAAACATATAATTTATAATTTATCATTATATAAATGTGTATAATGGTTGACAATAATAAATGTGTGCATTACGAGTGTTACCATATTACTAATAAACATTAATCTAAATTGTTCTACGATGTATTTATTTTTACTTAAATGCCATCTTGTACAGTAGCAAATAAGTTTTACTTCAACCGCGTGTGAACTTTACGCGCACTCATTTTTTCTAACAATAAGGTTTGCCAAGACGTACAGGAGGTTTTGAAACGTACATAAAGGTAAGCAAGAAAAACTATTTCTGCGATTACAATAATTCACTCTACGGCTAGTTAATAATTTATCAGAATCTTGATCATTTTCGTATTTTCATGACAAAGTATCTTTCTGTATTGGGGACGCTATTATCAAACAAAATAAATAATTTCATCTAACTATTTTCTTTTGATTGCAGTTTCCTGTCATACAGCAAAAGAAAATATGTGAAATCCCACGATAAGATTAAAAGCGACTTTCATTCCAATATTTTTCACGACATATAACTGAGAACGGTTCATGTATCTGACAATAAAAGATCATCCATAACATTTGTAATATGAGTTATCATTCTGGATGACACCTCGCAAAATGGCACGGGAGACAATGGCAAAAAATATCGCTCTGTCTAAAAGCTCGGGAAAGGGTTCAAAACGAACATTAATCATTCGTCTTCAATCGGAATCTCTCCAGAGGTCAGAAATCGCCGGTCTTTTGTTTTTTTGTTCGATTTGACACTATGAAAACCCTATTTAATAATGTAATCTCGGTTTAAAAGTTTTTTGAGAATGCATTATTTATTGGTTTATTTATATCTGCACTTAGTAAGGGTTTGTTTTTTAACATACGAAATGTTATGGTTCTTCAAATCTTACTAATTTTAAGAAATGGTGCTTTATATTATTATAACTACATATAGTTATTGATGTTTACTACATCAGTAATGGTTTCAAAAACATTTCATTTGAACTTAATATAATACTTTAGTAGGAAATTAAGTGTTTCTATAAAATAATTTCGTTAAATAATTCTGGACTTAAAGATTTAATCTAGACATCTAAAAAATTATAATAACGTACAATTTGATATTTTCCATGTAGAGATAGTCTTTCTATGCAAATTTATTGCATAATATTTAATTGAATTAATTTCCTTCATAAAATAGCAAAAAACTAACCAAATTCCTTTTATAATAGCAAATAAAATGCATCAAATTACTAAAAATTGTGGTTTTTTGTAAAGTTTCTATCTTTTTTTTAAATAGAGGTTAATTTTTGTTAAAAGATTATATCTATAAAATTATAATTCATGTGTTTATGCTATTATTGTAAAAATTAAATAAAAAATAAATTGCCAAGCTTTTGCACATCAGTTCTTGATGAATATTCAAATCAAACTGTCTTATAGATATATTTAATTATTTTTATTTTGTTATTGATGTATTATTCAATTTTTTTGATCCGAAGAATGTAATTCACATTTGTAATGAATCAGTCATAATTTTATTTAAACACTTATATTCATCAATTATATTTATCACTTTTCCAGAAAATGTGAAAACAAATAAATCTGTTGATTTTCATAAATTTAATTGTATTTAAATTATTAATTCTTGCTCCAAATTGTTTGACTGCGTCACAATGATTTCTCACTGTGAAATGTAAACTATACATTATTGATTCCTGACAAATAAGTCGATTTGTTCAGATTTAAGAGCCACAAAGTAAATTATTACGACTTCTTTCTAGCTGTTGAAAGATATTTTTTTAGTTTTGCTGTAATTGATTTTATCGTTGCTTTTTAGAAACTATTGGCTTCTACGCGTGTATTTCCACAAGATAGTAACGAACTCTGTTAAAATATTTATTTGTCATCGAAAGACCAGATATCATTGCAGTCTATGTTTTTTTAATTACAATATTTATTACAACTGTTAAATAATATAACATTTAGTAATAATAATAAATAATAACATGAATCTAAATAAATAAGAGTACAAAGGATAGAATTTACATTAAAATGATATCCGCAGTCCATGTTTATGTGTGTGATTTGATTTGTTTTAATTAATATTGAGATATAGGTGATGGTATTTTAATTGAGTATAGATCACGTTGTGTAATTTATTAAGATGACAATGGTTTTTATGTAGAAATTTGTGGTATCGCAAATCCGGGACAGTGGGTGCTTTTGATGCTAAAGAATAACAAATACTATTCGAAGATACAATAAAAAGCAGATCTTTCGATTTTTTAATCCGAATTATTGACATCAAGTGCAAAAGTTTACATATTTTATAGTGTACATATTTTATAGTTTTTCATATTTAAGCCTTTTATAAGTTTTGCTCAATTTTCATCATATAATAGTAAAAATATATCGCTTTTTAATGCATTTGTTCCAGGCGATTGGAAAGCTCATTTTTGGTGTTTTTTTTTGCTAATTTTGATGAAAATGAAAACCAGAAATTAATAAAGTTTTATAAATCTATTTTAACTCTCTTTTTAATTTTTGCATTGAGCAGTTTACACTTTTTTACCATATAAGCATACTGGTCGTAAATAATATCTTCAGATTTGATAGCTGTAATTTTACTATCAAATAATGAAAGCAAAGATTTACTTTATTCCAATATTTTTCAAAAATTTGGGACAATCGAAAGGTCCGGGACCAATATTGCTTCTAGAAAAATTCGGAATGCAAGATGCAAATTTCGGACTATCTCAGTCACAACGAACGCATGGTCACCTTAAAACTACCACTTATTGCCAATAAAAATAAATCTCCAAAAAACACTTTCAAAATGATTTTTTACAGTATTAGTTTGCTTACCTGTAGGATAAGTTACAGTAATCGAAAAAATTATAAATAAAGTTTTTAGCATAATTTTACGTTTCAAAACTTTCTGCACATTTTGGCAAACCTTAAAGAAAGTGTATGTGCGTTTTTGTGTTTAGTATGTATGTATGTATGTATGTGCGGATAAAAATTTTCGACGATTTTTAGAGCACAGATTAACCGATTAGAATGATTCAAAAAACTTTCGTTTGATGGAAAGACGTGCTGATTAGTTTTTGGCAAATGCAGATCAGCGGGTTTCGAAAATATATTGGTTTAAAAATGCAAAAAATGACGATACTGGTTTTGAGAGAATAGACCGATTTAAATTCGTCAAACGAATGATTGACAAAATAAAGAATTGATTAAATGTTTGAAAAAGCAAGTCCTGCGGTTTTGGAAATCTGATATAAAATATATAAATAAATAGCATCTGGCGGTCATAAACGATCATTAAACCTATGTACTCTAAATTAGTAGATATTTTATAGAGTTTTTATTAATAAGTACAAATTTTCTTTGCATTATATAAAGATTTATAATGTGTGATCGTTAGTCTGCAACGCGGCGCTTACGCTCTTCGATAATGCGTCTCTAAAACAGTTACTTTGCGCGATCACTTTGGAAAATATTCAAAATACTTCAAAATTTTACTCATTAGTTCCTCTTGATATTTTCAAATGGTAACTGATACTAATAAATATAAATGATACTTGTCGCCTATTGGCGGTTCAAAGTATAAATGAAATATATTTGGGCTAACTGTTTATTCTGAAGAAAGAGTGGAGCATGATAGATATCCAACATACATCAGTTACAATTCTAACTTTACTCCTGGCATCGATTTAAATTATGTACATTTATTCCTGTATCTGTGTTTATATAGTAATATGATTCGTTACAACTCCGATTGGAGAGTGCACTGCACGTAGACCGCTGCATGAATGACATATCAGTAAGTTCTTTGTATATTCCACAAAGCGCCGAGGCGATATATTCATGCGAAGCGGGTAAACGGAAAAGAAACTTACATATTTAAAACTCGCGCGATATTCCGACGCGACAACGTATGATGAATGCGAATGCCATAACAAACGCAAGCAATGCATCCTATTTTCCATATAGAACAAGATAAACTGAATATGCAAACAGTTCTTGTGGCATGCTCAGCAGAATGCTATAATATCACGGCGAAAATATCACAACTCACTATTGTAGCTTATGGAAAAAACATTAAACTCTATATGAAAATTATGTTTGAGCGATGAAAGTAAAAACTGCATCATGCATCTTATATGGGAGGCGGAAATGGGGTGCTGGTAATAGTCTGGTGTTAATATTTTTGCCACCTAAAAGGTAGTTAAACGAGTCATTTTTCTTAAGGCAAATTGTGAAAACTTCTTAATATATGCAAGTAGTTGACTTAATCAATAAGAAATGAGATTTAGGTAATATTTAAATTATTACAATAAAATTTGGATTCTTTGACATTTCAAACTTTGTAACAATTTTATAATTAAATCTATCTTTGCAGGCTCATGATATTCTCAAATATTTGTGATGACCATGAATACTATCAATATACAAATTTTCTTCAGAATTAAAAAAAAAGAGTGCGCGTAAGGATCACACCATATCATACTGTACAAAGTAGCAAATTTAAGTTAAGTAAAAATAAATACGTCATATAACAATTTTGAATAATGTTTATTAGTAATATGGTAACACTCGTGATGCCTGATGTAATTAAAGTCATACTTCAAATATGACATAATTGGTTTGTCATTTCCATTAATTAGCATTTAGAAATGAACCTCCATTAGAGAAATGAAGTAATTGCTGATTAATAAATTCTTTAATATTTGTTCACACGGTGGATTATGTTAAACAACGCCTAAACAAATATTGTTTTTGCAACATCACTCATCATATAATTGTGTTTGAACAACTTCATGTAATTAATATTAACATACACTCATTGACTGCTTGTATTTTTTTCACTTTTTCGCTGGCGATATAATCTCATTATTTAAACACTTGTAATATCTGTTTTGCATAAAAAATATTTTCCATTTTAATAACCTCAAAGATTTCAAGAAACTACGAATAATATAGAAATAATTTCTAATCAATAAATTTGCATTTATTTTTTTTATTATTTTCGAAATTCAAAATGTTTATATAATTTAAATTTCACAGGTTTTTAAACATTTTGGCATACCTTACAAAAAATTGATGTATGTGTGTGTATGTACGTGTGTGTATGTATGTGTGTGTATGTATGTGTGTATGTGTGTGTATGTTTTTTTTTTTTTTTTTTTTTTTTTATAGAGGTGCAAAAAAAAATCTTCATAAGACACCGCCATCGTTGATACTCCGCTGTCCATCCTACAGCAGACAAAGATGGACGGCCGTGTGGAGATTTTTACCCACCAAAAAAAAACACTCCTCTCCCCTCTCCCCGCAGATGGTACGGGGAGGACTGGATTGGAACCGCGTTAGCATTACATCAATCCAGTCTGTGCTGCGCCTTGCGACGCCTGTTTACGACTACTGGTCCCTTTCTCCGGTTTTAGCCTTCAAAAGATGCTGTGCATAAGCTGCTACAGCTGACCAGTTTTCTTTTTGTTTCATCATGTAGGTCACAAGACTTGAGGGGGTAAGCCTGGTGCCTATAATGTGCTCGGCGTTGTTTCGATAATCCTTCCACCTAGGACATTCAAAGAACGTGTGCTCAGCGTCGTCTATTTTATATGGACAGTATTTGCACATTGGCGTGCTATGCAATCCCATCTTAAAAAGATAGGCATTGAACTGTCCATGTCCTGTCAGTAGCTGGGTTAGAAAGAAATCTGTGTTCCCGTATTGTCGAGAGAGCCAGACGCTAATGTCCGGAATCAGACGCGCCGTCCATCTGCCCGTCTCTCCTGACGTCCACCGATTTTGCCACTCTTGTATCGTTTCATTTTTAATTCTCGACCTTGTTTCTCTGGAATCGTCACCACCTAATTTAGCGTCGTAGAGTTTCACTCTCTCGAAAGCTAGCAAGTCAATCGGTGTGGCTCCTGCTATTACCAGCACGGCTGCTTCTGAGACTGTGCGATAGGCACAGGTAACTCTCAGAGCTCCTCTTCTTTGCACTGCCGCTATTTTGCGCCGATAAGTCTTTTGCTTGAGGATATCCGCCCATATCTCTGTTCCGTAAAGCAGTACAGAATGGACTGCCTCAAGCAGGACTCGTCGTTTTCGGGTTTGTGGTCCCATGCAGTTAGCCATAATCCTTGACATGTTGGATACCGTCTTGCTAGCTTTTATGCATGCACTATCGAGATGCTCACGGAAGGATAGCTTCTCATCTATCATTACTCCCAGGTAGCGCAAGGCCCTTGTCGACGTCAAAGTTGTCTCTCCTATGTCTACAGTAAATGGTTTTGGAAACCATTTTTGTCGGGTCAAGACAACCATCTCCGTTTTTTGTTTGGCGAGTTTTAGGTGGTGTTTCTCAAGCCAGGTCTCTATGGTGTCGACGGTCTCTCGAACGAGTAGTTCAGCTTCCTCAATGTTGTCCACTACGATTGTGGCTGCGACGTCGTCCGCAAAGCCCGTGAGTTCCACCTGCTTCGACAAGGGAATCTCCAGGAGCTCGTCGTAGACAGCGTTCCACAAATCGGCTCCTAAAATTGAGCCTTGAGGTACCCCAGCTGTAACCTCGTGTTCTTGATGACCTTCCGTCGTTTCCACTATCAACTTTCTCCCATCGAGGTAGTCGTCTATTAGTCCTAGATTTTCTGGCTTTACGTCAAAATTATGCTCTAGTGCGTGTAAAATATCCTCCCAATTCGCACTGTTAAACGCGTTTTTAACGTCGAATGTGAGAAGGAGACACACTTTACGAGCTTTAAGACTACCACGCCATGCTTCTCTTGCTGTTTCCGTTACCTTTCGAATCGCGCCGATCGTCGATCGTCCTTTTTGAAATCCGTGTTGGTTCTTAGCAAAACCTCCGGCGCATTCAATGTCGTTGCGCAGTCTGCATTGAATAAGTTTCTCAAGCAGTTTGCCGGCGATGTCTAACATGCAGAGTGGTCGAAACGACGATGGCGTTACAGGGGTTCCCTTACCTTTGTCTATTAGGACCAATCTTTGCCGCTTCCAGACCGTAGGAAAGGTGCCGGTCGCTAGACAGGCATTGTAGACGTTCAGAAGAATATACGGAAATTCCAAGGCTACAAACTTGATCACTGAGGCTGGGATGCCATCAGGGCCTGGTGCTTTGCCAGTTTTTATGGTTTTTGCCGCATCTTGGAGTTCCTTGACAGTGAAGGGCGTAGTTTCACTGTTTTCCACGTATTGTCGCCTTTTCCGTGGCGGATGTTTAGGGAATAGTTCCGCTGCGATAGAATTCATCAGAGCAGGAGATTTCGGTGCTTCTGGTAAAGCTCTACCAAGTCGTTTTGTAACGATTTGATAGGCTTTGCCCCAGAGATCTTTGTCAAGGTCATTGCAGATTTCCTTCCACAATCCGGCTTTAGCTGATTTTATGGCTTTATTTAGGCTCTTTTTTGCCTGTTTGTACTCGTTTGTATACAAATCTTGGTAGGGGGAGCGTTTTGCAGCTCTTGTGGCGCGGCGACGTAATGCGTGGCATCTTTTCCGTAGTTCTGCTATCTCTGATGACCACCAATATGCTGGACAGTGCACACCCTGATTTTTTGGTCGTGGCATAGAGGCGTTACACGAGGTAACAATAGCGTTCATAGTTTTAAATACCGTTTCTTCCGTTTCTCTGCGGGTACTTAGTTTTGGATCAGCTTGAAGAGTAGATGCGTTTTGCTCGAGGGCTGCTCGTAACGCTTCCTGGTCAAGCTTCTTGGCATTCCACCTTCGTTTGCAAGAGTTGCTTGGTCGAGTCGGACCGGATCCAATACTAAATGTCACATGTTGGTGATCACTGCCACTATACTCTTCAGATACAGTCCAGTCTCTAATCATGTTCGCCGTCCTTGGAGTGGCAAACGTAATGTCGAGAATAGATTCCTGATACCCTGGCCTTCTAAAGGTTGTAATACTCCCAGTATTTAACACAGTAAGGTCTAATCTTGCAGCAAAGTCTGCCACGTCATTTCCTCTAGTGTCCGAGTATTTGGCGCCCCATTCTGCCGATTTCGCGTTGAAATCCCCAGCTACAATGACTTCTCCGTCAAAATTGCCGAGAGTGTCTTCTATGCTTGCCATTTTCTGGCGAAATACGCTGATTCCTTCATTTGGTGAGAGGTAGACGCTTACACAGTAGGTCGTGGGAGTCTTGATCCAGACGAAACCCTCGCCGCTTCCGTAGTCATTGACGGTAATCTTCTTTGAGTTTGTGATCCATATTGCTGCCGTGCCAGATTTATCTGCGAACCATGTTTTATTCTGAATATTCATATATTGCTCGCAGATAAGGCAGATATCGATCTTATCTTCAAAGATACGTTGGCGCAGTAGATTCTGCGCCAAGGCACATCTGTTCAGATTACCTTGTAGAAATCGCGTCATTTCTGTTCTCTCGTGGCTTCGGCAAGTGCTACACGGAATGCGTTACAGGTACCGGATCCGGCAACATGGCTCCCGCTGTTTCGATCTTCTTTGTCTACTGTACATAAAAAGCATTTTGGCTTTTCCGCGCAGTCTACATACTTGTGATTTTCCCCACCGCATTTGTAGCAACACTTGCTTCTGTCTGGTCCCCCGCATTTATGCGTTTGGTGTCCGAAACCGAGGCATCTAAAGCAGCGGGCCACTTTAACAACTGGGCGAATGCGACAGTTAACCCACCCAATTCTTATGCGGGCCCCATTTAGGGCTTTGATTGCATTAGCCTCGTCTATCTCACAGAAGGCCGCTCGTTGTCCTCTTGATGTGACTTTGGTCAAGTTCACTCGTCGTATTTCCAGTTTTGTCGTAAAGTCCCGAATGAGTGCTTTACGAACGTCATTTTCGGTAGAGACACCATCAAGGTCAAGAATCTCTATCGTCGTCAGCGGCGTCAGTGATTTCACTGTTCCTATGTTTTCAGTTGCTGCCCTTATCGCAGCTGCAAAGGCTGCACTATCTTCGGACTTGGGACTCATTTCCAGTAATACACCTCCATTTCTTGTCTGTTTGATGGACTTTATGTCCACGCCAGTCTCTGTCGGGTTTACTTTTTCCTTGATCTCCTTAAGGATGTCAGCGTACGTTCGTCCTTCAGCTGGTTGAACCAGAACAGCCTTGGTTCTATGTTTCCTCCGAGTTGTCCTATGATGGTTGTTTCTGTGCTTAGCACTATCATTTGTATCGATTTTTTGGTTTCCGGTTTCTCGGTTTCCTCCAAGGTTTCTTTCGGATCTCGGGCTCCTTTCTTCTTCGAACTTTTTCGAACCACTTTCGTCCAGTTATTTTCTACAGCCAATTTTTTAGGCGGATGCGTTTCCGCGTCAGAGGTGGGACTAAGTGAAGATAGCAACCTTTTGTTTGTGTTTTGCTCCTGGGTCTTAGGAATTGGCGTCTGAGTTACACCCGGTTTAATAGTTTTCTCGGGAGAGGTCTGTGTAGTTTGCACTGTCATTGCGAGAGCTTTGGGGGTTGCCGTATATTCTTTCAATGCCAGGCTATATGCTGTATCAATCGACCTAATTAGCTCCTTTATTCTGCTGTGAATATTGTTCCTATCTTTCACATACTCCGCTAGCTCGTCAATTTTGGAGCCAAGTCTCTCCATCGGCGTTTAACGACATCTAGTCGATGGTGCAGAGTTTACTCTGTCACGGTGAAGATTACCGGGAACCTTCTTGCCTCCTTTTACTATAGCGGCTTTTGCCGCATCGTGCTCGACGTCCATAATTACGTCACCTGTCTCTTGTTTTTTTGGGTTTTCATAGTTATCCATGCTATTTAAATAGTCCTCCAGAGCAAAAGGTCGTCTCCGAACGCGGTGCCTTGGGAAGTGGAGGGGTGATCACTCCTACAGCTACCTCCATTACTGTAAGAGCTTGTGACCATTGGAGTGGGAAAAAAAAAACATCCGCTCCGGCCGTGCACCTTCTTCCTTCATTGGCATCCTCTTGCTCCCGTGGGTGCGGCACGTTGATGCCGGGAGTTTTCACGTACGGTGCGCTATATGGATCATCCACACATCTCTTTCGAGCAGTGTCCCCTCATACGCTTCGGTATGTGACCCTAGGTCAGATGGTGTGACCAACCAAAAGGGAGTTTTTAATTTTTTCCGCTATACACGGACGGTGGCTGTTACTCCTCAGCTCCGATGCCATATTTGGTCCGCGAGGGCTATTTTATTTCGCCCCAATCCGCCGATCTTACGATCGGTTAGGATACCCCCTATCCGCCACCTGGGGACGCGCCCGGTAGGAGTTTTGCTTCTCCCGACGGGATGTGTGTGTATGTGTGTGTATGTGTGTGTGTGTGCGGATACCGATTTTAATAATTTAATAATTCAAAAAACATTTTACTTGTATTGACAAGATAAAAAACTGATTAAATTTTTGGAAAGGCGGGTCCAGCGGTTATGGACTCTCAATAAAAATAAGTTAAAAAAATGTCATTTGGCGGTCAAACAAGTTTGTTGGACATATGTACATCAAATTATCAGATATTTTATAGAATTTTTATTAATGTGTTCACATGTTGTGTAAATTTTTTTATGCTCCGTACCAAGATTTTTAATTACGGTATGGGAAGTTCCAGTAATTTACCTTGAGGCACGATGCCATGCACCCCACCAGTTACTCAAGGTATGAGTTTCTAAAATAAGTTCAGATTTTTTATGACAACGTGTACAAATTATTTATCTCCTAATTACAAAGAAACGGCTGGGATGATCGTTGCACAAAACTAATCAACGCGACTTCTTATCGAGTTTCATGGAATGGCCTTACTGTTTATTCTATCAATCAATATTTTCGAATATAGTTTTTTATAGTTTTTTGCATCTTTTATTATTTTTTAGTAAATATTTACTAATTATCATAGCAAATAAATAAACAATTGATAATTATATTATATTTCCCTAAGTTTCTATTATTTTCCTGAAAGTTTATAGCAGATCGAGTTTTTTTATGTTTTCTATAAATCATTTTCTACATTACTCATAAAATCATTTCGTTATTAGTTTTTTGCCTCTATTAATATTTTAAAAAAAAATCAGACTTTAATAAAAAAGACTAACGTTCTAACAAGAAAATATTTAAAAAAACTTTGCAAATATGAAACTTGAGACTTGATTTCTGAAACAATCTGGATGCAAATAATTTATTAAAATCAATTAACGTTATGCAGATTAAAATAACATATTTTTAAACGTTAAAAAATAGTAAATTATTCAATGTAATTTCAGTCATTCTATTTTCGTATAATTTGAATAAAATAATGATTCTGCTCTCACATTCTGCAAGCTCTTGATTGAACGGATTTGACTTCATCCATCTCTTAAACAAGTCGTCTATAATGGAGTAAATTAATGTAAAAATATAATAGTCATAAAATAATAATACACAAAGTATTGCTTTGTGACATATCTTGTTGCCTTTCAGCTGATTAATAATCTTTTTGAAGACTCATTTTATAATTAATAAAATAATGTTATGATACTTTTTCTCGTTCGTAACTGATGATAACATTACTGATTAATACAGCACATTATTAGCGAAGATTTATTTAAAATATGATATAAACTAAGACATTTTTAATTTTTTTTTTTTGAATTATTTACTATTATGTAACAAACTAAATAGATAATCTATCAATGTATGTACCTTGATTTGATGCAGTTAGTCATCATAAATCCCGCAAATATTGCAGACTTATTTTGTAACTTCTTAGGTAATATATTAGTAAAAATATTATTATAGATTTGTGAGTTTTTTTAAAAATTGTTAAATCTCGTTCAATATACTATTATATTATTGTTTTCATGATCTCAGCTAATATTACCTCGATTTGTAAACAATCAATTGTAAACAACTTGTCAGCATTATCTCCTAAATGTAATTATTTTTATAGATTGCAGAATGGAAATAAAATTTAAAAAAAAATACCTCGTTTATTATAAGTGTGCATGTAATCAATACTACAGTCATAAAAAACAATAATTAGGATTAAAATACTATTAGCAGAACATTTATGCACTATTAACCATAATCAAATTTAATAACAATAATTTAAAACAATATCAAATCTAATTTAAAATTAATAATAAAGAGTAATATTTTATTACCAGAACATTATTCATGCACCATTAACCAAAATCTAATTTTATAAGCTTTTAACGGAATCGTAATGATCTATCAACTTTTGTATAATACTGAAACCTGCTTCTACATTGATACATAGATTATACTAATAACATTGATCAATAGTATTACTAACATGAATAATTATTATTAGACTTTAAATTAATATTCACTATCATTTGCATTTATTCCTCTGCAAATAGCGTAGCGAAATTACTCAAGTAAATCCTTGCCATGGGATAATACGTAATCTGGATTATAAAATAATTTCATTGATGTGGATACCGCATGAAGCATTTTATTAATTAAATTGAAATAATGTAATATTTATGTGATATATAATATTTATTATGGTTACTGATATCAGCATCGCTCTCTTTGTTTTTATACCGTGTTATGTAATAATGAAATTTAAATTAAAATTATCGATGTTACATGTCATATTACTCATTATGTAAATTAAATTATTTCAAAAATATAAAACCGCAAAATAAATTACATTATATATTTTATTTATTCACTTGGAATGTATTTTTCACAATAGTAAATATAATGTTCATTTGAAACTGGAGCATTACAATAATAATTAAATGATCTAATAGTCCCAAACTGATGATAATAGTAATAATTTTATCTATTTATTAGATTTTTTATTAATTTAAGTGATAAGTTATTAGAATATATGCATTTCTCTAGCTTTCTCTAGGTCATAAATTAAAATAAATTTTTATTATGCTTACTAATTTCTAAGTGAAGTAATAACTAGAAAAATAAGCTAATGATGAGGACCTGTTAAATACTTTTATTCCACTACTGGCCTATCAGTCTTGGTCAAATCTACCAAAAGAAACTATCAAATAATACTATTCACCAATGTGACGACTAAAATAATGGTTATCAAAATGAGGATTGTCAAGCACTCATCTCTTTTCTTAGGTTGTTCAGTAGAATTCCTAGTAAATTCCCAACAATAGAATTATGTTGTTTTAACTATTATTCTCAACTGTGTCATCTGTCTCTTTTTACCCCTTAGGCGTGATATATTGGGACAGTCAAGGAACAAAAAGATCTAAGAATTAATTTTTAATTTTAAAAGGATGTTACGAACGAAATGATAGTTACAATATTCAACCATTGCGAATCTTAGATTTTATGGATATATTTTTTATTAATTAACTATTAATTTGATTAATTTCTTGTGAAATTTCGTTTTTCAACCGAATTTACAATTTATTCAATATTTTTTAACATACCATAGGGTAAGTTATTGTAATCGTCCCAAAATAAAACAGGATTTTTCTGCATATCTTCACGTTTTGAAGGTTTCTGAACATTCTGACATACTTTAAGAAAATGAATGTGTGTGTATGTGTGTGCGAGTGTGGGTATGTGTGGATACAATTGTTTATCGACGTTTTCGCTTAATCGAATTAAATTGTTCAAAAGCATTCGATTCCTATTGATAAGAAGACGTACTGATTTGTTTTAGGCATAATTACGGAGTGTAAGGTTACGGAGCAAAGAGTGCAGCAATTGAAAATTAAGTTTTTGAGAGAATGGAGCATCCGATTTGACTGATTCAGAAAACATTCCACTTCTATTGACGTTTGATGGATTGATTTATTGATTGATATTTTGCAAAGTTCATTGGTTTTGGCGATCCAATAAAGTGTAAAAAAATGCTATTTGGCGGTAGAAAATCAGATATTTTTGACCGTATGGATCAATAGGTATCAATAGGTATCAAAAGCTTACAAGAATCTTCATTTTTTTTAGAAAAAAAAACAAGAATTCAAAAAGTTTCAATTTAGAAAAAAAACTTTATCAAACAATTCCTAAGTTTTCCAAATATATCAGTATTTTAAAATAATTTTTTTTTCAATTTTTTCAATAATTTTCAAAAAAAAAAAATGAAAACTTTCAAGAAAAATTTAATTTTTCTTTTAAAAATTTTTAATTGCGGTACGGGAAGTTTTAGCAAATTGCATCAAGGTACGATACCATGCACTACTAGTTATTGTTTACCAGGATGAAGCATTAGTCAACTCTTTTTACCCTTCTTGCATGTAAATTTTTATAGAGTTTATATAACAAAAACTGTTGAATTTCAACTTAAAAATAACTGATGTATACTTAAACATTATATCGAGGTCTCAAAAATTAAACAACAGTGATCACAACCAAAAAAACTAGCAACAAAAGAAAATACTTTTGTTATAAAATTTTAAACATGGCCGTCCATCTCCTGATAGCAACAATGCTAGATTTAATGCGATGGCTAATTACACGTCTCTTCTAAATATTGTTGTAAAAAGGATCCTACCTTTACTCGTTTTTGAGAAGTTGGTGGTGAATCTTTTTATCCGCCCCGCCCTATCATACATTAATTTATCTATGTATCGTATTATAATTAAGTTTTCGCCTTACTTCAGGAAGGACTCCCATAACATAATAAAAATCGGTTTCCGCCAGTATGTATTGTGTGAATTTCGCATATATCTATTCTGAAAAGAATTTGTTATTGTATCTGACCCTCAGATGACCGAACTGACAGATCTTAACGGGTTTTGATAGGATTACGAATAAAAGAACCCGAAAAAGGAACTTTTGACAGATGCCTCATATGTGCGCATCGGCTCGGATTCGATATCTGTTTGCATTACGCCGCGAATCCTTTTCGACTCACGGCGTCATACGTGGATGAGTTCACAAGTGGGATATGGTAAAAAGTTTTAGTCGATAACACCCCGAGGATATTGTCAGGGAATAAAGAAAAATTTTATTCGAGAATCTATATGTATTTAATGACGGAAAATAGATGGTTGAAATGCGGCGATGATGTGGCTTTTGTGGAATATCCAATTGAGTATGAAAATCTTCAAGGTGTGAACGTATTTCTCATATTTTATTAATATAATTTCATTCACTGTTTGTACGCTTACCCATCTAAAGATTTTTCTCTAATTTGAGATAGAAACACGTTAGGTTTTTAACTTCCGGTAGTGTAAGTTATAGTAATTGCAAAAAATCGAAAATGAATTTTTTTATATATTTTTACGTTTCAAAGGTTGTTCAGAAACCTTTGAAATGTGTTTTTTTGCATACAAATTTTTCGATTTGTCGACGATTTCGGGAGCACGGTTCAACTGATTTGAATGATTCAAATATTCTTTTCTAAAACAGCCACGCAGCACGATGGCTTCGAAAAAATACTTGAAAAAAATTTAAATATTAAAAAACTTTGTTTTCCTAAAAAAAAAAAATTTTTTTATAATTTTCAAAATTCCTAGGAAACTAGTTGAAATTTTATTAAAATTCTGAAATGATTTTACTTTACTTTATTAACTTCCCGAAGGGCAAGTTATAGTAATCGCAAAAAAATCGAAAATGAACATTTTTATATATCTGTACGTTTCACAACCTTCTGAACAATTTGGCATACCTTAGAAAAAATTGATGTATATATGTGTGTGTGTATGTGTGTGTATGCGTGTATGTGTGTGTGTGCGAATACAAATTTTTGTCGACGAGTTCGGGAACACCGATCAACTGATTTGAATAATTCAAAAAACATTTGTATTGATAAGGAGACGTGCTGATTAGTTTTTGGTAAAAGCAGGTCTAGCCGTTCCGAAAAGTGCCAAAAATGGTAACTCAGTTTCTAAGAGAACGGAGCGTCCGATTTTAATAATTCAAAAAACATTTTACTTGTATTGATAAGATGAAGAACTGATCAAATTTTCATGAAGGCAGGACTCGCGGTTTCGGAGATCTAATAAAAAAAGTAAAAAAAAGCCATTTGGCGGTCAAAAATGATCATTAGACATATGCACATCAAATTATCAGATTTTATTTACATTCCTATGGGTTCAGTACCAATGCTAATTCGTTAGACGGCGACGCAGCGCTTACGCGCTTTGACATTTTGTCTCTATGCAGTTAAAGCAGTACGATTGCTTTGAAAAAAAGTTCAGAATTTTCAATTTTATGTCAAATTTATAGTTCCTTAAAAATCTAACTTTTTTTAAGTAAAACTTTTTCAAAAATGTTAATCGTTTTTAAAAAAATAATAATTTTTGGTACGGGAAGTTCCAGCAATTTGCCTTAAGGCACGATGCATACGTCCCACTAGTATTTGATTTCCTTTTTTACCACAATTTCACGTCTACCATTGATGTCAGGAGCACGGATCAACCGATTTGATTCATTCGAACAAATTTGATTCGTATTAGCTTTTAGCAAGCGTAGGTCTAACAATTTTTGACATACAGAGCAAAAAGTAATAAACATATCCGGAGAATACGATTTGAATCATTCCTAGTTGACGTAATGAAGAATTAAATTTTTGCAAAGGCAGGTCCTGCGATTTTGGTGATACAAAAAAAATACTGAGATTGGCATTTGTTGGTCAAATTTTAACTTTACGTATCACTATTATTACTATATATCTCAAATAGAATTATCATTAAATAGGTAGACAGGTCCACTGGTAAGACAAGTAGTGAAGTAAAAAAGTAGAAAAGAATTAAAGGGGTAGACTGATAAAATAATAAACAGGTAGATGAACTAGTAGACAGATAAGCAGATAAACAAGTGGACAGGTAAACAGATAGAGAGGTAATAGGTAAATGAGAATAAATGTTGAGAGAAAGACAGGTGGACAGAAACGCAGCTGAACAAATTTTGTTTGTTTGTTGTTTATACATACATATTTCTATACAATTTATATATCAGGTATAACTATCCTAAGATATAAATACATAAACTTATATTTAATACTAACTAATAAAAAAGTAAATAAAATAGTAAAGTAAATTTAATACTAACTAATAAAAAGTAATAAAACTAAACAAGTAGATAGGAAGACAGATCATATATAAATTACAAAAATATTATTAAATAAATAGTATATTTATACATATAAGTAAGTTTGAATAAGTAAGTTTGTGTAACTTGCCACTTACTACTAGTTTTAAAGTATATTAGGAATTTAAATGCTATTATGTATATAAGATAGCTCTCTATTAATCTACTGATATATTTATCGCAAAAATGGTAGTTTTTTTTAAAAAAAAATACCTCTTTACAAATTATAGAATATATTGGATTTTAGCTTAAAGCTTAAATATTATTGATATTGATATTGATAAAATATTATTTTGCGGCTATTTTATAAAGATTAAAATTGGTCTAAATTCTATCTACACTTTCAAATTGATTTTTAATTCCAATTAACTGTATTGGTACTGTTGGTACTGTTGAACAGTTTGGATATTGGTACAAGATCGAAGAACTTGATATAGGCAAAATTATGGTCATTTTAACATTTTATAGAATTGCTATAAATTTTTATTATGTTTATTTTTATCACCAAATAACAATATTTAACACGAAAACAAACCAATCTATCAGTTGATTGAAATCGGTTGATTCGTTCACTCGAAATTGTGGAAAGCAAATTGATCTAGGGATATGAAAAAACAAACAAGTATACTAAAAAATATACATCTATTTGTTTAAGGTATGATCACAAAATAGAGCATCGTAAATATATCAACAAAATTTCATTTTTTTTTTTTTTGGTTATAAACTATTTACTTCCTCCACTTTCAATTTGCTATGTTTTTTTATTTTTGCACTAGTCACTCACGCAAAAAGCAATCAGGATATGTATTATGTATTATATATAAATATATAATATATTCCTGGATAACATTCCGTTGGAAATTCATAATTTGATCTGTAATTGAAGTTGCGACAATAGTCGGGCAGTTTTGAGCGGCTTCAACTCGGAGTACCGTGAATAATATTAAAAAAGTTTATGAAATGTCAACGACTTCTTGGCATTTTCAACTTTGACTCTTCTAATTTAATTCAATATTGGAAATGCATTCAGATTCTGTAAAAAGATTGTACAGCTGTCAAAGTAGTGAATCTCTGCATTTGATTTCCGTTTTAGTAGTTAAAATATATTGAAGGAAGTTGTATGGTTAGCGATATAAGTTTTGCCGGATTCCAAATGTTTTTCCAAAGTTGATGGTCGTTTTTGCTTATATACGAGATAGTATTTGAATATAATGCTATTGCACTTGAAAAGTTTTTATGCTGATTTCGAATAATATATAAATAATTGAATAAATGATACGTATGATGAATAAATGTTTCAATTGATTGGAATTCAATTGAAATTTTGAATTCTTGTGCAACTATAGATTAATTTTACAAATAAAAACATTATTGAAATAAATTATCAATAAATCTTGAACAAATTTTAAATTTTGAATGAATTAAATGAAAAATTGCTATCTAAAAATCAATTATATAAATATTTAATTTATTAACAAGTTGAGATACAATTTCTTTTATAACAATAAACAGCATTTGGTGAAGTATATTTTTTCTAAATTGTTTAGAAATTCATAAACTATTTTATTAAAGTCGTGCGAATTAAAAATCAGTTCTATGATTTTTTATAATCATCAAAAGTCGTAAATTTTCCTTTCATTTAATATTATGTCAAGATTTGTCGAACTTTGTGTTTCTTTAGTTAAATACTTATGACGTGATTACATTTTCAGATAACAAACATGCATAATTGGCACAATTTTAAAATTTTTAAATTTTGAGTGTTTTTTTAATTTACTAATAATATCATACCTATAAGAAATAGCAGGAAATGGTCATTTTATAGCAAATAATATAAAATTTTTGATAACTTACCTATAGTGTTTGCGCCGCACCTGCATAGGTTGTCGGACCTGTAAAAGGTTTGTTTTTCTACTCGGACAATACGTTTCAAATTTATGCAATCGGGCAATTCTGACTCAAAAAAGGCCGATGCAGGCAATAGTTCTGGATTCGAGTGATATTCATTTCGTGGCTTTCATTCATTCAGTTACTTTCAACAAGTACTTTCAGTTCCCTTCATTGTTCGAGTCTATTCATTCCGTGGTTTTCATTCATTCAGTTACTTTCAACAAGTACTTTCAGTTCCTTTCAGTGTTTGTTATCATCAGTTCAATATTATCAGTGGATTAAGTTTCTATTGTGTGTCAAGTCAGCCAGTTATTTTTTTTGTTTTGTTATCAGTGTATTCGAATTCCCTTTCAACATTTCCAACCGACTACGCTGATGTTTCCAGATCCAACCAAATAGCTGCCGCGGCTTGGACTTCCAAACAGATAACATTTTTCATGCAATATTAATTAGTGTTCATTTTTGTTTTTCATTTATATAAAATTTATATAGAATATATTTCAGTTTATTATTAATTACGGATTAAGAAGAACTTTATTTTTAATTTATATTTGTTTTTCCAATTAGTTTTTGTTTTCTGCATACATCTAATTTTTTTTATTATTCCTCGGAGTATAAAATACTTCTAAAAGGGTTGAGAAACCCCCCAACATCAACATATAGAATTCACTTGAATACAAACAATTTCATTTATACGCAATTTCAAATACTCTTCAAATTCATCTCGGCTAAGTATTATTTTAAAAAAAAGAAAAATTATGTATATTTTTAAGAGAATTTATATCTTTCAAATAAGAAATTGTTCTAAACGAAAAATAACATTTACTAATTTATTTTAAATGTAGTTTTTTCAAATAATAGAGCATTTTCAGAATTAAAAATGTGTCTATTTGGCAAATATCACATGAAGTTGAAATTTAATATAATATGTAATCTGCTACAAATACTTATTTATTAACTTACTGTGGATTGAGTTATAGTAATCGCAATTTTTGCATAATTTTACTTTTCAACACCTTCTGAATATGTTGTCATACCTTAGAAAAATTGATGTATATGTGCATGTGTTATGTGAATAGAATTATCCGTCGACAGTCAACCAATTTGAATAATTGAAAAAACGATTCCCATTCACGGGGATATGTGCTGATTAGTTTTTGGCAAAGACATGTGTAGTTTGGGAGATAAAAAGCAAATAGTACTAAAATTGACAGTTATTCAGAAAATAAAGCCGATTTGAATGCTTCAAAAATTTTTTACTTGTATTGACAAAATAAAGAATTGTTTAATTTTTCGAAGGCGAGTCCAACAGTTTTGGAGGTACAGGAAAACCAGTTAAAAAATTGACATTTGTTGATCTACAATGATTATTGATATTATTGATTTATATACATGTATAAATATTTATACCCAGATCACAGGTAGACATGTGGACAAGTAAACAAGTAAACTGGTAGACAGGTAAACTGGCAGTCATGTAGACAATTAGACGAATAAGAAGATGGACAGATGGCTAGTTTGAAAGGTTGACAGTTACTCGTATGGACAGGAAGAAAGAGTAGTAGTCGACAAGTAGGTTGATAGGCAGGTAGACATGTAAATGGTAAGACAAATTGACAGGTAAACTGTTGGACAGGTAGGAAGGTATAAAATTAGACAAGTTGAAACTTAGACAGAAAGGTACTTCAACAGGTATACAAGTAGGCTATTAGACAGGTAGATCACATGAAAATCAAATATTTGTTGATTACATCGATTATTAACATCTATCTGGATGTTTTGTGCACTTGCTTTATAGCAAAATGCTGTTTACACATAGTTTATTTTTACATTATATACTGCACAGAAGAAGCTAATTTTATTTTTTCTTTAACTTATTTGAATTAAGAAGCTATTATAAATTGTGTGAAAAATAATTTAATAAGTTATAAAAATGTCTATAAAATCGGAGTTCATATTATTTTGAGAATTTTATTGTTAATCACTTGGTGATTGTTTGGTAATTAGAAATGAATCTCTGGTATTATTTTGTTTTATATAGCTAAAGCTTACCAAATCTATGCTATTTTTTCAGAACTGTGTAAGTAATACACAAGCAAAATCCTTACGCTTGTAGTCCTCCTGTTACACCATCAAAACACGTTGAAGAAGAAATGGGGTGACATATGAGAACTATTTTTGCTTAAGTATATGATTCTGTATTGTATAGAACAAAATCTTATGTATTCGAAAAGTCTGAAAACTTGACACAATCTACTTTTTGTAAAAGGATTTCGGACTAAGTGTAGTAGTGTTGTGACACGTTTCCTAGGCTGCCATCTCGGCAAGGTTATCCTCGCATTTTGTTCAGTCGATCCATCATTCTTCACACGGCGCTTTATAAAATCCAGCTCATTTGCGCGGAAAATGCGTTTTCGCATGCGAACGCTCAACGGGCTCGACTTTCGTGAATGATTATTTAGCATTATATGGAGCACAATGCCTACCGTTGCTCCTTTCGCGCCCCTTTTGTGCTCTCACGACGGTCAATCGAGCTGGAGTCGGTAACTTTTTTATGGGCAGTGAACTTTTTAAGGTTTTCGGCACACTTGAGCGGTTATGCAAAATATTTCTGAATATTATCAAAATAGTTAGAAGCCGTGCACACATGGTACTGTGGCGTTAGATAAGATACTTAAATGCTATCAAGCTATCTATAGAGTTTGTACTTACCTCACATTTGGTTTACATTTTATCACCAAGGTCACAATCTTTTCTGGACAAATCTAGCATAACTAAAGTATTGATTCTTATTATTCCAATTCGATTGTTTTTATATGGTCAATCAATAGTCGTTTTTTTAACTTTTTGTAGGGCATGTCTTAGAAAAATGAATGTACGTGTGTGTTTTGTGTACCTACGATTTTGCGTCCACGATTTCGGGCGCACGTATCAACCGATTTAAAATATTTATAAAACATTCAATTCCTATTGTAGAGGTGACGTGCTGACCAGTTTTTGGCAAATATTGGTCTAGCCATTTCGAAAATACGGAATAATGAGTGCTAAAAATATAAATAAAGTTCTTGAGAGAAGAGACCAACCGATTTGAATGATTCAAAATATATTTAAATTAAAATAATGGAGAACTGGTGATTAAATTTTAGCAAAAACATGTCAAATTATATTTATATTTATATTTCGGAGATACGGAGCTTAATGTGCAAATAATTTTAGTTCTGGAGAGAACGAAGCATCCAATTTGAATGATTCAAAAAGCTTTTGCTTTTATTGACGAATCGATTGTTTTAGGAGAAAGCAAAAATAATTTCTTTCATTTTTTTTTATTTCCAAAAAATATTTTTTTAAAATATTGAAAATAATTTGGATTTTAATTTTAATTTTAGATAAAGTCTTAAAGCTCACTTATATACTTAAAATAAATATTTATAACTCTGCAATTCGGTTTATATAAATCTTAGGTGTATGAGATAACATGTCAGACAAAATCCTTAATTCTAACGTCATCGTCGAATTTATAAGGTTTTTTAATTTGTCTATAGTCGGTTTTTAAAACTTTATAACTTTTTCGTTATAAAATACGGAAATACAGAACACAATGAATTGCTCAATCAGAGCTTTGACAATAATCTGATAATTAGTATTAGGGTAGGGCGGGGCTAGTTGAGCAAATTTTTACTTAAACGGATGTAGCTCCTCAATGAAAAGTCTCAATAAATTGCAATACGGCTTAATGGATTTGTTGTTTATCGCCCAACAAAAGTGTCAATACTAGTTTTTGGTAATAAGTAAAATTTAAACGCTACAGCTGTTTAAATACAAAAAGTCAAGTATGCTCAATGTACCCCATAGGTGGGGCAAGTTGAGCAGTAAAGAAGTATAATAAAATTATAGGTTCAATGTCGATTAGTGATGAAATAAAATAAGCTTTTAATAACCAGTTCTATATTTATAGTCTTTATTGACAGAGAAAACAAAACTTATAGTAATTTGCTTTGAATAATTAACGATTAATTAAGTTAGGAATTATTTTCCATTATATTCAGTATTTTGGTTTAAAGTCATTATTTCTTTATATCATTATTCATAAACTTAGCTTAAATCTTAAAAATAATAATCAATTTCTGGAAGTTAATGGTAATTGTCTTAGTGACAGAACAAGTTTAGTAACTATGCTCAACTAACCCCAACTCGGAATTTCAAAATAAAAGTGAGTTTATAAAAAAACCGTGAGAATTATACCCAGAATCTCTGTGCATATTAAATGTACTATAATTATATGGAAGAATAACATTTATCTGATTAAAAATAAATAACATTTGACTAAACCAGACGAAAACTCGTGATGAATTACTTTTTTACTTTTCGGTCTCAAAATAAACAAAACGCCCGTGAGTCTCACTCATTTGCCCATCGGCTACTAGCGATCGCGGAATGTTTATTTCTCCCAAACCTCTATCTTTCCGCCATATAATGCCTAAACAGATGGTGAATAGTTTTCGGGATATTTCGATTGCTCAACTTGCCCCTATGCTCAACTAGCCCCGCCCTACCCTAATAGTATTGTAAAATGGAAAACATTTTTTGCTTGTGGAAAAAATAAGCTTTGATTAGATTCCAAAATAAATCTGAGTGTAGCTATAGCTTAACATCAGTATTTTTAGGCTAACAAACTATGAATTGAATTGGCCACAGATGGCCACATACCAAGCCTGTATGAGAGCTATTATATTTGCTCATGTTGTAAAAACTTTCAATAAGTTATTGGAACAACTGTTACAAATATATTAATTATCTTAATTCTTTATGTAAATATCCAAATGCTGAAGTAATCAGTCGTGAGTTTAACGCTCATATTTGGCTTCAGTTATTCATGAAGTATTTTATAAACTTAAATATTATTACATTTTATTTAAAATTAGGCTACATGGTGTAATTAGATAAACTGATGGCATTGTTATTTAAGTTTTTTTTCATTATTTTTTTATTTCATTATGTTTTATTTCATATTTTGAAGAATATTTCCTAAATCGTTGTCCCACTCTCGGTTTATCATGTGAAGATCTCGAAGGAGAACATACTTGTGAGGAATATAGACGATACATCAAAACGAAAGTGAATACATATGTTAAGTTCGATGCAAAGAGCTTTCGAGACGATTTTGTCTAGACAAATATACGAATGTACCAGACGGGTATTCATATCGCAGTGCAAATATATAGATAGAAATCTAATAAAAAATGAGTTTCTTCATGCATAGTATTATAAACAAATTCTCTAAATCTATATTAAAATTTTCACATCTTATTGAAATTCTTCAGAATGTACAAAGAGTTACCTCATGTCATAAGGGCATATTATTACTTTTCTAATGTTTCCTGGAAAACATGATCGAAGTTAAGTTTTAGTTTAATTGTAATTGTCTATATATAAATTTTATTGGGAATGATTTTATTTGTAAAAAGTTTTCATAAATTGCTTTTATTCAAATAGGTTGAACTATATCATGCAATAACAATTAAAAGACTAATTAACCATATTTATTACTATCTATTACTAATTTGTGCAGGAAAGTTGCGTATTTCCCCAGATTAGCATTAATCTAAAAATAAAACAGTAAATAAAAGATATTAATATATTAACCGTTGTGACGGTTACCCATATAAAACTCAAGATAAATATATAAATTTTACCTCTATTTTACTGGCAGAATTCAATAAATTGTACGGGTACAGAACGCAATGTTGAATTACTCTTTAATCTCGGATTACAAATCGAATGAAATATCTATGAGAAACTAAAAATAGGAGAATCCAATGAAATGTATAATTCGATCTTCTGAGACATATGAATAACATATTATCCGATCCATATTTACATTTTTTTACATTTATATTTACTACTTATTTAGTACCATTATTCCAATATAATTTTTTATTGTAGCACAAAATTCAGAATATTTCAATTTGCAAGAATATTAATATAAATATTTCAATAAGAGTATAGCTTTTTCTAAATTTCTATAAAGGAATTGATATATGTATAATATGATTTAATTGTATGTACAATCCACTCGCTCCATTTTGTTGAAAAACATTATTAAAATTGTTATTTGTTAAAATAATTTCTTGAAACATTTTTTGAATCATCAAAAATTTAAATTTTGCACAAAATTGTATTTACAATTAATTCAACTGCGGTACTAAGTTTCTATCAGAAATTAATTTTGTACACTAATGTACGAACTCATTTACATCATCTGCGTCAAATTTTTTTTTCAAAATTATTCTCTCAAACTATTGAAAATTGTATATTAATTTCTTATTATAGAATTAAATGGTTTAAATAATAAATCGAATTTCCTCCTCTACTCGTATAAATAAAAAATTAATAAAATATTATATAAATTGATAATATATCTAAAAAGTGTAAAATTATTTAAAATCAAATTATTAAATTTTAACATGCAAGAATTGTGGATGTATTAAAACATATTTCTCTGCAATAAAGGCTGCGAAACTATTTTGTTTAATTTGTTTTAAATTTTTGGCATATTTCATCAAGATAAAGAAAAATTAAACTAGTTATAAGAAGTATGATGTCTTGTGGCAAGTAGCATATGAACATCCCGATATGTGTTATTAATCTATTCAATCTATAATATTTATTTTATTCACGTATGATCTATCTGTTCATTTATGTTTTCTGTCTACTTTCCTGCCTGTTTATCTGCTTACCTGTATACCTGTTTATTGGCTATCAGTCCACAAATTTACTTGTTTACCTATTTTCCTGAACACCAGTTTTCCTGTATACCTGTCCAGTAGTTTACCTATCTACCCTTCTTCTGGTTTTCCAGACTACCAGTCTTTTAGTTCATTAGTCTACCGGCATAATTGTCTGCATGTCTATCATTCTGCTGGTTTATCTGTCTACCTGTCTCATTTTCTATTTTGATCCTGATCACCTGTTCAGCTGTCTAACTGTCTATCTGCATACCTTTCTACCTCTTTATCTGTTTCCATGTCTATCTATTAACTAATAATTCGGTATTTATATGAATTTAAAATAATGAATTGTAAAGTTCATATTTAACCAAGAATAATCGATTTTTCTGTTTTTTTTCTGCATTTCCGCTGGACCTCTCTTCGCTAAAATGTAATCAATCTGCATTCCGTCGACACAAGTAAAATATTTTTGAATCATCCAAATAGGATGCTCCGTTTTCTCATAAAATCTCATTCTACTTTATGCTCTGTATATCCCAAAAGGGTGGATCTGTCTTTTACACCGTTAATATGTATGTTTTTTTAAATTAAAATTGGTTTATTCATTTATTTTACACATCCATTTATTGTAATGTACGCAAAAATGTTCAGAAAATTTTGAAACGTAATGGTATGTAATAAATTTTATTTTCGATTTTATATTCGATAAACTAAATTTTTAATTAACCGTAGGGTAAGTTATAGTAATCGCAACAAAATCGAAAATGAAAATTTTTAGATATCTTTACGTTTTAAACGTCTCTGAACATTTTGGCATACCTTAGAAAAAATTGATGTAGGTGTGTGTGTGTGCATACAAATTTTCGTCGACGATTTTGGGAACATTGATCGACCGATTTGAATAATCGAAAAAACATTCGATTCGTATTGATAAGGAAGCGTGCTGATTAGTTTTTAACAAAGGCAGGTCTAGCCGTTCAGAAGATACGGGGCAAAAAGTATCAAAAACGGTAACTCAGTTTTTAAGAGAACGGTGCGTCCGATTTTAATAATTCGAGAAACATTCACTTATATTGACATGATAAAAAACTGATTAAATTTTTGGGAAGACAGGTCTAGCGGTTATGGACTTTCAATAAAAATAAGTTTAAAAAACGCCTTCTGGCGGTCAAAAATGATTATTAGACATATGAGCATCAAATTATAAGATATTTTATAGAGATTTTAATAGTGTGTACACATTTTGTGTAAATTTTATTGGGTTTCGTACTAAGATTTTCAATTACGGTACGGGAAGTTCCAGCAATTTGCCTTAAGGCATGATTCCATTCCCTCCACTAGTTTACATAAGTAAATCGTAAAGATTATAACGAATCAAATATGTTACGGCAAGATTTCTAAGCGATGGATGAAAATTATTGTGCCTCCATTAATAATTCCAAATATATTATAATGCATATTTATATTAAAACGTATACATGTATATTTCTATAGAAGGTAACAAAAATATTTATCACTTTATTTGTATTTATCTCGCGGAAACCAGCATCGCCGGCGGAAAACGTGCATTTTGCATTATCGGCTGAGCAAATCCATATATGAATTCACCGCACGAGGTGGATTCGAGGGCGATGTTGACCCGAACGGACAATAATAGCCGCGCTCTCACACCCGGGGCAACAGTTGCGCGTCTGGGCAACTGTCGACGCGTCGAGTCCGGGCGGTTATTCAGCCGTGCATCGCAAGGTGTGCTTCTTATCTCGTCCGCACAGCACACGAGGTCGGGTGGCCCGCTGGCTGCGTGATATATGGGGAATACTACGATTGTGTCGATGACGGTACATTTGCTATATTGCAATGATGAAGGACCAGTTAGCACCCTTTCATGGAATTTCTCGATGAAATATCATATTTGTATGTTTATAAAATAAACAATTATTTTTGTTCAATTTGGTTTTCAATAATTTTTAGTATTATGGTATAATTTATTCGTTACTTTTTAACAATTCTTTTTTAATTTTCCGTGGGGTAACTCATAGTAATCGTCCATATATATTTTCGCATATCTTTACCTTTTTTCTAATTGTGATTGTTTTCGTTTTTTTCCTAATTTTGAGATTTTGGTATATCTTAGAAAGTGTGGGTGTGTGTTTATGTGTGAATGTGTGTGTGAATATGTGTGGATGCAATATTTGACTCACGTTTTTTAGAGTACGCATCAACCGATTTAAATGATTCAAAAAGCAATCGATTCCTAGCGATAAGGAGAAAAAACTGCAGAAAATATAAATTTAAGTTCTTGAGAGTACAGACTATCCGATTTTGATGACTAAAAAAATATTCAATTCGTAATGATGGGGTGCTGATTTGGTTTTGACCAGCCGTTTCGTAGATACGGAGCTAAATATGCAAAAAATGGTAGATTTTCAGAGAACGAAGCATCCGATTCAAATGATTTCAAAAGCATTTGCTTGTTTTGACAGTGTGAAGAAACGACTAGTTTTTTGTGAAAGCATTTTTTTTATTTCAAAATTTCAAAAAAATATATATCTTAAATGATTCTTATTTAATTCTAGATAGAATTCTAAAACTCTTTTATATACCTCGAATAAATAATTTTAACTTTGCAATTCAGTTTATATAATTCTCAGAAATATAAGATAAGATTGTTAATTCTAACTTCGGTGGATTGGGTTTTATTAACTTTTCATATAAACAAGCATTTATAATTTGTCTATAACATAAAAATAATGAAAGCTACATTATTAATCAATAGTAATATATTTGAAAACACTTAAAATTTTTTGAATAATTCGTTATGATGCGAAAGTTTTAGCTTTCAAATTATTATTATAAATTTACGTAAACTGTAAATAATATAAATAAAATATATAATGTCTTCTTCAAAAGAAATTCTTGTCAAAAAGCAATATAAACCAATTTTATCAAAATGCAAATATAATGTATCCTTAACATAAATAGAATGTGCTCACATTATACAAACTATACATTTCACCCAATCTATTTCACTTAAATTTGCATAATCTTCATTACATATCAGATAATAGCATTCCTAAATGGTTAATAGAATTAAAATAATATTTTAATATTGTTCAAGATCATATTGAAAAACTTCTGTTACTACTTATGCCTATTACAATAAGCTCCTAGTTTTTCTATATAAGGTTTGGGCATTGGCACCTAATCAATAAATACCAAAGTTGTCATCCAATAATCGACCACAATAAAGTTTTACAAATGTAAACACCGTTTCATTATACATTTCATATGTAGTGGCAGTTAGATTATCAATATTCTGAAAGTTCATCAAAGCTGAACTATGCAGCTTTGATGAAGGACCAAACGCACTTCTGCTCTTTATCTCTTAAATAAAATTGGCAGCAAGATCACTCTAGGGCTACTCATCGATTAGTGGTTAGAGCTATACAATTTCAATCTGATGACCTTATTGGACATCCTGATGTCAAGCGGTTGTAACCCCGGTTTTCACTTGAAAATATAAATAGCAATAATTTTCCAAGTGAAAATAGCTTTTATCATGCATTCCTGCATCAATGCTTCAATGCTTTCAACTTGCTTACCTGTACTCTGAGGGAAGTTAAAAAATCCGGGCTCCGGGTGATAATTTTTCTGGAAAGGGGCGATAGGTCAAGAAAGTTTGGGAATCACTGCTCTATACAATTATATATATATATATATATATATGTGTGTGTGTGTGTGTGTGTGTCAAACAAATCTAAATTTATATGGTTAGAATTTTGTGAAAATATTATCCTTAATAATAATAATAATAAATATACTCAATTTTGTTAAAATCTGATATAAATATTTTTGAAGTGAAACGGCGTAGAAATGAGATTGTATCGCCAGCGAAAAAGTAAAAAAAAATACCATCAGATAATGAATGTATGTTAATTACATGAAATTTTTCAATTTTTCAAAACACAACATGATGAGTGAAGTTGCAGAAAAGAATATTTGTTTAGGCGTTGTTTAACATAATCCATTGTGTGAACGAATATTATAGAATTTATTAATCAGCAATTACTTCATTTCTCTAATGAAGGTTCATTACAAGATCATATCATATTTGAAGTATGACTTTAATTACATTAATGTTTTTAAATATACATATTTTTAATGTTATTATAAATATATAATTTATAATTTATCGTTATATAAATGTGTATAATGGTTGACACTAATAAATGTGTGCATATTAATAATAAACATTATTTAAAATTGTTATATGACGTCTTTATTTTTACTTGAATGCCATATTGTACAGTAGCAAATAAGTTTTACTTCAATTGCGTGTGAACCTTACGCGCACTTTTTTTGTTTCTACTTAAGTTGGCTTTTTAAAATGTATATGCTTTATACTTGTTTATCTATGTGTATATGAAAATGTAAATGGCTAATATTTTTGTTTAAAGATCCATAAAAAAAACTTAACTCCATATCTATGTTATTCATATACAACGTAAAATTTGCATGTATGTGATAATTTAATACACATACACGTAACACCGCAGAGTAATGATTGCCTTGATTGAGGCCTTGAATTCAGTTAAGTGACAATTGTGAGAGATTGAAGTTATATTATCTAACACACAAATTTTTTTAGTGATTAGATAATTTGTTTGTTATTTACATAAAAATTAGATATATTTTTATATGAGTTATGTACAATCACTGATGCTTTATTATCATTTTGATATGAAGATAATGAGAAGATAATGATAGTGAATTGTGTAATTTGTGAAAAATTGTAAATGATCTTGGTCTTGAATTAATTGAAGTAATAATGTTATGTTCAAATAGTGATATGACTATTAAATTAAGACAATTATATTAGAACAAAATTAGAAACAAATTACAAATACATATTATAAAATAAATAATAATTTAACTTATATGAAAAGAAAAGTTATCATTTATCATACAACGGTTGATGTCCGTGTTGATAAGTCCTGCTTGAACAATGATATCGCAACTAAAAACACATATTTATTTATTATCTCGAATTAATAATACTCATTCGTTTAATGTTCTTATCTTCCTCAGTGGAATCGAACTCGCAGTAGATTTATATTGAAAAAAATATTGAATATAACAACTGTCACTGGCAGATACTGGCACATCAAGTTCACGCGCGAGTGATTACCGCCTTGCTTTAAAAAAGGTCATGCGGAATAATTCGAACACTTTTTTAGATCCATAAAAGGTTTTATATGTATATCGTATATTGATTTTTTATTCGATTTATTGTTTCTGTGATAAACCGTGAAGTGTAGTGATGAGTGCCGCGAAACAGCTGGTTCCGCCTGATGGAGGATGGGGCTGGATGGTCGTATTGGGGAGTTCGCTTATTCAAGTAAGTTAATTTGTATGTAATCTAGTTCTTGTGATATTCTTTTCTATGTTGTTTTTTTTAATCATCTTATATTTGATGTCGCCATCAAAAATTATAAATTTTGTTGCAGTACTATAGATTGTCCTAAAATTCTGACCAAAAATTCTTCACTAGATTCTCTTTACAAACTCCCACATGTGGCATTCAGAATACATCAATGCAGCAGCATTTAACTGCTATAAATGCAAAATATTTTTTTAAGTTTTTATTTAGATATACGTTTTTTATTATATGTGATTCAGTTCTACCTAGTATTTAATACTTATGTAACAACCAAATAAATAAAATAATATTTTAACAAAACTATTATAAAACATTTTTGCCTAATAAAAAAAATATAAAAATAGATATAATTATTTTGATCATTTTGAATTTTAAATATATTTCCAATATACTTGCTGTTCAAATATTCTACAAGTAATTAGTTTATTTTTTATATATAAAACTGTATTTATTATTTTATTTTTATATGATTCTATGTAATTTATTCATAGATATTGATGGTTCCTTAATATAAAAGAGTTAATTTCATCCAATATTCGTTGAAAATTCAGCATTCGGTTTGTTAACAACAAAATGACTACTGTTTATATAGTTCGTATAGCGTCTACTAAAGTAATTGAAATATTTAAAACAATCAATTATTTAATAGTGATTTCTTCACTATTATTATTTAATAATAGTAAAAAAAACTTCAGCAAAATATGTATACAAAGTATCTCAGATAATATTGCAAGTCACTCTATAATATAGAGAGATCCATATCATAAAATAAACAAACTCACTATATGTTTATTTGAATTCAATAATGAAAATAACTAGAATATTAATGACCTTAAATAAATTCTCTTCTAAAGTCAATTACATTTTTTTATCATAAATAAAGATAAGAAAATTTCTTACCTAATTTATATTATCATACGCAGATATAGTCCTTCAATTTTATCATAATGAATATATTTTGAATTATAATTACGATTCATAATCAAACGATTTATGTTGATAAATTTAATAGAAATTGCATCTAGTTAAACGAATCTTTGTAATTTTAACTTATTTGAATAAGAGCCTTATAATTAACACCAACGTTGTTGACGAAAACTTTTTATGTCGGCAAATTAACCTTAATAATTTGAAATAACCTTCATTATGAATTACCACATACAAAAATAATCGAAAATAAACTTTTATAATCTGCGTTTAGAAAAAATGATTTTTGCGAGCATACGTATATAGACAAGACTGGGTACGGTTGTGCCAGGTTAGGGTAGTGACAATCATCACAACAGTTGAACAACACTGTTTTTGAGATAGGGTCCAAACAGAGAAAGATGAAGTATGTTTGTTCGAACAAGTTTATATTATTGTATTGCTCTATATTAACATAATCTATAGACCGAATTTTTTATGAAGAGCCAAAAGTAAGTTTTTTGTTCGATTTCTTTTAATATTAACTGTTACTTGTACACAGATTCCTTTGTTTATTATTTTGCAGTAAGTTGAATTTTATTAGTTAATTACTAGCAATTAGTTTTGTTTTATGTGACATATATATGTTATGAAATGTATTTCTTGCTTTTTTTGTGTGAAATTCAAACAGATGAAGAAGAATCCAACTTAACTAAGACAAAATACTAAAGAGAACGAAATAGACAAATTCAATACAAGAAAATAAAAAAAATTCATAAAGATTTCTTGTTTTATAAACAATGCTTAATTATATACTGTAATATTATCTTCATAAGTATTGTTTAAATGATTATATTGTGTTGTGTTACATATTTCTGATAATAAAAGTAGTATAAACCATTTTGGTTATTTTAGCTATTATTTTTAACACGTTTTTATGATGATTAATTCATCGTATTTAAGGGCAGTATTTCAGTATTTCCTTGTAAACAAATGTTCAAACTGTCATCTAGTTTACTTTCTTGCCAGCTAACTGATAAATTTGGAAAATTAATACTGTTCACAAAAAAGTGTCACAACCGTACCCAATCCTATATAAATATATGGTTTTTTTCGTAGATGAGTTATGAATTATTTTTATAAATGGATATCAATTTATGTGTATGTGATGAATAATATATTCAAAATGCTTACTGTGGCAGGATTTTATCGTTTGTATTTTTTTAATTTTAACTTTTTATCTTATACTTATATTGAGTTTTGTACCATCTTGCAAGAATAATTTATATCTAACTAAATGAGTGAATTTTACTATAGTGACAGGCGCTACACCTACCATTTCTCCAAAAGGTTGAATTTTTTTAAAGTATTTTTTTTAATTTGCAAGGCATTTACATGCAAAATAACGAATTTTATATACGATTATTAATAGTGATTAAAATAGCCAAATAATTTCAAAAACATTGAAATAATTTTATTTTTATATTTTTCTAGAGGTTTAATATTATAATATTACTCATATGTTACATTTTTTTTAAATTATTAAATTCTATTTGATCATTTAATTAAATCAATCAATTTTGTTTAATCATTAATTTAAATAAGCTTAGCTTCACACCACTACTTTCTTTTAGGTAGGCTAGATAGGTAATTAGCTGTAAGATTAATTTATACAGTCACGATATGAAATGAATAAAACAACTGATCATATTCTGTAACTATCATCGATTATTTACTAATAATCTATAGCTATTTATATGAGCAAACATTTATTACCCCCTAACACTTTTAAAGTTACAACCACTTTTAAATTACCATAATCTTACTTTATGTTCGAAACGATTCATGTAATATAATCTTCCTTTAACAGATTCTATTAATAAAAAAGCAATGATAAAAAACAAGTTACTGTTTTGACAGACTCTAGTGATGCCCATGGGACATGTGTTTGGTTTAATATTCGCCCAAAGATTTGCTACCATGGGTCTGTCTGCTACTGATGTGTCCGTGTTGATGAACGCGAACGCAGCAACCGGTATGCTACTTGGCCTGCTGAATGGTCCTCTTCTCAAACTGATCGGCTACCGCGCCCTTGGACTCCTCGGAGGATTTATGATAAGCGGAGGAATCATGCTGAGCGCTTTCGCTACGAGTTTCACCCAACTGCTCCTGACTTTCGGGCTAATCATGTGTTAGTTGAAAAATGGTATACCTATATGACTATACATACTTCATATTTAACGATATCTAATAATATTTTTTAAATGAGTGTGTTCTACTGGCACATTTTATTTTCATTAGTAATGCAGCCGATTTAATTATGTATATGCCACTAGAATTATTAACTAGTCAGTTATCTCCATTCGATTTCATTAAAAATTGAGCACTGTTGTGTTACGTTAGAAACGAGCCATGGCCTGTGAATTTGTAAATCAAAGAATATTATAGGATTATAAGTATATTTTAAGAGATTGAAAATTATATCATTAGTATATATTTATTTGATTAACATGAGCACATAAAACATATTAAATCATAAACGCAATAAATTTATTTGAAATTCATATTCTCTTTATTGTAATCGCACGGCATCGAACGGCTATAAAAAACGCCCCCTCGACGGGTCCGATACATTGACCTTCGCATAATATATAATATATTCATTCTAATTAGCAGTACTACTTATTTAGTTGTTTGTTTATATTTTTATTTATTTTTATTGCGCTTAGTTTATTAGTTATGTCTTTTTATTTGTTGTTATAATTCATAATTTACTCATTTACCTCATAAATCATTTTATTTTTAAGTTTACTCTATATAATCACAAAATTTAAATTTAATATATCAAAATTGAAGAGGCTTACTACTGGGTAACCTTTTAGATCTAATGTTTAATATTTCATATATCATCAAAATTACTGAATGTCCTCCCTTTTGTAAAGACAGATTGTAATTCAATAAAGAGAATAAAAAAAATCATATTCTCCGCAATGAATCATATTTGGCGAAACAGAGTATTATATTTAATGTGACTTTTCAAATTAGGTGAGTCGCTGTAGGGCATCGGATATGCATTACATGTTGCCAGCTTTCTTTCTGGTCGAATTTTCCTGAATTTTACATATGCGTAATTTTTCCTTTTACCAATGCGTCTATGCGTCGTAGCGTTTGTCGTAGCCAGTATAAAACTATTTTCAGTGTCTAATGACTTTTTTTTCGTATTCACGTCGTTCATATACAGTTCCGGTTGACTTTTATCAAAATGTTTTATTTAAACAAAAGCGCTGACATGCGATAAATGTTAAGAAGTGAAAACTCCAATCAGGAAAAAATCTGGAAATGTGAGTATTCCCTTTATTCGGTGTCACAAGTAAAAGAATTTGAATAGATTTGGAGATCCTTGTATTATTCATACTCAGTGTCCTATGGCGCTTGGTATAAATCCAGTTTTTGTAGTTGCATATTTTTGGTTAACATCTGAAAAACATTATAAACTGCTAAGTTTTCAACTATTGCAACAACTATCTGAAATTGTTGATATTTTTAATTTGTTTATTTTATTCCAGAATAACCTAAAAGTATATTGAAAATTTTGAAGTTTAAAAATTCTCTTACTTTATTACGAAAGTTCCAATTTCAATAGTCATTGGTTTATAAGCATCACTCACAAAATGTTGATACTACTTCATAACCAATGTACTTGTCATTCACAGTTAACTGATAATAATCATATTTTAAACTGTATTTTATAGTAAATAATTCACATAACAATTTCATTCTTGTAATCAAACCTAAAACTTGTAATTATTTACTATATTAATTAAATTATACTGACGTGCTGTAGTGCCTGAATAGAGACAAATTTTGAATGTCAATAAAGTAGATGATTTAGGTCAGAAGATAACTTCAATATTTATTATATTTTACGTATATATATATATATATATATATATATATATATATATATATATATAGGTCGGTCCTAAGGTCCTTAGCGCCCGCATGCAACTTTTTTCTAGCGCCCTTCCCCCCTATTAATTTTCACCGTTTTAACAGTTTATCATTAAAATTATATAAATATTTACATATTTTTTAAAAATTAATTTTTAATTATTCTGGATTTAGTACACAAAAAATTAGATATAATCTAGAAGGGTATAAAATATATTAATTTTAAATTTATTTATTATTATCGATATCAATAAATAAAACAATCCCTGTCATAACTGCACATTTTAGTAATATTCAATATGTAGTAAATTGGTTTAGAATGTAAGTTCGACTATCATAGCAAAATAATTAATATTTTTGTTAGATTAAAGTTATAGAATTTAAGAAATGCATTTCAGAAATAGTATTTATTATTTTGATATAAAGATCTTGATATCATTTAATCTTTTTCGATTTCACGGTAATTTCAAACAAAGAATAATATTGGATAAGTAGATTAAGTAATAAACAGAGCTGTTATTTACTAATTTGCAGAATTATTAATCGGTTAATTGTTTCTACTGATATCACATTGCAAAATAAATATACTTTTTGTGTCTCCGTACCCCTAGTAAATTATTTATTATAATTTTTTAAGTATTCTAGATTTTAAATAAATAATTCCAGATTTTATATAAAAAATATAAATATTATATTATAAATTTAATTTCCGAAACTCGTTTTGGCGCCCCCTAAGGCTTGGGCCCGCAATTTTTTGCATGCATCGCATGCAAGGCAGGACCGGCCCTGTATATATATATATATATATATATATATATATATATATTATACTCTAAATCAATTAATAATTATATAATATATTTTCGAAAAGTTTCTACATGATTTTTTTGTGTGAAATTAGCTCTGGGCGGAATGGTGCTGATGACTGCATTTTCAACAGCTGTTAACTTGTATTTTAAAGAAAAACTGAATAGAGCGACTAGCATTACTGTTACACTTTCAGGTAATTATATTGACTCCATTAATTGATTTTTAGTTACTAAATTAGTTACTAAATGATTTACCATGTCATTTCTCACACTTCATTTTACTAAAAGTAGACGTGGTGCAAGTATTTTTTTATGTAATCTTTATAATAATGCAATAGATTGTCTTAAAATTCTTGAACAACTGGAACAGGACTTCTTAAACTTTTGTCCCCCGCGACGTAATTTATGATTTATTTATTAGTTTCTTGATTTAGCGAGTTTCTTGACAAACCCACACAAATATAAAAAAATTAATTAATATTTTTAGATGATTTATTTATTAGGTAACAATACACATATACATATATACATATGGACATATATAGTTTTAGAATTTGTTGTAAAACATAAACAAAAAATCTGTTTACACACACACACATACTTTTTCCAAATTTGGTCTCATTCGATTCAGAATGGCTTGAAACGTCGAGAAAACATAAAATTAGCGAGTCGGAGTTTATTTTATAAAAACATAAACTTCTCCTTCGCGAAGTTAAAAATGGAAGTGATGTTATAAAAAGATTCATAAATACTTGACATTAAAACCTCTCGCGACCCCAGAAGCTTCTTAGGCATTTGGCTTTGCGACTCATAGTTTTAGAAGCTCTGATCTAAAATGTTTCTAGATTCTATACTCAATCTCACATATATTTTAAGTATCCTATTCCTAAGTATAATGCTCTTTTAAATTCACCTATAACACTAATGTCTTCTAACTTTTATTAAAACTCTTAGTTGCCATCTTTGCAAGGTCTTCATATATCTGTTTTTTTGTGTATTATATTGTTGTTCAATGTTAGAAATTCTCTAGTATCTATATTATGTATCATTACAATTGTGATTTTAAATTTTGTGGATAAACTTTGATAAATAAATATATAGTTTATTATTTGGCCACTTTATAGAACGATTCGAGTAGAACTAAACAAAGTGGCTACATTCTCAAGTTAAACATATCAACTAACTATAAAAGTATTAGTAATATTATTGTTGGAGGTTGGAGCTTTAACAAAAAATACCTCGTTTCCAATTCAGAAGATTGATTTCACATAAGTCAATTTTGGTGTATTAATTATTATGTTTTATGAAAATTTTTATTATTTTTATATCTAGTTTATCCTCTAGTTTTGTTTTGCAATTTAAGTTCCTCGCTTTCCAGCATCGGTTTAATTAAAACGAAATCTATACACGCATATAGTAGAAACTTCTATCAAACGAGTTATATCAGTGAGGTACTCTTTTAATTTAAAATGTTCATATATGTTTTCGATGTTATATATCTAATTTTGTTTTTATTGCGTGCTGTCCATCGCGCAAATGTTCAATCCGCTCTAAAATGTTTATTTGATGTGCCTTTTGCAGCTCTGGGTCCAATATTTTTCCCTTATTTTATCACCGGTTTGATGAGCCACTATGGTGCTTTTGGATGTATCCTGATATTGGGCGCAATATCGACGCACACGATAATGGCCGCATTACTCCTGCAACCAGTCGAATGGCACATGAAGAAAATACCGACGACGAATGTCGCGAATAAAATCGACAATAATGGCTCGGAACAGAGGACGGAAACATCCACAGGAAAGCCGGCACAAAATAGGTTTCTGATCAATGATATAATATATTTTCATTCCAAATATGTTCTATTGTTGCAAAAACAAGGAAATATAAATATTTTCCATACAATAGTGTTGTGACAGTAGTATAATACGGGTGACTTGAGTATACTTAATTAAACTAGCAGCGCCACGTGTATTTTTTTTTAATGGCATATGGTACATTTTTCTATTATTAGTACCAAATAGGTACTAAATAATCCGAGTCGATTTTTAATATGTGCTAATTTGGTCTTAGCTTAAGAGATGCAATGTTAGCATTGAATTAGATTTTATGTCTTAACTAACTTTAGTTACAAAGTCTTTAGAAAATTATATGAACGCAGCAGAAACTATTTGTGCATGACATCGTGCCTTACGGCAAATTGCTGAAACCGTACAATTGATTTTTTTAAGAAAAACTTCAAAGTTTTTTGAAAACTTTGAACTTTTTCTTCAAAACAATCGTTGCGTAGCTGTTTTAGAGACGAAATAACGAAGCGCGTTAACACCGCGCTGCAGCCTATCAGGTAAACATTGGTACGGAACCCATAGAAATGGAACAAAATGTGTACTAATTATAATTTGATGTGCCTATGTCTATTGTCTAAATGTTCTAAATCGGACGCTCCATTATCTCAAAAAAGCAATTACTATTTTGGCTTTTTTTCCCGTATCTTCGAAACGGTTGTACCTGCCTTTGCCAAAAACTAATCAACACGTCTTTCCACTAATAGGAATTAAATATTTTTAACTTCCCAAAGGATGAGTTATTGTAATCGTCCAAAAATCGAAATTGAAAATTTTTGCATTTCTCGACGTTTTGAAGGTTTCTGAACATTTTGGCATATCTCAGTAAAAATGGATGTGTGTGTGTATGTACGTATGGATATAATTTTTCAGTCACGTTTTCGGGCGCACGGATCAACCGATTTCAATGGCTCAAAAAACATTCAATTCCTATTGATAGGGATATGTGCTGATTAGTTTTTGGAAAGGCAGGAGATAAAGAGCAAAGAGTGCAGAAAATAGAAATAGAGTTTTTGAGAGAACGGAGCATCCGATTCGAATGATCTAAAAAAACATTCAATTATTAATGATTGGGAGAAGTGGTCATTTCAAAGATACAGATTTAAATGTGCAAAATCTAAATGTGTAAATAATTGATTTTGGGGAAAAAAATTGTAGCAAAATTTTTTTTCAAATTTTTTTTTCAGACAATTCTTTTTTGCAAAAATAATTCAGCTTTAAACAAATAATTTCAACTTTGCAATTCAGTTTATATAATTCTTATAAATATTAGAAAATGTTACAATATTTATGAGAAATGAAAACTGAAAACTGAAAACATTCAATATACCTGGAACATTTCGTTACAGTACGGGAAGTTCCAGCAATTTTCCTTAAGGCATGATGTCATACACCCCACTAGTTTAAATTATTCATATCGGTTGATCCGTTCTCCCAAATTCGTCGTCGAAAATTTGCACCCGCACATACACACATTTTTTTATGCTTAGAAATAACTATTTATTCATTTTTATAATCATTTTTTCTAATGTATGCCAGAATGTTGAGAAACTTTGGAATCGTAAAGATATATAAATAATTTTATTTTCGATTTTTTTGCGATTACTATGTAACTTACTCTACGGGAAGTTTTAAATATGAATGCAATAACAAGAGTTCAGCGCAAAACAACTTTGAAATAGCACATTGTTTTCGATAAAATGTTATATAAATTAGTTTTCAATACTATTGGCGTTTTCCGTACTTTTCATTATCATGGAATGCTAGTCTTTAATATAACTTCATAACATCTTTATCTAATCATTCCCTAAAATGATTAATAATATATGACTAGACTTGCTTAGAGTTAATTGTAAAATCTCCTCTTTTATTCACAAATATTTGATAAGCAATTTTATTAATTGAAATTACGTTTGATAAAAAATTTGATTTATTATAATTTATGAATTCTTTTATGGAATCGAAATTTTCATAAATAATTGGAACTGTTTTTACTTGTTTTAAAATGGTAAAATTATATTAATATTTTTGCAACAATGATTGTTGGATAGATTTTGAAAATGTGATAAAATACATTTATTTACAACAAATAAAAGCCTAATAATTTGATTTTTATAGTAAAAAGCATTTATTAATTATTCCATATCAAAGTTGTTGAAAATAATGCATGTTGATTTCGAATCTTCAAATAAAAAAAATGAGAAATATTTACTTGAAAAATCACAACGGATCGTTTAATATAAAATTATGTTTTGAACATTTTCTATTATGACTAAATCTTTGTAAATCCAAAGATGCCATAATAAAAATTACAGTATCAAACGTTAAAATATTAGCATTATTTATAACTTCGTAAATCAAATAACGAGTTTAAGCAAGAAATTGAACTTGTATACCAAGAAGTAAAAATTACTAAGATTATATAAATAAAACAAAAATCCCAATAATTCTTCAATACAATTTGTTTATAGTATAGTCAGTCATAAACTTCAAATAGATCAAGTGACAAGAGATATAAGGTTATTTAAATTAACTATATATCTCTTGTTACTTCAGCAATAAAATGCATGTAAAATATAAGTCAAACAATTCTTTAATTTTTCTTTTTACATGCATTAGATTCAGATGTAGAAGAATCATATAAAAATATAATTTATTGGTTCATATTGATTATTTTGTAGAATCTACTGATAGTCTTAGCTAATAATTCACACAAATTACATAAAATTTTAGTACCTGCTAGTAATCGGTGCCAAATAGTGGTGCTTTTATATTTGTGATTTTTATGTGATTAATGTAATGAAATAAAATCTTCTTTATTCAATCATTTCCACAATTTAAATTTTACATATTAACTTTTTTCTCAAATAATTATTGAATTTTGCTTTCATAACTTTTTTCTCAAATAATTATCCTTTATAAATTGATGTGGTACAAAATTATCATTTTTCTAATTACAAACAAGATGGTGTAAATTTATATATCTTTCATTGAAGAAAAAATTGAACAGCCCAAACCGTAGCCCAAATGTTGCTTATCTGTTTCTCCAGTATTATCGCCCATATCCACTAACCATCATGTGATGGCATCCACATATAGGATCAATCTATTATATGTCAAAAGTTAGACATTTACATATAATTGCTTGTATGTTATGTCCATATCTCGCCATTGTTTAATAAATTCCCTAATCCGCAGATCCAACACACAGTCGACGTGCCGGATTCGCAGAGCTGCAGCGGCAGTTGTCAAGTTCCTAGATTTGGACATTTTAACTGACAGTGTTGGACTGAATGTGCTTTTGGGAATGGTCCTCATCATATTTGTAGATATCAACTTCGCTCAAATAACGCCGTTTGTGATGCAGGATCTGTCTTTTAGTTCGAATGACATTGCGTTTTTCATGACAGTCATATCAACCGTTGACATCTTTGGTAGATTTATTAGTCCATTTATAGACGAGTATTTGAAATTTGGAGCCAAGAAAATGATGATGATCACTTTAGGTCTTATGATTCCCATCAGAATGGGTAAGTTTAAAGTAATAATCGATCAAATTTTAATATTTTGATCGTTATAATAAGATATTAAATATATATGTGCTTAGATTTTTCATATTAGGTGTATTAGGGTGGTCCCTAATATGGACATTTTTGAATTTCCTTGCTGCCAAGGGCTCAAATGGTTCCAAATTGATAAAAAACAATTCTCTCATAGTTTTGGCTCTTAATATTGTTTTTTAGATAGTGTGCAATTCAATCAAAGTTTTGTATGGAAATAATATGAAAAAAAATTCAAAAATTTTTAAAATGTGTTTAGATATAATTTAGCAAACAAATGAATGAGTTTTATTCAAAATTAGTCGCTAGGTTATACCTAAGAATTTTTTTTTAATTTTCAATTTTTTTTTCATGCTATTTCCATACGAAGTATTGATTGATTGATTGAATTGCGCACTATCTAAAAGTTAATATTAAGAGCTAAAACTTTCAGAGAATTGTTTTTTATTAATTTGGAACCATTTGAGCCCTTGGGAGCAAGGCAATTCGAAAATTTCCATAAGGACCACCCTAAGATGCATATGTATAAATAAAGATTTGATAGATTAACACTAAACCGACCAACGCCGGTCAAATTGACCTTCAAACCTTCGAACTTAAATATTTTTGAACATTTTTTTTTTGTTTTTTTAATTTCAATAATTATTACAACTGCTAATTTATTAACATCAAATAATATCAATATCAATAAATAAAAGAGCAAAGGATAAAATTTACATGAAAATAATATCTGTAATATGATTTAATGTAAAATATAAGCAAATAATAATAAAAATAAAATTAATAAATAATATGAATAAAATTTCTGAATAATAAAATAATACTAGAAAAATAATAAAATATAACAAAATAACAATAATAGAAATAGTAAGATAATAATAATAATAATAATAATAATAATAATAATAATAAAAATAATAATAGTAATAATAATAATAATAATAATAATAACAATAATAATAACAATAATAATAATAATAATAATAATAATTTACAAATTTATAAGATCATTTGGAATTTTTCGTTTTAGCCTTGTTGGGCGCGCTTCTGAGTATACTTTGTATATATATATATATATATATATATATATATATATATTTCTGAGTATTTTTGAACGTTAAATATCAAACTATATGACAATTCTTAGAATTTACTTATAATATTTTCCTCACTCTTTGATTTTAGTTATTTTTTCTATTTTCCGAAAAAAATTGTTGTGTGGCCTAACTACCGCGGTTGGTCAATTTGGCCGGTGGAAAATAATGCTATTTGTGGAATTATTTCCGTCGAAATGTAAGTGCAGATTTAAAACATATCAAATAAACCATAAAATTTTAGAATAAAGTTCTGGATTGTGAATGACGTGAACAATTAATGGGTTTACATATTTGGGAAATGATGAGAGGAGATATTATTTAATTTTTCAATTGGATAGTTTGTTGTTCTAAAACTGGTAAATCTATTTACAGATTTTGAAGCAATTGTTTAAATCAAATTTCATTACCTTCAAGTTAACCGAAAAAATGCTTGTCCCATGTTTCAAACATTATTCTATAGAAATAAAAGAAATCAGCAAAAATGTATAGAAAACTTATAGAAATTAGAAACTTATAGAATTAAAATTGTATAGTAATTAGGTGTTAGTTGCATTTTGCCTGAAAGAAAAACGCTAAACTACACAGTCTGTGTAAATAATCGATGTAATAAATACTTATTGAGTATTAGCTAATTAACTAATCTGAATTAGCTAATGATTCCTAACTGAATTTTTTCTAATAATTTTTGATTTAATAAAATCGGTTTTTGGCTTATATTCTAGTTGGCTTCCATTTTGATTGTCGCCAAGTACTAATGCACACTAGTCCTTAGCGAGTTTTATCAAATGGCTTTCAGTTTTCTAAAATCGCCTCAACAGTTCTCTGAGAAAACGTCGGCGAAAATATCAAAAACACTATGCTTTCTCCAATTTTTGTCTTAAACGATTCACAATGACTTAAAACGTCGGATTGTCTGTATATATTTTTTTCCTTAATATAATTCTAAAAATATTTTACAAATTTTTAAATGAATTTGGCAAAGTCGAAACTTTGTCGAAACCTATGATAAACCCTATAATTTTTATACACTTTTTTGAATAAATGTGAATATGTCATATTTTTACCATATTATAATTAATTGTTATTGTTGAATAGTATATTAGAGTGATATCTGATCTTGCTTACTATGAAAAAGTTGTTTAAATTAATAATTATACTGCAAAAATGGTATTTTATTTAAAATATAATTCAAATTCTGCAGGATAAGTAAAGAAGTATATACTCATTGCATGTATGTATTTGGTAGGGGGAAAAGAAATCTATAATTTTACGAAGTTTAAAAGATATCTGATTTTACTTAACATGCTTCGGATTGTCCGATTTTTAGCTCCTAATCGATGTTACGATTGCTAACATACCGGTAAACTTTGATCATTTCTCCGATCGACATTTTTAATGTCTGGCCTACCTGTGCAAGGTTCATCTTTAACATAAAAAATTCCTGAACAAAATCTACGAAACCAAAATTGCACATAATTTGCTGTTACAGTATCGGAACCATAAACACCATTCACAGTATTAGCCGCCTGGCTTGCATTTTCGCCTTTGTTAAAGAAAAATTGTAAAATATACCGAAAATTCTCTTCAATTTCACTAACACTCTGTGGCTTGCAACTGAATGCACCAAACAAAAAACATCGAAATAAATCTGAAGTTGTTTGATCCATTACGAGTCATCTATCAGTACTGTCATCTACCAAAAAAATAATGGTTTTCTTTTTCCCCAACCAAATATATATCAATTATATTTATTGAATTAATTCACTATTATATCATTATAGGTTTGTTATTTTCGGAAAGCTACTATCAAGTTCTAGCAGTTTGTGCTATTCTTGGTCTGGTCAAAGGTGCTTCAACGGTCTACATGTTCCTGATTTTACCTAGTTGTCTTCCAGTGGAGAAATTGGCAGCAGCCGGGGGCGTTATGATGCTGGGTTGCGGGGTTTTCCTTATGACCTTTGGTCCAGTAATGGGTGAGTAATCTTGATACTTATCTAAGGCTGTTAATAATTAACAGAGTATTTCGTGATATGAGGAATATCTGTTACCCTGCTAATTGGAGAGGCAAGTCAAAGATACACCGAGATGAAAGCCAATCATGCATATATTGTATTTGATTTCGGAATCCTCTATAGAGCAGCAATCAAATACATATTATAGAGGCTCAATTATGCATCAGATCATTGTTTAGTATAAAGCATGAAAAAAACTTATTTATCAACTGTTTTTCCGATGATCTTAAATCGTATTGTCATTCGGAAAGATTAATTTATAAAAAAGAAACTAAGATAAATAGCAGTAATTAGAACTTTGTCTTCTAACTCTGTTGTAAAAAACAAAATTATTTATCTCGTGAATAAAATTAAACCTGATTCGAACGTTTCTGGATATTTTCAAATATGCAATGAATGTAATAGGTTCTTTATATTTTTATAAAAGATGACATAATATCGTAACGCTTCATGCTAAAACCCGCAGGTTCCGAGTTTGCAGCCATTCTTTGCCAGCTTGATATCAAGCGGTTGTGATAGCAGAAATAATTTTAAAAAATAGTTGTTCTACTTATCAACAAACATAACAATTAATAATTTTAACCTTATTAAAAAGACAAAGAATTAACACGGAATTATTAAAATTTTAGGTTCATTTGTACAAAAGAATTAACACGGAATTAACACGGAATTATTAAAATTTTAGGTTCATTTATACAAAATTGCACTGACTTAATGGAGCACCATTAGTTCCTACTAGGGTTTATACAAAAACCAACATTTCAGAAAACTGGTTTTCGAATTTTAATTTTACTAAAAAAACGGTTTTAACCGGTTTTCGAATTTTATATAGAAAATAAATTTTTGCTCGAATATTCTGTAATTTATCCGCAAATTTAGCGTATTTTAGAGCAGTATTTGGCTGAATTTATTTATTGTTCAACTGTATAGATAGTAAACAAAATTATTTTAATTTTAATTAGTAGAACTAAAAAAAATCAATAAATTAAAAAAAAATAGATACATGTTGATACATACTTGTTAATATCAATTTTAGTTTTAAAAACAATTAAGCTAAACCTGGGTATTGTCTGTTCCGAGGAATTTTAATTAATTAATTCTAAACATGCTAATTATTTTTTTGTTTAATAAAATATGATTTAAAAAAACTTGAACGTCTATCGAATTGGTACTAAGACGTGTCCTTTGTTTACTCGTAATATTTCCTGGAAAAGAAAATACTCTCATACTTGCGACCAAATTATGCTTAATTGTTTTTAAAGCCTGATATAATAATTCTAAGTTTTTTGTTCTTTAATTTGTAGCTTCTAGGGTTTAAAACTCTTTCTTTTAAGTTTGAGTAGAGAAAGTTACTTCTTCAAGAAGAAGTCACACTGATTTAAATTAATATATACACCGATATAAAAATCTAAATTAATATATACAAAACCTTTCTGGGAACCATTGCAGACTGATAAGATATCAAATGCTATTGAACCGATATGACTTCAAGAATCAAAACGCTTTCATATATTTTGTATGTTTGGCTATATTTGTCATTTTCCATTTATACAGTGAAAACCGACTTTTTTCACTAAAAAACCGGTTTACGAATTACATAATTTTTGCGTAAAACCGGTTTTTAATACCGGTTTTTGAAAACCCACAAACCCTAGTTTCTACTCAACTAATTTAAAAAAAAAATAATAAAATATTTCAGAAGTCTATGTATAATTTAATCTTTTATAAAACGAATATGATTTAATGAATCGCAGTATAAGTGCAATATTGTATGGCTAATACGTTGCTTTACTTATTCACATATTTTATTATATCAATATTGAAATACTAATTAAAGGAATAATTATATCCAAATTTATTTTGGATATTTGGTCATTGATGATGATCTGTATATTATTTTATTGAGCAAAGATTACGACTTTTACTCATAATTAGATATTATCACATTTAATTTTACAATAGTTATTATTTAATATCTGATTTTTTTATTTCAGGATACTTGAGAGATTCTACAGGATCATACACACAGTGTATCATGGTATTAAACGCTCTCAGTATAATAGTTATTACATTTTGGACATTGAAAAATCCTGACAATAAGAAAACACAAAGCAAACCCAAGAAACAATAATCAGACCTTTTGTATTGTTAAAAATTATTATTGTACAATTAGTTAATGTTAGCTTAGCTAATAGAAATAAAAATGTACATGATATTCACAATTTTACTTGATTTACTAGAATGCTTTGTATCGGATTAAATGTGTAATATATGTAAATAATTAGACTGCGACCAAAAACTTTAGTCAGCATTAATTAATTATTTTCAACTATTTGATATATTCGATTAAAATGCTACGATATCTTATTCAAACGAAATAAATAATAAAATTTTAAGTTTGACATATAAGATTAATGCATTTGAATTGGTTTCTATCACGAACCTGCAGCTCATTATCTTTATCAAGATTTATAAAAGAAAATTTATACGTTCTACGTGATATTCGTAGATAATTAAGAAAATTATTGGACTCCACGTTAAATGTTTTAAAGTATTTTATATGCCAGATATGATGAATAAAATTGTTAACATCTCTATGAGTTGAATTATTTATTTTTTATTTTTAAATTAAAGTGCATATGATAACTATAGCTAAAATAGTATGTATGTGCGAATATATGGCCGTGTGTAGTAATATTTCAGCTTAATAAGGTTTAATTCTAAACAAAAAGGTTTTTTATAAAGCATTGGTTAATTAAAAAGAAAACCCAATTGTATGTTATGTCTAAAGAATATTTTGTAAGTCTTCCATACGTTTTTAGTCCAGTTTGGTTTTTTGCTAGATGAAACATAATATATTGAATTAAATAATATACCAAATATTTCAAATTTAAAACCAAATCAACAAAAAATGTGATACAGTGTGGAGAAAATATATGTTCAAAACTTATACAAGTACACTTAAAACATCATCACAATTATCAAAAATGATGGATGTAAAATCAATAAATTGAAATACATAATATTTCAATTATGCCAAACTATTGTACTGGAACATATTTCAACAATTCTAAAAAAGTTGTTTCAATTATTGTTACGTTATATAAATACATATATGAAAATTTAGTTTTTATTAAAATATCTGAGGTAAATGATGCTAAACTTTAAATATTTTCAAGACCTATTGAAATTATATATTAAGCAGACATTTAAATTCAGATTATTCAATTTTTGAATGTTATTCAACTCCGAGATTCTACTAATGATGACAGTAATTTTGTGCCATTATTTTTCTAGAATTTGCAAGAACACATATACCTGTACTTTTTTCAGTTACAAATGTGATTTAAAAAAAATCATATTGTAGAGGTTGACAGGTAAACAGATGGACAGGTGATTAGGTAGACAGGTAGACACGAATACAGGCCTAGAGGTAGACAGGTAGATCATATATTGAAAAAAATATTATTTATTAAACAGATTATTTATATAACTCGTGAAGTTTATGATACCTATTGCACCTATTTATTTTAAAGAATTATAAGTTTAAGAATTTTCTACCGAAAGTGTTCCATTAAATTGCTTAAAGCTAACAAATTCTATATAATTATATTTTTTTATTTATACTTTTGGATTAAATTAAATTAAATGAACTATTAAGAAGCCGTTACCAACAATTTTACACCCTTTTTTAAATAATTTTTGAAAATATTCTGTGATCGATTTCCGTCAGTTTCCGTATTCATACATCATTTATTATGGTGCTTATGAAAGCTAACGAGTGACAAGCAAGTATGACATGACATTTTTATTAGATTTGTGAAAACAGATTAAGTTATGGATAGGATACACTTTATCAATTTGATTGATGATATTACTGTATTATTTTCCTTATCCTGCCGTTCATTGGCGTAGTTTACTTACTTACTCAATAATCAAACTTAGAAAATAAGAATAATAAAGGAGTTTGGTGTCCAATTATTTATAATCAGAATAATCAGGTTCCTTATTGTTGCTTGGAATCATTGGCTGCGTATAAAAACATTAATATGTTCAAAAGCTTTCTTTCAGTTTTTTTTTCAGAAGCGAAAATTGTGCAGGTACTATGAATACAATAAAATTACTTTTCTTTAAGTAATAATTATGAATAAGTTCGACTAAAACCTGAAATAATATTTATTATTATTGATTACGGTTTGCTTATAAATAAATAAATAAATAAATAAGTAAATAATATATATTAGAATTGCTCTGTTTTAGGGCAGTTCTAAAATAATACGAAAGCTCTTTTCCTCATATTTTAGCTTTCATATGTATTATATCTCAAATATATTCTGTATTACTTTTATTATATGTTCAGGGTTTCTTTATATACTTTTTTATTAGGTGCATGCAGGCATTGCTTTGGTATTTTTAATAAATTCTTACTGCTCTTAATTTTTTTGCTTTGGTAGTTTTTTGAATTAATATTGTTCACTAATCAGTATTGTACTCATATTCACAATCAGTATAATCATTTAATTGTCTAATTCTTCGTAAAAGTATAATTTAAACTATTAACTTTTCATCAATTTCAATTTGCTCTAGGAGGACACTTCATAGGTTTAACTAAAGTATTTCTATTATCTTCCCGTCGAGAAGAAAAATTTTTTTTTTTATATTTAGTTTCAAGAGCTCATAGTCATTTGGCGTACCTTAGATGAAATTAATTAATGTGTTTGGGTGTTGTGACCGATTTGAATGATTCAAAAATCGATTTTTACCATAATAAGAATCATATTGTTTTAAAGAAAAGCTTGATTAGCAAAAGGTAAAAATAATAATGGGCATCAAGAAAAATGCATATACAACGTTGGGTGTAGGGGCTATATGTAATATGGGTAACTAGTAATAGGCGTTTTTCAATAAAATATTAAAGATATTAAGATATTTTTTGTCTGGATTCTGCATAATATTGTTATAGCTACTGACCTGCAGGCCAACGTAATATACAGAACTATGGATAATTGATTTGCATTATTATCATTGACTAACTTTAAATTTTATATATTTTATTTCATTTCAAATATATCAATCTTTGATCATGTGTAAAAATGTTTGAGATTGCTAAATTATTTAAATAGTTATATCAATTAATGTAAAGAAAACACACCTGGGGTTAATTGAAACAAAACCTTGAAACTATTTGTAAAATACAAGAATCATATACAGATACAAGTTAATAAGATTAATTAAAATATATATGCAGATTGTGAAATGTGAGTAAATTTGGTTACAGGATGAACTATATCTTTTATTTGTATTATGATATTAATTGTAATTAACGTCGATTTATGATGAAAAGTTTTATTACAGGTAATACTATATATTTGTATAGTATATATTAATTACAGTTTACATTGATTTGTGAAAAGAATTACTTAAAACATGTAAATTTTCTTATAAGTAAAGAATAAATTATCACAAGTATTATCACCTTTTTCTTGTCGTAACTATACTTGCCTCGTTAGATGTTATACATAACTAGTCCCAAACAATGGGTAAATTGTAACCCATCTTTATTTTGTAGAAATATAATTAGTAGATTTCAAGATTTGAAAAAAAAATTAAATTTGAAAAAAAAAACTGTTGCAGCAATACCCAAGCTCCTCTGCTTAATTTTTAGACGCAAACTATTGGATTTTGTACTAATTATTGATAATAACATTAATATTATAATATAATATATTAATACTTATATTAATATTCAATTAAAAGCGATTTTAAGTTTACTTGTATACTTAAAATTAATGATTTTCTTAAAATTAATGATTTTTTTCTAGTAAATTTATGGTCGCTTTCTTGAGACATGTAAAATGTTTTGCACAGTAATTCGTAATAATTTTAATTTTACAAAAACATGAAAAAACAATATTTGTTCAAAAGTTTTGCAATTAAAATTAAATTTTGCGAAGATCGTTGCAAATAAATTCTCACTGGGCAAAAAATGGCTATACTTTTAGACTATACGTTTAACAAAGTTTTATTAAAAAACAAAAAACTGCTTATTTATTTAATAAAAAAACTTCTACTTATATTAAGTTAATATTATAGAATCATAGCTAATATTATTCGGTTATTTTTTACTATAAGTGAAACCTTCAGATTTGTATCAAAGTTTATGCTTTTTAATCATAACATCAATTATGGCATTTCATTTTGATTCAAACTTTGCGGTTTTATTTAAATGATGGCTGTCCAATACCCAAAATTTAAAATGTCAATACTATGTTTGATGGCGCCACTAATTTTTTTTTTAATATTGTTCCACATTACTTTGTGAATCTTCCAGTTCTACGGTGAGCTCCAAACGCGCGGTATTTGGGGCAGTTTTCGTGAATTTGGCGCGTTTAGTTCAGTGTTCGTAGGTGCGTAGTGAATTCATCTTCTAAAATTCGGTCATGATAGTGAAATTATTGTTAGTTATTAAAACTGTGAAAATGATTCAGACGCGTTTAGTTAGTGAATATTTCGTAAAACTCAAAGTTAGTACTATTGTTGGCGTTCGACGTCAAGCTAGCCATGTTGTTCGGCAGATTCTAACCTACCTGCATCGCCGGTGAGTGATTGCGTAATATTTCTATATATCAAATTTAGCTTGCATTCAATTTTATTGAACTTTCTGTACGTAAATGTCCCTTCGAATATTTCGAAATATCTATTATTCAATCACATTGAAATATTCAAATCAAAATTAATTTATATATTGGTGCAAATTGCAAAATGCTGTATGAACGGGTTGTCCAATGAATTATAAATACTGGGATTAATAGATTTAATTAATTAAATAATATTTAATTTTGGCAACTTATAACTTCAAATTAGAATTGTTAGATTATTCTTGAGATAATTACACGTGGTCGTCGTAGAACACGTGGTCATCGAGGATTTCGAATTATTTTGAAAAATCTACTTAACACGTTAATCGTCACAATAATATCTGAAAAAAAAATTTATTGGTCATTGTAACTTCATTAGATAATTTATTTAAAAATATATCAAGGAAACTTAGTGTATCAAAGAAAAAAAAATTTGTTAAAATTCCTGGAAAAACACTATTTTTATGGAACGCTGACCCTATATTGAAACTTTTTTTTCTCGAATGCCAAAATTGACGTGTCCTTCAACAAGTTGCGTATACCAGACATATCTGACATGGTTCACATAAAACTTCTTAGCGTCAGTCGTATATGACTGACATGGCGGTTAACGTGTTAAATAACATTCAATTGTTACCCAAAGCAATTGAAGTTACATTGAAAATAAAAATTATATCAAATAATCTCATTGTTATTTTATGTACGTGCCCCATTAGAATACTTTCCAAAAAAAAATCACAATCAATTTTAAAAATTAGTATAATAGACTTTGATAGATTAATATACTCTTGAAATCGTAGTTTTGTAGATGCATTTTAGGCAATATTCAATACAGAATCTTGAACAAATCATGAAAAGTTCGCAGACAATTTCAAAATATTTAGATTTTCTCAGTACGTACGAAAGGCAGTGTGCTCGAACATTCTGCTTGAGGAATTGCTTGTATTTACATAATTGCATATTATTTTATTACTTAAAAAATTAGGTCGATCATCAAAAAATGTAGTTAATTGTATTATTTAATTAATATAGTTATTTCTTATTTTATCGTCGTAATAATTTGACAAAAATTGCTTCTAAATTTGCATTGTCGGTTTTTTAGTTAAGCTTCGCAATATGGTTATTTATATGGAATAGACGAGCGTCTCCTCATATCCATAGAAAGTATTCTTTCTATTCACCGTATTTAAATCAAACCCATGATAATTTATCATAAATTATCACATACAAAATCCAATATCATAAATAATTATTAAAAGTAATTCCTTAAAGCAAGTAACAATTTGAGCTACTAGTTGCTTCTTCTGTAATATAAAGATAACATCTTTTTTCATTTCACCTGATTTAGATTATATAACTTATATTGTAATAATACAACTCTTTGAATCATTATAAATTGAAAATAAACAAGTTGAAGTAATTAAGAATATTAATTTTAGCTTGCAAGTCTTGTTCATTGATATTGATTAACAAAACTAGAAAAAGACTTTTCAACTGTAGAAGGTTGCAATGAAAATCGTCACTTGCTTTAAGTCAATAACTTTATTAATTAAAAGAACACATTTTAGTTTCCAATTATAATTATTGGAATAACGTTATAATTTATCTGTCAAATGGATAATCGCTACTAAGATTTTTTTCCGATCTGTCATTAAAACAATGTCTTTTGTTCAACAAACAATGGCAAATGTAATTTGCTAACTAATCATTAACTGGACAGTTGCAAATAAATACTATGAAAAAAATTATTAATATTTCGAAGATTATATTCTTATCGAGAAAATTTCAAACCTTGCCAAAAGTCATAATGTCATGAGCATTTTCATTTTTTTTATTTATTTAATATGACAAACAGTAACAGCATTTTATCTCATTTGTTTTATTGTTTTCTATGTACTATAATGGTAAATTATAAATCATAATAAGTACTCGCATATGTGTACTAATAACATTTTTCGCGTTCTCCATAAAACCATATACCAGTACTGTGACTTCATACAAAACAGATATTAAATCCGAAACAAAAGTCTAACGAAACGTAAATTTCTATGCATTTAACAATTATAAATAAGTTCAAAGCGAAAATTCTGCACTAGTTCAGAGTTGCATTTTGTATCTAAAAGTTAGTAGAATGTATATGGTCTTTCATTATGCAGCACTTTCAAGTTACTAATGGAAACCATATTTAATGTACGTCAAAGTAAAACCCGCATGCAGCTCAAACTAGTGCGAAGTAAAAAAAATCTTATTTTCACGTAAACACTTGAGAACTAAGACCATTTATTAATTCTGATGGATAAAACTAATATAGCTTTACATTCAGGAGTTGCTTTACCTATAGTTTCACTTTGGTAACGAGCAGACTAAATCAGAGTATCCATTATATTGCACACAACTTAATGTGTTGAGTTGCTATTCGGCTTTAAATAAAGTTTGATAAAATGCTGTTTAATTAATTTATTTTTTTTATAACAATTGTAATAGAAAACTTAGGGCGTTCTAAAATAATGCATTACGCATAACTTTTTGGAAAATATTTTGTCTAGAATTACCAAAAAGATTTTCACAAGTCGTATGCATGCGAAAGGGTAAATACAGTGGTTTCCAACCTTTTCGTCCCGATTTCTACCTCCCTCCCCCCAAATGTTTTTGTAATAAAAATTGGTGCGCCGCCCTTAATTTGTTTACCAACAAATTAGACTAAAAATTAATTTTAAATTTTATGTAAAAATGTACTAGAAAAATAATTATTTATATGTTCATTCTTTCATAAAATCTCCAAATATTTGGTCGCGTTCCACGGATCGGACACCACGGTTAATATGTCGATCAGAACTAAGAAATAATCTATTGATTTGATTACTATTTAAATATAAACTTTTTAAACAACGTTTTGTTCATTTAATTCATTTAAGTCAAAAATATTTATTTAAAGTATATAATTGAATTGTTTTTATTCCAAAAGCATTCGTTTTGTCAACACAAGCAGAAAGATTTTTGAATCATTCAATTCGGATGCTTATTTCTCTCAACAAATGCCATTTTTTGTATATTTAGCTCTGTATCTTTGAAATGGCAGGGCCTGCCTTTGCCAAAAACTAATAAACATCTCTCCCAATCATTACTAATTGAATGTTTTTAAATCATTCAAATCGGATACTCCGTTCTCTCAAAAAGTCGGTTTCTATTTTCTGCATTCTTTGCTCCGTATCTCCGAAACGACTGGACCTGCCTTTGCCAAAAACTAATCAGCTCTTCTCCCTATCAATAGGAATCGAATGTTTTTTGAACCATTCAAATCGGTTGATCCGTGCGCCCGAAAACGGGACTGGAAATTTGTATCCATACATACACACACACACATCCATTTTTTCTGAGGTATGCCAAAATGTTCAGAAACCTTCAAAACGTCGAGAAACGTAAAAATTTTCAATTTCGATATTCGGCCCATTACAATAACTTAACCTACGGGAAGTTAATAAAATTTCACTATTAATTCTACAATTATACATGAATCAAATAAATAATTGTACATTGTCCAAAATACAACATTAATAAACAGCACTGTAACTGCTTTATAGAACATATAGTTCTGATTGGGTTTTAAATATAAAAAAAAACTTTATAACTAAGTGCCAACAGGTTATTTTATAAATATTATATTCAAAGAGTTTTATTATTTGTAACACATTAGCATCCTTTAACTTTTGGAACATCCAGCGTTTTAATAAAAGTCTGATATCATGATATCAAGTAGCACTGATGAAACAGTGAAAAATTTATCTCTAAAGAAGTATAGCCCTTTCTGGCATTTCTGAGTAATTTAAATTATACCAGCACTATTAAGAAGAAAAAAGTATTAGATTGTCTAGTAATAGATAATATATCAAATAGACAAGACTAGTTGAGTATGACAGCAGATTATAATACTTTTAATTTTGATATGAAATTAAACTTCTTACTATTTATTAGAACATTCAAATACTATTTTATTCGACCAGGTTATAGTATGTAGTATCGCGAAAAAATAATTTAATCGTCTATGTTATATCTCAACAGTCTATTATTTCGCAAAAGTCTCTCGACACGTTGCTGAAATTCTGAGTTTGATGCATGGCCCATCGGCCGTCCTCCCCGAATAATGCTGCCGTGTGGATGTGCCACGTGCGGTGCACATCCACACGTATGATTCGGCAGCATGGCAGCATGGGCCGTGCGAGTCCATTGCGTGTTTTTGATTTATCGTCGTTTCGCGCATTTCAGCCGTCCCTGTTGTTAATCTTGGTTTAACTTTCGAGTGTGAATTATTAGATAGAATTTATCATGCTATCAAGTCGGATTCGTTACCTTTTATTTGAGAGTGTAGAATTGAATTATTTTTAACTTAAAATTTTCGTTTCTTCTACTCTTCAATAAATATGTTGTTCAAAAATCTAAATAAACTAGTAGTGCATGGCATCGTGCCTTAAGGGAAATTTCAAAAAATGATTCTTTTTTTAAACTTTGATAAAATTAGAATTTTAAGAATTTTGTAATTCTTGAGAAAATTTGACTTTTCATATTTTGAATTTCCTTTCTAAAGCAATCGTGCTGCATAGCTGTTTTAAAGACGAAATTTTAAAGCTCTTAAGCGTCACGTTGTAGTCTAACGGTTAAACATTATAAATCTTGGTACGGAACCAATAGAACGGTAAACAAAATTTGTACTAATTATTAAAATCTCCATTGTATAACTAATAATTCAATACGTATATATTTAACAATCCATTTCTGACCATCAAAAGGCATTATTTCATCTTTTAAACTTCCCGAAGAAGTTTGTTTTCATCAAAATATCCGACTCGCTAATTTTATATTTTCTTGACGTTTCAGGCTATTCTGAATCAAATGAGACCAAATTTTGAAAGTGTGTGTGTGTGTATGTGACCAGATTTTTTGCCGCAAATTGACGTTTTCTAAAAGCGGCTGGACCGATTTCAAAAATTTAAGTCATTCGATGTATCTCGGTAAGGACTAGCGCTTCTGAGTTTTGTGCAACGATCGGCCAGACCGTTTCTTTGTAAATCGCAAAAAAGTGAAAAAAATTCGCCCACGTTTTAGTCCGCAATTCTGAATCTATTTTGAACATTCAGAAACCTTTCGATAGATATTGGTTGGGAATCGTGCTGATTAGGTTTTGGTAAACATAAGCCGGGCCGTTTTCTTGTAATAGTTTTTTTTTTTTAATTCGACAATCTTTATAATTTTTTTTTGACGGTAGATAGTAGATACCATAGTCTTGTAGATCATACTAAAATATTACGGCCCTACGACAGGTCGCTTAATTTTAAAAATTCTTCAAAGTTTGCAAAAATTAGTATTGTTTTTTGGCATTTGTCAAAATTAGACCTTTGATCGACATTTTCTCAAAAACGCCTAAACCGGTTTCAGAAATTTAAAAGCCATTTGATGTATCTCAATGAGGACTATTGTTTGTCAGTTTAGTGAGACGATCTTCCGAGCCGTTTCTTTGTAATTTAAAAAACTTTTCGACCACATCAAGCTCCTACTACCAAATCGATTTTAAAAAATCAAAAACTGTTCGAAAGATATTGGGAATGATACTGATTAGTTTTAGGTGAAAATCTACCAAACCGTTTTCTAGTAATTAACTGTTGAAAAAAAGATTAAGGCAAAATACCAATGCTAACTAGTTTTATTGGATCTCTAGAACGGCTAGACCTACATTCCCAAAAATTTAATGAGTTCTTCACTTCATCAGTGCAAGCAAATGTTTGTGTTTTTCAAATCGCAATTATTATATGGAAAACTAAGAAATTCCTATATTCATGCTTGTGAACTATTTTAGTAAACCCATCCCTTAAATTTTTTGAAATAGAAATGAGTGAATATTATCATCAAATTTTAATCGCAATTTTTGTTTCCTTTTTTATAAAGAAATGAACTGGTTGTTTTCTACAAACTGCTATAAACGATACTTATTCTAGGTTTTACAAATGCCAATTGGTGGCAATCTACTAATTTCTTTATCCACCTGAAAGAGTCGTCCTTTCTAATTCTGATATTATTGAGCATTGCCATAAAAGCTTATTTTCATATAAAATCGTATTTAAATTTATCTTTTTAAGTAAAGATTTACCAATTACAGCTTCAGGTAGACCGATATATGAATTGAATCTGAAATGTTGCGATAAAGCCCTTGCCATTGAGCCATGAACAAAAAAGTGAAATGATTAAAACTTTAATAAATCCTACTTTATTCAAATCGACATGTTGAATAATGTTTAGAAAAACTCCTTTATTTCGGAAAATTTTGAATTTTACCGAATAGCTTCTACATCAATCATTCGCATGGTTCTAATCTTATTATGCTTAAAGGTTTTATTTATTTCAGTAAAATTTTATTCAACAGATGCATTAAAGAAATGATGCATGGATCTTCTGGCATGTAAAATTTTCGATGCTTTTAACTCGAGATTTATAACATCGTGTTTGCTTCATATGTTTTATATTTAAAGGCTTCTGAAACCATCAATCACTACACAAGTGTTGGTAGACGGCGCGGTGTCGGAAAACCAACCCTTGCACTAAATATTGCAATAAGTTTATTAAAATAGCATATAATCATATTGATATTTTCTTGGTAAAGGTTATTATGTTATAAACAATAATTGATCCACTAGATAAAATGAAATTAAAACTCCGTAGGGCAATACATTAAAATTGCAAACATAAATCGGAAATGCCATCCTTTGGATTTTGATGATTGGGATACCTTTATGTATTTGTGTTTTAACATAGAGTTCCACATTTTGGAAAGAACGAGTATTGTTTTTTTTAACTTAACTTTTTATTTTTTTTTTTATTTTCTTATAAATTACAATCTGTCTAAATAGAAAGACATTGAGTAATTAGTTTGACAAATAACATAAAAATTAAAAAAAAAACAATGGTTTACCTTTTATTAATGTACTAAATTATATCTTACTTAAATATTGATATAATAAAGAAAAAAAGAAACTCAAGTATAATCATACAATTATAAACAAAGTACATTACACAGACTACATATACACATACATACACATACATCTATCATAGATAATATGGTAGAACAACTTATTTTTGATTAAAGTGTTAGATCTATTAATTGCATTCTTTTTAGTCTTATATTATGTATGGTGTTGTAAAGACTTGCTATCAGTTCGTTTGAATGATGGTCAGTTTTACTCTTGGAGTTAAGGTCATTCTTTTTGATTTCTTCACTGTGATTGTGAATGTATCGGTGGCTGGGTGAATTAACCATGTCGGTACATACCTGATACAGAAATTGAAATTTATTTCAAATTTTAAATTACTTAAATTTAAAAGTTTCAATCTTCTTCATATTTTTAATGTCTTTCCATTTTTCATGATGTTTACATTTTTCTTGATTTTATTTTTGTTTATTAATTTTATTTATCTAATATTCATTTATAGAACAAGAATATGTAGATATTTTCATATATACAATTCTATCGTATTAATTATTATTATATAATATTATTTGCTACAGTTATTATACATACTTAATTACTTAATTTTATAATTTTTTAAAATTGAATTAAATGTAGTTTGAATTTAGTTGATGGTACATAATAGGACTTGGCAAATCAAGATATTATAGTTCCATATTTTTGGGGAAATATCTTAAAAGCATTTTCATAGCTCGTAAATGAAATATAATATGATCTGGTAAAATTTTTCAATCAGTGATTACCTAGACGCATGAGGTTATCTAAAGCCGTTAATATTGTTTATTTGCTAGTTTTATTGCGGCATTACCACAAATTATTTTAATCATTTTAAAAAGAAATATATTTAGTTTTTGTCGAAAAATTGCAGTTCAAATAGACAATAGTAATTGATTTATGTAATAACGAGTATAATCACAAAACACAAAATTTCTTCACCTTTTCCAAGATGAGCATATTCGTCATTCACTGTTCACTGGTTAACAATATACTATATTCTTTCTGTATATTCTCATATTTTTAACAACCAGAACTTTACGTTAGCTCTTTGAATTCTCCTTAAGTCGTATTTTTAGATGGTAACCCAACGGTTGATCCACCTATATTGACATTTTTATAGTTAGAATGCATCTAATAGAAATGACTTATTAAAAAATTAAATTTATCTTATACAGAATGCCATATGCATACATAATATATTTTATTCGGCTTTGTCACATTGTTTACCACTTATTGTAGTCAGAAATGTACAATTGACGCAAATAGGTTTGTAGAAATTTTATTTATTCAGTTTTTCGTTTACACATATTCAGAGTGTTGATAAAAACTTGATTTTCTTGATGTTGAATATTCCTGGCAAAGATAAAAAAATAACAAAAACAAAAATTCTCTAAACACAATTTACGCATGTATCCTGCTTGGTTTAAAATGCTGAAATATATCTGAAGTCGCACAAATTCGAGACCAACAAATTTTCTGCTTCATGTTACATTTCGTAGCCATTTGGTTTTCCACAATTTCACCAAACAATGTACTAATATAAATTTTAATAGGTTTTGGTACACTTTTGCTACTCTCTCCTATTTCTATTGGGTAATGTTTGAAATTGGGATAAGGATTTTTTCGTTTTACTTTTATACACTGTGAGAGTAATGAAATTAGATTATATACAAATTTCTTCAAAATTTGTGAAAAAATTAAAAGATTTAGAATGAACTATTCAATTAAAGACTTGGACAATCTCTCCTTTTGCCATTTCCCAAATAGGAAAACCCATTTATTATATTGGTCTATATTGCCACTAATTTTTCTACTATTTTAAGAGGTCGCTATTACCTCATTTAACCATTATTATTTCAAATACAAAATATTTCAATTTCATTGCGTTTGTCAAAATATCAACGAAACACTTCAAGTGCAAAGTACTCGTATGCTTTATTTTTACGCTTTTTATGATTTATGGGCCAATTTTGATTTCACACATAGTACATCGCGTTTAAATTCCCTCGCGCATTAATGGAACGTTCCGTCACAAAGTGTATTACCTTTTTTACGGAACACGTAACATGACGCTCTTGTAATTCAACGCGAGCATATCAAAACAAGCACAGGATCTGTCGTGTCCTTTTTGCCGGGTCATAAATTATTCACGCATTCGCATTTCCGATACGGCAGGATAAGAACGAATTTAGGAGGCCACAGACGGAAAATGAAATGCGATATATATACTCTCGCGCTAATATTGAAATTTTGGACCAGAATGCTTTTGAAAAAGACACGACGTATTGATATGACAAAATTCATCGCATATCAATAGTCCATAAAGAGCAATAATTAACTAGTTGAAAGTAGCATTTTGCCTTAGGGCAACTTCCACGAACTTCCCGAAATGTGCAATGATTGACTTAATCAACCGAAATTGAGAGATATTGGTTGTGAATCGTGCTAATTAGTTTTTGATAAAGATCGACCGGACCGTTTTCTCCTTATAAAGTGTTAAAAAAATATTTAACGATTTTTATGAAACTTTGTTTAACGATAGATATCATGGTCTTATATACTAAAACATTACTGCCCTACAAGTCGTTTAATTTAATAACAAGTTAGAATTTTAAGGCATACAAGCATGTGTCTGTGCACTACAATTAATTTGAATCAGTTTGAGACATATCAAATGGAAATTATGTTTGGATTTAATAATTTATCCAAACATCTAAATCTAAATCTTGGTCGTTTAAGTCAGTTATTACACATTTCGGGAAGTTCATGCAATATGCCTTAAGGCAAAATACCACTTTCAACAAGTTTGCAATACTTAAGTATAGTAGTAAATATTTCTCCTGGCGCATACATGACTATAGTCACATAGGAATATTCAATTAAACCTATTCACTATGACAAGAGACAATATACAAAATTTATTTCAAACATACTCGTATACATTGTTTAAAAAAAACTTTATTGATATAGAAAATTATAGATGCATTAACCTTCATAAGCAAAAGTGGAATTACAAAACGCAACAATTCTTGAAAAAATGTATTTTGCTTTAGTCATACTCTATAAAAACTGCCTTGAATTCTTCATATACGAGGTGTGTTCAAAAAGTACCCGGAATTACTAATAATTAAATTTCGCGGATCTGGAGTGTCTGATTGTCAAAATTTTTTTTTATTGTGTTGGTATACATGCCCCTAAAGTATGATGAAATTTTCAGCTATATTCACTGTTTACTTTGTCTGTGGTAGTCGCTAAGGTTCGACGTGTTTTTCTGAGCTCGGCGATTTTTACAATGGAAGAATTGAAAAGTCAAAGAATTTGTATTAAATTTTGCGTAAAAAATGAAATAAAGTGTTGCAAAGTGCAAAAATTCACCAGATATGGCTCCGTGTGACTTTTTCCTATTCCCAAAGTTGAAGAGACCCATGAAAGGACGGCGGTTTTCCTCGATTGAAGAAAATCGCTGAGAGTGCTCAAGGACATATCAAAAAGTGAATATCAAGGGTGCTTCGAAAATTGGAAAAAACGCTGGCATAAGTGTATTATATCTGGGGGGGACTACTTTGAAGGGGACCACATTAATGTAGACGAATAAATAAATATTTTTTTGAAAAAACGAAAATTCCGGGTACTTTTTGAACAGACCTCGTATTAAAATAATAAAAATTGTTAGCGGATCTTCTGAAAGTGAAAAAAATTGTTGACGCTGATCTAATTTACTACTGACAATGAGAAATTAATTAATACTAGCTCATAATATATTGCATTTTTATTTATATTTGTAGTAAATCTTGTTATAATCATGTTACTACCTCGCATTAATAATTTCATTCAAATACTCTGATAATAAAATCGGAAATATATGTTTTAACAATCATAAATTAGTATATTTGAAAAAATTTAGTATAAATTTTTCTAGGAAAAAACTCGAAAATTATGCCTTTGGAATGTTATAGAATAAGTCACTTAACACAATTTAATTTAATCATTTGTATATAATTAATTTTTACTTCGATATTTTATTCCATGATTTTTCAAAATATTTATATACGGAGTGTTCCAGACCTTGACATCAAGCCGAAACAGGGTCATTCCGAAAATTTCAAAAAAAAATATCTCACGTTTTACTCGTCATTTTTAGGTTTTTACTTTTATACTCGAAATATTTCAATAATAAAATTATCAAGTGTTTTACTCTTTAACAATCTAGATTCATTACGCCAACTTTATTTATTTATATAAAGTATATTTTTTTTAAAGAAGAGTCTCAAAATCGACCAATTTTAAAAAAATTTAATTCATAGTTCAGCAAAAAGTCCTAATTATTGAAAACTTGGCGCAACAGTGGCATTTTTTACGAAGTTTAAATGAACAAAATTGATAGAAGTTATCCACAATAACTTAAAACTTGTCATAATTTGACCAAAACTAATATATCAACTTTTTTATAGGCACTGATACTTGATCTGAGTACCGAGTACCTAACATGTTATCATTCGATCAAGTCCGCTGCAAAGTATCAAATCATTAAACTTAAAGTAATTTTTAACAGTTTGGACTGCATCTTTGCTAAATACAAACATGACATTTTTTTGTTCATTAAAATGTCTATTTTAAATTCATCTGAATGGACATTCATTTGCTGAATGTCCTTTACTGGACAGATGTAAATAAAAGAGTTAATAATAATAAAAAAAAATTAAAATGTTTACAAAATATTTCATTACCAATACCAGATTATACCTAGCAATGCTAAGCAAATCGGTCTCATAATGCAAGAGATCTGAATAACTAGAAAACAATGGAAAACCCGTTGCTAATAAATCTGGGCAGAAGTTATAATGTTTCCGCCGCTATTGTAATTTTAAAACAGTGCGCGGTTGTTCTCAACGAGCTTTATCTGGCGACCGTGAAAGCGGCAAAGAGCGCACGAAATTGTCTTTGCGAGACTTCTACATACATTTCTTAAGATTCTGTTATGATAAAACACCTTTCTCCAACTTTCTATAATAAAACTGCTATATACAATAGAAATCTAAAAGATCTTTCATAGCATCTTGATACTGCATCGAATTGAATATAAACTAGTTGTAAGTTGTAAGTAGCATTTTGCCTTAAGGCAAGTAACATGAACTTTCCGGATACGTATACATTAGGGCGGGTCGATTTAAAAGTCGTTTGGTTTAGGTACATATGATACTTCGAATACTTTACTATCCATAAATCATATCTTTCACTATTTTCGGATATTAATTCATACACAAAAAAAAAATATTTTGTTTTTTTTTCAATGCATTTCGTCTCTGCGTTTCTATGCCAGCTAGAAGCTGTTATGGCAACGACATTAAAGAGCCGTGCGAAATTTTTCATACTTGAAACCAAAAACGACTTCAGGTCATTTTATAAGTTATACATAGTTATATTCACATATATGATGATTAAATAAAGTTTATAATAAAAATAAATCGCTGATTTTTGTCATATTTAAGTACTGAAAATGATGCAATTTTTGTATGGTGGACCTCTAAGGGGAGGCCTCGGGGGGTAAACCATGAGCATGGATAGATCGGCCTTTCAAAGTTCGTGGGAATTGGTCATATATTTGGATACTATTGGGGCGCCCTAAGTGTGCCAAAACAAGATTTTTCAAAAATTGACCCAATCTTTGGGTCAATACACGGGACATCAGAATTCATTTAAGAGATATGGTTTCTTCGGAAAAGTATATTATTTTGATCCCTAGTAGCCGAAATGCGACTTTTTTACCATACAAATCGACCCGCTTTAGTATACATAATTAATTTAATCAATAAGAATTGAGATTCATCATATTTGGGTAACATGTTGAGCAGTTTTTTTCAAAAATAAAATTTTCGCTTCCATGTCTTCCAAACATACATATAACCAGGGCCGGATTTAGAAATTTGGCGCCCCGGGGCACTGACGAAAATGCCGCCCCATCCCTGAAATTTTACGAACTTTCAAACTTTTTTTAAAGCAATCGCGCTGCTTCAGCTGCGAGGTATATAGAAGCGCGTAAGCGCCGCGTCGCAGTCTAACTGATAAACAATGTTACAGAACTTATATAAATGTAAACAAAATTTATACTTGTTATTATATCTTTGAAATATTTTAATTATTTAATATGTTAAAATAATAATGTGCATATGTCTTATGATCACTTTTGTCCGCCAAATGTTTCTTTTTCAAATTTTTTTTATTGGATCATCGAAACCGCTAATCCTGCCCCCCACAAATTTAAGCAGGTATTTATTCTGTAATTTTTTTTTGAATGTTATTGGACGCTTTTTTCTCAAAAACTTAATTATCATTTTTGGCATTTTGGCCCGTATCTTCAAAACAGGACCTGCCTTGACCAATAACTATAATCAGCACGTCTCCTTATCAATAGGAATTGAATCATAAATCGGTTGATCCGTGTTCTCGAAATCGACTTGAATAATTAAAAAATTTTAGATTTGTATTGATGGGGAGACGTGCTGATTAGCTTTTGGTATCGATATTTCTTATCTGAAACAGCTACGCAGCGCGATTGCTTTGCAAAAAGTTCATAGTTTTAAAATTTCAAAATACAAGGTTGTGTTTTAGAAATCTTTTTTTTCATTTTTCAATGAAATTTAAAGCTCTTTATAAGATGTAATTTTCAGTACGGGAAGTTTCAGTAATTTGTCTTAAGGCACAGTGCCATGAGTCACTAGTTTAAATTTTTTTTTGACGCTATAAGCTTGGTAGTGCACAAATACGTATATTTTAAGAGGGCTCGAGAACTGAAGAACATATTTTTCTTAAACTTTCAGCTTGTTTACGGATCTTTATATTAGCCAAATTGCCAAATTTGATAACTTATTAACCAATTTGATAATTTACGTTCGGAGAGGGAGGCAAGGCAAAATAATGAGTTTTAGTTAACGTTTATTTCAACCCAAATTTTGCATTGCAATCGTATTATGTTTTGTTAATTAGATTTCTTGAAATAAAAAATGTTGTTAAAAAAAGTTGATTATATTGTATAGAATTTTTTCTCACTATCCAAATTTTGCCGCCCCCCAAAATTTGCCGCCCTGGGCAGTAGCCCCGATTGCCCCTACTATAAATCCAGCACTGCATATAACATATGTAATTATATAAATAAAATTTATAAAAAATTATTTAACACGTGTCATTTCATCCATCCAGTTAAGTGTGTACGTCAACTGTAATCAGGAACCATAGATAAGAGTGTACGGAACCTGCATAAGCACAAAATGCATAGATTCTGATTAGAATCGCCAATTCCAATTCCAAACTTTTATGATTTTTTATAATTCAACCGCCTTTCGTAGGCCTATAATATTTTAGTATGTTATTTTATATTATGAAATCTATCGTCAAACAAAATTTCAAAATAGTCGAAAAAAAAACATTTTCAATGTTTAATTACGAAAAACGACCAGTTCGATATTTACCAAAAACATATCGATGCGATTCCCAACCAATATGTTCGAACAGTTTAGAATTTAATCGATTCAAGATTGTGATCTAAAATGTAGACGATAAGTTTACACTTTTTTTCGCTAATTACAAAGAAACGGATTGGCCGATCGTCATGCAAAACTGACCAACGCCAGTCCTTATCGAGTTACAGCGAATAACTCTTAAATTTTAAAATCGGTTCAGCCGTTTTTGAGAAAAAGTCTACTAGAGGCCAAAATTCGGCACACAACCGCATAGTTACATACTTCTTTTTATTTTGGTATCAAACGATTCAGAATGACTTGAAATATCCAAATTACCCAAAATTAACAAGTCGGATTTTCTGGCAAAGACGAATTTCTTCTGCTGGATGATAATAAATATATGTTACAATAAACAGAAAACATATTATATAATAAAAAATATTTATTTATTAACTGGTTGCACATGATATTTATAATTTATGAAAGAAGAATGAGCATTTTTAACATTTAAAATAGTTTGTACCAAGTAGCATTTGGCTTAAATCACAAAAATATTTCATTTTATTAATTTTAATAAAGTACATTATATGCAAAATAAATTAGTAAAACAATATAATTTAAACATTTGCAATCTTTGCTGTGTATAAAACTATATCTTATTAATGAAACTGATTTAAATTCATTTTTGAACTTTGTTCTTATATGTTGTTCGTCATTAGCTAGGAATGTTCCTACATATACTTTAACATTCACCTAAATATATATATATATGTAATCTTATATGTATATAAAGTTTTTGATCTGTGTTGGCGAGGTAATATTGGCTTGATAAACAGTGTTTTTAACATGATGAATGTTCAATTGTTAAATCTTGTGAAAATGTAAATTTGCAATTTCAGCTGTGAATGTTTTCCTGGCTGCCTAGCATGTGTATTGCATCATATGGTGTACTGTATCTAGCGTTTCCTGACATGTCTGTGAATTTTTGTGAAATATTGCACAGTTATAACTTTGTTAAATTATCTATAAATTTATATAGTTAAACTGATTTATTTAATAATACACATAAAGCATCGGGAATAATTTTAAAATTACATGTTTATTTTATGCTTATCAGATATAGAATTGATGATATAGAAAAAGTAGCTATAATTTTTTAAATTATTTCTGTTAAGCTAATTAGTGCAAAATCATTTCATTCCCCTTTCACCGTTCTTATAGAAGTATTAAGAATATCATTAGTACCTTAGTTAAAATATTTATCACCTCTTCAGCTTTAATCTGAATTTCTTCAGAAATTGCTTAATATATCCGAGATAAGCGCCTTCAGTCTTAAGTAATTTAGATCTCTGATCTTTCAAATTATTTACAATAGACATATAACAATTATATATTTAAAGAAAATTATATTATTTCTCATAATTAAATGAAAAAAATGTATCTGTAGATATACTAATTATTCTGTGAAATTAATAACACTTCTTTAATATGTTTATTAAATTTTATAGTATGAATTCCACAAAAATTATTAATGGCACTCAATTCGTTTAGAAATTAAAAAAAAATCTGCATTTATCATTATTAAATGACTAAAATAGAGAATAAGATCTATTATTATTATTAATTAAATTCCTTTATTCTAATTATCATGCATTTGAAGTGCATGTTAAATCCGCGAATTACATTCGGCTTCATTAATATTACAAGCATTAAAAACACTTTGCATGATAACTCATTGCATATTTTCAACATGCCATGCATTAAAAAATATATTTTATAAAATAAGTATGTATTAAAAAATTATAGACTATCAAATTACTTTTATGGGATGTTTTGGTAAGTGCACATGCAGCTGCTGACATCATGTTAGTGTATTTTTAATATCATTTATTAGTATTGAATTACTTAACAAGATTTATTAACATTATTCTGAAACATGCATTTTTGTATGGAATTCAAAATACCTTCACATTGCTAGTGTGATCGTGACTTATGAGAATGTGACATGAAATAGAGAACAAGATGAATAGTTTTTTATTTACATTCGATTTGATTAAAAATCATGAAGTTTTACCATCACTTGTTCTTCTTTTAATAACAAACTGCACAGCTATATGTAGCAAGCATAAAACAAATGCACCAATTCCAAAATAGAGGAATGTGGATTTTCCGCCTACGGCCTTCATTAGAAATCCTCCCAAAAAGCTTCCTAACGATACTCCAATACCTTCAAAAATAGCTCCAACTAGACCCTAAAATGTAATATTCAAAATCAAAAATTGATGATATGAAGACAATAGATATCGTGATGCATTTTGTCCTATAGTGAAATTACATAAAAACTGCTTTCAAACTATAATAGTTAAAATAGAAAGAATAAATATGCTAATTAGTAAGAATTAAAATTGTGTTTAAGTAGAGAATATAAAATTTTTAATTGAACAAAACAAACTTCTATTTTCATAAATGAATTATATGTTCATTAATGAAAACAGATAAACGCAGTTCCCAATTCACATATTTCGAATGAATAAATAATTAATGCAATGGCTTTCACAAATCTAAATAACTATGGGCAAGTAACACTTAAATATTCAAATGTTTATTATGAAGAAACAGATTGATCAAATGCCAGTTGAATTTTATAAATAATGAACTCATATATGAATATTAAAACATAGAAAGTTATCAAGTGCTTTTAAGTATTCAAAATACTTATAAAAATAATAGAAAGTTTTGGTAGTTGGTTACAAAGAAAAGGTCTACTATTTTGTCTGTTTTCACAAAAATCATTCAGTACAAAAAGATAAATCTATGCTTCATCCAGCACACAGTTAAATAGATACTACTACCTTTTCGAAAATTAAAAATAATAATAAATTATTATGTGAATGCTTGAATATTACCTGAACAGTAGCTTCAGCTCCAGGTGGAGCAACTACAGATGCATATGATGCCATTGTTGAATAAAATAGTCCAAAAGTAAGCCCTTGTAATAGTTCTATTGGTAAAACCCACCACGGGTTTACAAGAAATGAATATAAAATAAAACGGGCACTTAATGCAAACAAAACCAATGACATAGCATGTACATGTGATATGTTCTTGATAATCCATCCTAGAAAAAAATAATTTATTGTTCCATCATTTATCACTACAATAAACTGAAAATTTCAAACACAAATTCAATTTTCTAGTTTCTGAATTCATAAACAAAATTGAGAAACGCATTAAGGTCGGAATAAGTTTTTTCATTAAAATTATAATTTGTGCTATTTTATATAGCTTCATAAATAGAATACTCAATTAAATTCAATTTCTCCTAGGTAAAAACGTTTTAAATTTTAAATTTGTAGTTGTCCTTTTTTACTCCCTGAACAAGAAGTTTGTTTTTGCCAGAAATTTCTATTTGTCAATTTTAATATTATTTTATTGTTATTATTATTTGATTAGTTTTACAAGTAATTGCATTTCAGTAATACTATTTCTATTAGTTATATTTACCTGATAAGAAAAAGAATGGTATTTCTCCCCCAAAACATTGCACTCCTAATAAAAGACCTTGCAATGTTTTCATCCATGAAGCTGTATTGCAACCTTCTAAATTGGCTGCCAAATCTTCTAAATGCCAAAATAGAAAATTCCATATTATTGCAGTTCCTAGCCCAACACTAATACACCATAAAGCAAACACGGCAATACGTGGTGATTTTAATAGCATTCCAGTGTCTCGCAAAATACTCACCGACGTTGTGCTTTGAGTATACTAAAAATTTTAACACATTGTTAACAACAATTCATTTTTCTTAGTTACTTTTGTTATACCTTTAATTGATTGGAAACGATTGAGCAAATAAGGAGCACAAAAAAAGCTAAATAAAAAACTGCAGAATAGTCTTTCTTTGCCTGTCCGGAACTCATTTCATCAACAATGAGTCCAGATATCACAGAAAATACTCCCCAGCCAACTGCACCCCATAATCTTTGATTGCCATACTTCTGAGGCTCATCACCTATAATAAAAAAGATGTATTAAATAGAAATTGATGGCATTTTATTCTTCAGTAAGTGAATTATTATTACTTGATAATTTTCTTTTCACGGCGTTTCAAGTCATTCTGAATCGTGCTTTTGGTCAAAGGCCAAAATTGAAAAAAATACTGAAGTAGGCAAAATATGGCCTTTTGTGAATTTGATAAAACTCAATAAAAAACTACATTCTTTACTTTTTCGCGACGATCGGTTCAGTCGTTTCTTCATAATTAACTTCCCGTAGCGTAAGTTATAGTAATTTTAACGCAAATAAATCGAAGATGAAAATTTTTATTACCTTTACGTTTCAGAGATTTCTGAATATTTTGGCATACCTTAGAAAAAATTGATGTATGTGTGTATGTTCGCATACAAATCTTCGTCGACGATTTCGAGAACACGGTTTAACCGATTTGAATGATTCAAAAAAAAACATTCGACTCCTATTGATAAGAAGATGTGCTGATTGGTCAGGGCAGGTCTAGAGGTTTTGAAGATACTAGGCAAAAAGTATCAAAAACAGTAACTCGGTTTTTAAGAGAACGGAGGGTCCGATTTTAATAATTCAAAAAACATTTTACTCGTATTGACAAAATGAAGAGCCGATTAAATTTTTGGAAAGGCAGGTCTAGCGGTTTCCGAGATAGCGTAAAATAAAAGATCATTTGGCGGTCAAAAATCATTAGACATAAGCACATCAAATTACTTTTTAATAAGTATAAATTTAGTTTACATTTCTATGGGTTCCGTAATATTGTTTTTGTTAGACTGCGACGCAGCGCTTACGCGCTTCGATATTTTCATTTTTTGAAAAAAGTCCATTTCTATTCAAAAAATTCAAAATTCTCAAAAATCGAATATTTCAAAGTTTAAAAAATAATTTTAATCTTTTTAAAAAATTTAAATTTTGGCATAGTAAGTTTCACCAATTTGCCTTAAGGCACGATATATCACTAATAGTTATTTTTTTTAAAGATTTTAATGTGTAAACTAACAATTTAAAATATCATAAAAGTACAAAAAATGATTCAATTACTAAAAAAAAATACATACAACGTGTATGTCGTGATAGCGCGCCTTCGTGCATTTGAGTAGATAAATGCTTCCAAAGCAAATTTCCGATCATTTTTAAATAATTTATGGTATTTATGCTATATGTCGAATGAAACTGATATCACTGGCAAGTTTTTACAACAGATGCAACAATATTTGGAACCCCTACTCCTTGCAGATTGAAAACCAATGGAATTAATGGTTTGTTGTAAAAAAAAAATGAATAATATCTAAACTCAGGGACTTGAAAACATAGTTCACTAATTAAATTACCTAGAATTCCAAAACATATAGCATCGCCAACACTGACAACCACAGCCATTCCAACCCAACTCGAAATCAGCAAAGAAAAGAACAACCAAAACTGATATGATTTCATTATCTGTTAAAGAAATATTAAACATTAAACATAAAAGATTAACTTTTACTCTAAATGATTTATACAATAACTTTGCAATATTTAAATCAACAAATACATTATCTTGAATACTTACATGTGGATTATCTATGACGTCTTCGCTTACAAAATTATCTATAATTGTCGAATTGCATTTGACTTTACACATAGGGTGGAATAAATGTGTATGATTATCCTTAGGGCAGAAAGCTACATGTTCTTTTTCTATAAAAATCAATTTTTCCATTGAAAATTTTAAAAACTATGGTAATATTGGTAATATTAAAATTACTCCTGTTGGTAATATTAAAATCTTAAAAACTATGGTGAAATTATATAAAAGTGAATAATTTAAAAATAATGTTCATCTTGACCCAAGTACATGATGTTTGATTATATGTTCAGTTTACTATATGGTATCATCTCATATATTTTAAAAATACAAGAAAATAAGTTGATCTTTTAGTGACTTGAGAAATAATATATTAACACTGTCAATCATTTAAAAACAATTTTGTTCTTTTAATGTAAAAAAATTATTCAATTAAATAGAATATACACCGATTAAATAGAAAATAACTCAATTGAATAGAATAGAATAGAATAGAATTATTTCAAAGTTTCCAATAAATTATATATGCATCTTTGATTAAGTAGTATACAAACCATCTTCCATAATGACTTTTTTAACTCTGAAGTTCACACATTCTTTGTCTTTCAATGTGTAATTTAGTTGAATATTTGTTTTAAATATCAAATTTTCTAAAATATGTTTACTACACAGCTCACTAGCATTCCAATGAAGACACACGGTATCCCATAAGTCACTATTCATTTCACAATTTACCTATAAATTTAAATAATATCCATTAGTAAAGAGCATTATTAAATAAAAAAAAAAAACATTTTGTATTAACGTACCTCACAAGACATAGTGCCATCTAGAATTGTTATGTTTGTTTGATCAACAGCACAATTTGTGCCCGTGGCTTGTGGGCAATGCTTTAAAAATGAGGTGCCGTCCCCACAGTCGAAACTCATTGCCACTTGTTGCTCTGATTCTGGCACATACAGAATACTTAAGAATGAAACTGCTGTTAGTATTTGGAAAAGGATGAACATTGCCTTTTTCAAGTTAAATCTGAAATAAAATCAATTAGTTTTAATTTCAAACTTTCAAATAAAAATTAGAAACATCCATACTGTGAAGAGTGAAGGTATTTTAGTAGAGTAATTTAAAATGATCGGAGTAGATGAATAAATTTACGAGATTAAAATTATTTGTAGAAGATTTAATAGTGCTTTCTTGTTTAAGAATAAAGTACTGCTTTAAGCAAAAAATTTAGAAAATCATAAATATCATTATTGTAAAAAGCAAAAGTAAGTTTGCGGTGTACTTTAAAATCATAAAATAAATAATGTGTTGTGTGATTTGATTTTTTGAAGGACCAATGATTTGTTGTAGACACTTTAATAGTAATATTAATTATATAGTGTTTATTTTTAATATAACTACAAATAGTATTTGTATTTACAATATTCTCAAAGTTTAATGTATTGTATTGATTGATTTTATTTAAGATTTTTGATTAAATCTGTTTTGTTTTTTTTTTTATCATAATACGGGATGCTTTGATTTGGCATGAACAGTAAGAGTAGATGTATAAATGTATGAAATTTATAAAAAATTTATTATATATCGTTTTTCTAAACAAGTATAAAGTACACCTATTCTCAGTATTACACAATATTTATTTTACACTTTTCGATTTTATATGGTTTTTGAAAATATTAATTTTTTTGACAAATTTTTTTAATTTTGCATTTACTGTAATTACAAACACTAAACTATCTACAATAACATTTTCATTGTTTTACTATCCAAATGTTTTATTAAACAAAAAACTAGAAATTGAAAGAAGGGATATATCTTTAAAAACCAATAAAAATCCTAAAATTTTAACAGTAACTCCTTAAAACAGATTTTTTTTATATATATTTGTTTCATTATTGAAATAACTTAAATATTCTTATAATTTATTAAATGTTTTTGATATTAAATATATTTATTCTTTGTTGAGTATTCATCATATTAACGACTGACAAAAGGTTTTTTTATAGTGATTTTTGTTTAGCATGGTTTTACCAATTAAGAGTAAATTTTTCCAATAAACATGGATTTTATGGAACTTATCTTCCACGTAAAATGGATTATTTAAGTGTATTGCTTGAAATTTAAATATAAAAAATTCTTAATATCAATACTTACAATTCAATCAATACTTAAAACTTCTTAATATCAATACAATACAAGGTTGTAGAATATTTTAAAATGATAGAATGAAAATAAGCCGAAGATGAATAAATGGAAGATATTATATACAGAAACGTCTTTTGTACATAGATATAAAGTATTGATGTAGATCTAATTTTAAAAGAAAGAGTAGATTAGTAGTATAAACAGAAAGGTTTTCTGTACAAGGATATAAAGTATTGATTTAAATCTAAATTAAAAAAAAGAATAGATTAGTAGTATAAACAGAAAGGTTTTCTGTACAAGGATATAAAGTATTGATTTAAATTTAAATTTAAGAAGAGTGAACATTAAGTGAAACATTATATAAAATAATGTTGAGTTAGACCAACAATTGTCAGTCACTAAAACTATTCGTAGGCAATGTTATAAACATATTACAGTTTTTTATATTATTGCACATTACACAACTCTACTTTACAACATAATAATACCTATCAGCAATAACTCCAAAAAGTGGTTTGGCTAGCATACCCGTAATAGGTAGCACAGTATATATTGTCCCGACAACAACACTGGAAAAACCTAATTGTTTTGCATAAGTCGGCAAGAAAGGCACAACAGGAGCAGTACCTAATTCAATTAAATTAATTAGATGCAAAATTAACAAGTCATCTTTGCATGAATATATTACCTGCATTGAATAGGAAATACTGTCCTTTCACTGGCAGTAAATCTTTATTGATTTTCAGGCCCATTTTGTTCTTGTTTTATTAACAATTTGTTCATGAATGAATTAAGTATTAATTATATAATACGTGTTCATAGAATTTGTTTGCTGTTTAAACAAGATACTTATATTAGGAAGACATAACCTATATTGTACATTTTTTCGTACAGTGTAATACTAATACTATTGTGTATTTTAAATTTATCTAGCTTTTGTATGACAGAATTCTGTTATCAGTATTATCGTGCACGCACGAATATTGGATTACAATTACAAGAGGTATCAAGTGTAGCATTTTATGAAATGTAAATAACTAAATGAGCTGTTGATGTTGAATGTTGATAAATTGAAATGTCATAACATAATTGTCACCATTGTCACATTTGTCGCATGTGCCAAACAAATGGAAACGTACACTCGGAACATATGTCAGCATAATAGAATAACCGTTTTTTTTTCAGTTTTAAAGACGTCATCATTAAAATCTATATACATCGTTATAAATTACTCAATGTATCAAAGTATGTTTGTATTACTTTTTTATATTGGGATTCAGAACAACCGGGATTTATAATTCCCGTTTTGTGATTTGTTTACTTACAGTCTGTAAGTAAAAAAAATGCTAGGCATATTTTTTACACTAGTTGGTTGAAGCTTTTAATTTTTTCTGATTATGGATTCAATCTTGAACTTCACATCTTGAAAGTAATTTATCATTGCTGAGATCGTCGTAAATCGGTTTAAAAGATTTTAAAACATCAGGAGTGTAAGTTACAGATATAGATTTTAACTAGTGGGGCGCATGGCATCGTGCTTTAAGGCAAATTAAATGTTTCCAAACAGATTATTATAAATTCTGTAATATCGTTAAATTTTTATATATTATATAAACTGAATTGCAAAGTTGAAATTATTTGTTTAAAGTATATTAGTATTTTAGTCAGAATTAAAAATTAAATCTTAATTGTTTTATATATACAAAAAAATCTTTTTGAAAAAAAAATTAGAAAAAAAAAATTTGAAACATTTTTTTTTCCAAAATCAATTATTTTGTTAAAACAAGCAGAAAGTTCTTCGAATCATTTAAATGGGACACTTAGTTCTCTCAAAAACTGCCTTTTTTTTGCACATTCAGCTCTGTATCTTCGAAATGGCTGGGCCTGCCTTTGCCAAAAACTAATATAGCCACTTCTTCCAATCATTACTAATTGAATGCTTTTTAGATGATTCGATTTTTATTTTTGGACGATTACAATATAACTTATGCCCTACGGGAAGTTAAAAAGAATATAATTTTTTTTTGAAATAAGTATATCATAAATATTTAACTTTAAGAGATTTTCTTTTTGCCAAAAAACCCACTTGCTAGCTTTGTTTTGTCGTCGTTCCAAATCATTCTGAAACGTTTGGGACTAAATTATGCAAATGTGTGTAAACCAAAATATGACATTTCTTAACACTTGAATAAAAATGGCTGCACCCACCTGCACCGATTTGAAAAACCTGATAAAATTAGAGACTCTCGTTGTTTTGTTTTGCGTGATGAGCGGCAGAGCCGTTTCTTTTATAATTTGGCGCATAATTTTTTGCCCACGCTTTCGCCAAATATGCTGAACTGATTTTAAAAATTCAAAAACTGTTCGAACAATATCAGTTGGATATGGTGCTGGTTAGTTTCCGGTATAGACGATCCGCCAAGTTGTTTCTTTACAATCAATTGTTGATTTTTTTTTTTTGACAATTTTGACTAAACTTTGTATCATTATAAAAGTTTATTAGATTTAACCAAAATCCGAAATTATTATATGTCTACGAAGTGGTAAATTCATAAAATTTCGGAGTAATAAGACTTGTAATAATTATAAATCTTATCGTCATACTTTTAATAGATTAAATTTGCCTTCAATAATTATTATATTAATAATTAATATATTGCTTGACTTTAGTTAATAAACTAATGGACATACTATTGCAACTAAATATTAACAATTATAGTTGTAAAAATTACGGATGTTTTATGAGCCGTTTTAAAAAGAATCGGACAAGTAGGTACACCAAACATAGACCTTATAATACATTTTTTGAAAAAAAAAGTATTTTAATTATTTCTTCAATATATTGAAGTTTTTCTTATATTATATTATCATGCATGGTGATAATATAATATAAGAAAAAACTGCAGGGACCACTGTTCACATTTTCAAATGTATTTTTTTTTTTTTTTGAATCAAGCTATTTTTTAAAATTCAAATTCCAGTTGCTTTTGTATATACGAACACAATTGGAACAAACAAATGTTTATAAATAGAACTTATGCTGCATATATAGTAGATACAATGTAATATTGTTAAGTTCAACAATCTAACATTTCCTTCTATTATTATTATTCACATTATTTAAGTGAATAATTTCACTCATTCTTTACTGCAATAGATTTTAGTTTTTTTTAGTATTTACTCTTTTTGAAAAAAAGTGCATAATTCTAATCGCGGCACTCAGAAACTGCAAAACTTTATGCTTTGAAATTTACTGCTAAGAAAGTTGTCTCTTAAGTTTTTCTAATTTAAATCATGAAACTTAATATAACTTACTTATAATTTGCAAAATTATTCAAAATCAATTGTTCATTTAATTCTAACTAAATCTAATTCTGAAATTGCTAGCAATCAAGATGTTTCAATTAATACACAATTAATATTTGCCCAAATCTAATCAACAATTATGGTTTACTATAAAGAAATTTTCTTGGCTTATGTATATAAAAATTGAATCTCATTTTCGGAATATAAAAACTTGCAAAGATCCTAGACTATCTACTATTTGCAATAAAAAAAAAACAAATATTATTAGGTAATGTTATTGGAAAGTTTAATTGTGTTACGTATGGAAAAAGTATGCACTTGAATATACCTAATAAATAAATAACTACAATTATATGAATAGTTTTCTAATTTTTTTCTAGTTTTACATATTTAACAGAAAAATACAAAACAAATTTCACCAAAACGTTTACAAATGCACATTTTAATCACTGCGGATTCAATTTATGATGTTCTCCATATATTTTATGTATTTTGACCCATTTGCATTTAATATTTTCCTTCCCTACATCTTCTAGTAAACTCTCACCTAACGGAGATTTGTGATTGATTTGGATGGAATCAATATCATAGACTATGTCAATGTTCCTCAAATATCTGAAATAAGAAAATGTATACATTAATGCATAAGCGTAATAATGCATAATACAGACCACTTATTGTGATTCTTCATCAAAAGCATAAGGCAATAATGTCTTGCTTAAATTCATGAGATACATCGCAATATAAAACTACAATATAATCTTCATATTGTAATAAAAAAATTCATACAAGTATTTTTAGTACCATCGATAATAATTGAAACTAATTATAAGATATAATGTTCAGTTTTTAAAAAGTTGTAGAATCAGGAAAATTACATCATTTTTCCTTTCGTCATATTATTGAAATACTATAACAAAACTCAAATATAGTACAAGTTATAAATATTTTTGAACATCGAACAATTCATTTTTATGTTACTCATATGTAATAAGTATTGAAATGTTTTAAATGCACTATATCTTTTTAGCATAAAACAAGAATAAAATAATTTCGTTGTATAAATAGGTAAAATCTTTTCAATAAATACTAACTTTTCAATGCCATTCCATGCAATCATAATTCCATTATCAGTACATAATTTGGGGTTTGGTCTGAATATTTCGTAATCCATTTCTTTGCAAACAAGCGATAGAGCATCATATATGAAATTATTACATGCCACACCACCAGAAACAACCTAAGAATATAGTATATTGTAAATAATACTATTAACTTATCAGTTGATATAATTAAAACATCATACTTTATTTAAATGAATCCACTCACCAATTTAGCATTATCTTGTGGAATTAGTTGTTTTAACCTACAAAAGTCCATAGCTCGTTGCGTTCGATGGCAAAGATGTCTTGCAACAGCCATTTGGAATGAAGCACAAAAGTTTTTATAATCCGGAATAATACCGTCCGGACTAACACCTATAAGAAATTGTAGACAATCCAAAATCCATTTATAATACCTTAAATTTTAAAAATCTATAACTTAAACTATAGAAGCATAAAAATAATTAACTCTAATTTTATATTAAATTAGAAACATTTACAGGAAATTAAAGTTGAATTTAATAACCAAACTCATAAGGTGTAATCTAATTATCATATTTCAACCAAAACTAGCATAAATAGTTCTAGCAAAGTAGGTACAAATCAGAAATTGTAGAACAAAATACAATTCTTCAATAATTATTATTGCCAATTATAATAATGATTTATTGTATCTTCAGAAACTAATAATTAACATTAGGATTTTAATTAATGTGCGCACTAGATTTTTAAATTTGAATTTTACTAAAATATATTCATTAAATGATTATCCTAAATTAAGTATTTAGTTTACTTATCATAAAATAAATTACCCAAATTCCTCTCCTCTGAAACAATATGTCTTCGAGCGGTGTTTTTAAGACCGGCAAATGAAAAGCAACAGTCGTTATGATGTTTTAACAAAAATGGAAAATCATATTTGAATGGATTATTTGCACCTCTTGCTGCTAACTCTATTGCTTTACCACCAGACAAATTTTCAAACCCTTTCAAGTTATTTAACTTCAGTCGCCTAGCTGTCTGTATTCAGATGAATTAGTGAATTTATTTATATACAATATGATATATGTAAGAAGGATGAATTTATAATGAGAATACCTTGTCAAATGCCTCACCAGGTGCATCATCATATGAATCACCGAGCAATAAAATTTTATCAATATCTTGGAATACAGCTAATAAACTATGGCCACCACTGCAATTGAAAATACATATTATACTTATAACAGAGAAAATTAAAGTTACTGAAATGATAATCGTAATTAATCGTTATTTAATAAAGTTTTGTTTGCAGTTTCTTACAATATTAATGCTTTCCAAATTGAAATAATAAATTCTAATAAATTGAATATATATTTTTAATATGAAAATGTAAACTTATGAAATCCTTAAATTTCATAAAAAGCCAAGTGTTTAGGTTCCTTTTCTTTATCTTTAACCATAAACATTGCTTCCTAATTTCTAATCCTAATTCATTATACTATCAGAATAACTAGAGTAATACATACTTATTAATCTTATTGCTAGAACAAATTAAAATAATTATAATAGTAAAATTAATTATACAGCTAATCATATTTTTTATATATTACCTAATGAGTAGAACCAGGAAAGGAAATTGAATTTTTTCTCTATTACCCAGTCGTACTGTTAATGCATGAGCTTCCATATGATGAACGGGAATGAGAGGTTTTCGGTGTTGTCGAGCTAAGTGTTTTGCAAAGCGTACACCAACCATCAAACTTAGGGGTAATCCTGAATAAATAAGTTTATAATTGTAATTTAAAAATATGTATATATCAAGTGTAATTTCTTCAGTAATCTTATCTGAATTTAATTTTATAAGCCAAAAAAATGTACTTAATACAGAATGATAAAATGTTAATACATTTCTGTACACCTCTATATTTGAATATGATACAATCAACTTTCAACTAATATATTTACAATTACATATTGTCAAAAAATAAAAGTACTTATGAAAAATAAAACTATTTTTGCTGGATAAATAAACCTATAATGAATCATTTCTTGGCACAATATTCTTGCATGCTTTTGACAAAAGTCAATTTATTAGTTATGTATATTCTACCTGGCCTATTGGTAACAGCAATGGCATTAATATCCTGCAATGAAATGTTGGCTTGATGTAATGTCTTTTCAAAGACATTTTCAATATGTAATCGATGCTCATTTTGGGCCAACGGAGGTATGATTCCACCATTTCTATACAATTCAAATCAATCAAAAATATATGTTTATTTGATCATTTCATTGATGAAGACTATAGGAACATACTTTATATGAAGAGCTTCTTGGCAGTGGACTGCTTCACCTAGAATATTTCCATCGGTGTCCACAATTGCACATCCAGTGTCGTCACATGATGTTTCAATTCCTAGTATAAGTGCTTTATTACTGGAATTAGCTGCTTGTTGATAATTTGATTTCAAAACATTAGTTTGTCGTACCAGTTTCGTTAAGTAGCTATATTTTGTAAACATTCTGTTGATGAAACGCAATCTATTTTTTTTTATTTATGCAGAATTGGGCTTTTACACATTTCATTTATGTGCCTTAAATGATATGGTTAAATGATTGAATTTTGAAAAAAAACAAGGAATTTATACTATTATGAGTAAAGTGAAGAAATTTACTAGTAATTTATTTGATTTGTCCGAAACATATTTATTTGAATTACTTTCTAACCTAAAAAAAGCTCATTATTTTGTTTCTGTCAACTAATCATTGCTTTGACAGGAGAAAATCCATCCAGTGAAATTGTCAACTCAATTTTAAAGGTCCTCTTTTATATTCATTAAAAATAACACAAACTAGTGGTGCATGGCAACGTGCCTTAAGGCAAAATGCTGGAACTTCCCTTACCAAAAATTAAATTAAAAAAAAAAAAAGTTATTGGAAATGAATTTTTTTTTATTTTGAAATATTTTGGAAATTTTGAACTTTTTTTCAAAACAATCGCACAGCTTCAACTGCATCGACGATATCGAAGCGCGTAAGCGCCGCATCGACATTTAGCGGACAAACGACGTTACGCGGAACCCATAGAAACGTAAAGAAAATTGATACACATTAAAATCTCCATGAAATATCTGATCATTTGATGTGCATATGTCTAATGATCATTTTTGATCGCTAAATGGCATTTTTTTTTTACTTTTTTTTACTGGATCTCCTAAACTGCTAGACCTGTCATCCCAAAAATGTTTTTAAATTATAAAAATCGGTCGCTCCGTTCTGTTAAAAACTGAGTTACCGTTTTTGGCACTTTTTGCCCCATATTTTCGAAACGGCTAAACTTGCCTTAGCCAAAAACTAAACACAACTTCTCCTAATCATTACAAATTGAACGTTTTTTGGGTCATTCAAATCGGATACTCCGTTCTCTCAAAACCACGATTTCTATTTTCTGCACTCTTTGCCCCGTATCTCTGTAACGGCTGGACCTGCCTTTTTCAAAAACTAATCAGCACATCTCTCTATCAATAGAAATTGAATGTTTTTTGAACCATTCGAATCGGTTGATCCGTGCGCCCGAAAACGTGAACGAAAAAATGCGGACACACAAAACACACACACATCCATTTTTTCTGAGGTGTGCCAAAATGTTCAGAAACCTTCAAAACGTGAAGATTTGTAAAAATTTTCATTTTCGATTTTACTTTACTATAACTACCCTATGGGAAATTAAAAATTCTCAATTGTGCTTCAGATCAATTTTTTGTTGTGTTCAAAATCAAGCTGTTTTTACTAACACTTCGAAAGAACCTCATGTAAAACTTCCTTTGTCAATACAATAGTCATGCATAGGTTTTCCTAAAAAAAGGATAAATATAAAAAAATTTAATATTTATATGAGAATTTTTTTTCTCATATGGATTAAAGAATCAAGTAATTTGAGTAACAATTATATTTCTCATTATATGATAAATATATTAAAAATAAATCATTCTGTATAATTTGGTATTATATAATTAAGTCAAACTGGGGCCTCGTTCAATCAGACTTTGCTTTAGTTTTCGTACGGTCTCAATTTCATCTACTTCTTCAGTTTGTGATTGATCATGCAAATCCAAAACTTCTCTTATTGTTTCTTTCACTCTATTAATATCACTTGAATTAGTTTTAGCTGATATTGGTAAAATATGGTCAAACTGTATCACTTGATTTGGTAAAGCTTCATTTGGACACATGTGGAGAGAATCTGCAAATAACAAAAATATATATTAAACATTCAGGTCTAATACTTTCATACTCTATATATCACTAAAAATAATTAAGCAAACCTTGCAAGTTAAACAAATTGTCTTTAATTTTTTCAAATTCTTCCTTCGCTATTTCCTTATCCATTTTATTTACTAAGAGTATGGCAGGTTTTTCTAATAAATCTGGTTTATACAATTCTAATTCCTTATTGAGTATAAAGACTGTTTCAATACAACTTCGTTGTGGATGCTTTCTTGATAGTTGAAATCCTTCAATATCACAGATTAACAATAAAAGTTTTGTTCTTTCGACATGCTTCAAAAACTTATGTCCCATTCCTGTAAATTAGACTAAATTTATTATGACTTTAATATAAAACAAAATCTTATGCAAATTCAATTATGGCAAATGATACAGAAATGTCTTTATATATTGAAAAACTTTCAAATATGTGAGAATAATGATCATACCCATATTTGCATGTGCACCCTCTATCAGCCCAGGCAAATCGGCCACAGTTATTTGTCTTAAATCTCTATATTCCATTACTCCTATATTTGGCCGAATAGTGGTAACTGTTCAAAATCAAATTTAAATAATTACTTTATAAAGTGAAGCTTTAATATATTATATTTTAAAAATATATTTGAAACTATCTACTTTACATGGATAACTAGCAACTTTTGGCTTAGCTCTAGATATTGCTCTCAAAAGAGTGCTTTTTCCTGCATTTGGTAAGCCAACAAGTCCAACATCAGCAATTAATTTGAGATCCAGTGTTACTGAATAAGCTTGCCCCTTCATTCCCAAATAATTGTTATAAGCATTTCCGCCAAAACCACCTCTTGCTACTACACATGTTTTACCTTCTTCATCCATGTCCTCTAACAAAAAAATTAATCTTATAATTCAAGTTAATTATCTATGTTTTATTTTTAACATTGTCAAATACCTATAAGTTTTCCATCTTCTCGAATAACTTTGATTCCAACCGGTACATCTAATTTTAAATCATTCCCTTTTTCACCAAGAATTTTCAATCGTGTACTGTTCTGTCCGTGTCCGGCAGCTAGCCTTTTCTGTGGCCATCTAGAATGGTTAAAAGAAATAACAACTGTAAGATTGGAAATTCGAATAGAGTCTTAGGGCAAACATATAATACATATTCATAATAATACTATGAATCATATAAGATTAAGGTCAAAATCACTTAGACCATGTAATTATTTAGTATTATTAGTATAGTATTGTAGGCACTTACATAAACAAAGGTGATTTGTAATTTGGGCAAAAATAAATAGTCAACAAAAGCCGATTTTGTTAATTAAATAAATTCACAGAAAATGAAGTTAAACCAGGGATCTTTAAATAGCACATGCCATAATAATGAAAATATACATCGTATAATAAAATGTTTATGGTTAAAATCCCACATTGAATTACTTCTTAAAAAGTATATTTTCATAAAATTATTACACAATATTATTACTATCAAAGCTCTTCCCAAAGGCAAGTGCTTTGCATTGTTAATCATTATTATCTCTTGTTTATAGTTCATAATTTGTTCTATGTAGAGAATTTATTTGGAAAACCTGTCAATTATCAATTGTTGTGTACAACAATACAAAATTTATCTTTCATCTTGTTATTTACTTTTGTAATACTCCTTTGAGTGTGTTTTTTGAACTAGCTTCAAAATAAATGCATCCGCCTTGACCACCAACACCACCATATTTGGGCAAACCATTTCCTCCAGTACCTCCACGTACATGAAGACGCAAAGAGTCGATTAATTTGCTTTTCAAATACTGCCTAGCCTTAAAATGACAAAACTCAAATTAGTATTTCAAATAGTCTAAACACAGACTCGTTAACAAATGTTTGTTTTTATAGTCTCGATTGTAAAATCATTGACCAATAAAACTAAAGTATCTAACTAGATTGTTGTTAGAATATTTCTTAAATCATCAATAATAGGTTTGATAACAGGTAGAATGAATAATTAATATAGTTTTAATGTTACCTTCTTCTGAGGAAAACGTAAAGCCTGATATAATAACACCATTATACAGTTTACATAAAAAAATTCACTATACCATAAATGTTACATATATTTATATTTTTCACTATCAGACTACATAAACAAACATTTAAATTATTTTTGATAATCATTTGTATAATTCTTGCAACTTTATAGGTTAATTTTTCACGTTCATAAACAAGTTTTAGTTTAAGTTTTCATTTCCCACAATAGATGGCCATTGAGTAATAACAGGCGCGCAAACCAATCGAGCTTTTGTAAAGTATTATGTTTTGTGTAAAGATGGAAAAAGTGTTTTAGGATATATCAAACGAAATGTTAAACGAAAATAATATGACGAAAGCAAAATAAATATATAATATAAATTAATATGATGAGAGCAATATATATATATATATCGTAGCACAACGTTAGAAAAAATTGTTTGATCGTCGTTTTCCGTAAAATATATTTGTTTTCAAAACGTATTCCCTGCAAGTCAGTTTCTTGCGAATATCCTTCGAAGTTCCTGTTGGTAATCTATTATTAATTTTGTTTAAATATTTAGAAATATTTAAAAATATTATATAAACTAGTAGCGTGTTGCAATCTGTTATATCAACTTTATTTTATCAGTTAATTGCAAGGAAACTGCTAGATTGATATTTACCAAACTTCATCAGTGTTATGTGAAGTTGTCAGAGGCGCCAAATACAAAATTTGAAAAAAGAGATGAGTATATGAGTGTAAACGAAAATTTTACCTTTGTGCACTATTTCAATGAAGTAACTGCTTTTAATCCACATTTTTTCAAAAATATAGAAGCACATTTAATGAATCTAATTCATTTAGTGAAACTTGCGTTGTTTAGTTTATCTGCTTTTTAGTTTGCGTGCCATTAAAATTTAAATTTTTTGGCAAACTTTGTAAAAAAAATGTATTGAAAGTAGATAGAAACATGTTAGTTGTAAATTGTGCTAATTTGTTATTGAAAAAGATCAGTCTAATCCTTTTTTCATAATTTGCTAAAAGTACTATTTTAAAAGTTACAAAAACATTCGTCAGGTTTCGATTAATGTTGACGCTCTTATTTTATATGCAAGTCGTGCGAGCCGTTCAATTAATTAACAGTTTCAAACATAATTTTTGCCCGATCAATCAAAATTAATGTCCAAAGTTCATTTGAGATATTTTAGTGCCAAAAATCTATTAGTGATAAATAGACAATCTGTTGTTTCGTAATTCAAAATTTCGAATTTCTGTAATAGTTTCCAAAAATACTAATACTCGATACGTTTAGATATAATTTACCTTGATATATGATATTTGTTCGTGTTAAGAGCTATAATTTTTATTTTATTACTCAAATTGTTCTAGACAGAAAAAACTTTTCTCAATATATCTACTTGTATTCCTAGATATCTATCTTGAAAAGTTTTCGATCCATTATGCTATAATACATTTTTTTGCATGACATCGGTAAAATGCCATATTAATTCACAATGTGCAAATATCAGATGAACAATTTCTTTGTAATTAGTAGTTAAAAATTTACGTTTAAACTTTCCCTAAAAATCCTAAACTATTTTTAGCAATTTTAAACTTATTCTAAATTCGACGTTTGAATTTAAGAATGGCCGTTTATTGGTTTTATGCAAATATAAATTAAACTTTTTTTAAAATTAATCGTTGACTAGTCTTTTTTTAGTCGTTTTTCAGCTCCAGTCTGAATATTTAAGAACCATTTGATTATTCGCAAACCTTATTAGCGTTTGTTTAAAATGGAAATTGTTGCATCAAATGTTAGAAGTTTAGAAACTACTCGTAACATTTCAATTCATGTTAATGAACTCGATTATTTTCGCTTACTATGCAACTTGTCTAAAACGCAAAATTCCACTTAATCTTTATTTACATTTTGCCAGTTTCTGTGAGTTATATATTTCGGCGCTATATTTCATAATCTTCTTAGTGATTATATGTATTATAGCAGTAGTTAGAGCTTTGTGATTTGATTAAAAAATTTCAGGTTCTCGATACCCTTTTCCGACAGCCAGATGTAAATTTTTAACTTCCCGTAGGGTAAGTTATTGTAATGGGCCGAAAATCGATATTGAAAATTTTTACATTTTTCGAAGTTTTTTTGAAGGTTTCTGAACATTTTGGCATACTTCAGAAAAAATGGATGTGTGTGTGTATGTATGTATGGATACAAATTTTCGCCCACGTTTTCGGCCGTACGTATCAACCGATTTGAATGGTTTAAAAAACATTCGATTCCTATTGATAAGGAGATGTGCTGATTAGTTTTTGGTAGAGGCAGGTCCAGCAGGTACGGAGATAACGAGCAAAGAGTGCAGAAAATAGAAATCGAGTTTTTGAGAGAACGGAGCATCCGAGTTGAATGATCTAAAAAACATTCAATTAGTAATGATTGGGAGAAGGCGTTATTAGTTTTTCGCAAAGGTAGACCCAGCCATTTCGGAGATACAGAGCTAAATGAACAAAAAATTGCAGTTTTTGAGAGAACTAAGCGTCAGATTCAATTGATTTAAATAACTTTCTGCTTGCTTAACGAAATAATTGATTTTGTAAAAAAAATTTGTTTCAATTTTTTTTTTCTTGTATATCGAAAATAATAATTCAGATTTTATTTTCAATTCTGGCTACTTAATATACTTTAAACAAATAATTTCAACTCTGCAATTCAGTTTATATAATTCTTATAAAAATTAGACAATGTTACAATATTTATAATAATCTATTTGAAAACATTCAATATTCCTCGAATATTTTGTTACGGTACGGAAAGTTCCAGCAATTTGCCTTAAGGCACGATGCCACCCACCCCACTAGTTTGATTTTCACTTGGAAATGTAGATTGCATATGTTTACAAGTAAAAATAGCATTTATCTAGCATTACTGCATTATTTAAAAAAAAACATCAGTATTACAGAAGTCGCCTTTCATTTTTTGAGATAGAGGCCTATACATCAATTATTTTTATGCAGTAGAATATTATATAAATACAATATATAATTTAGTTTGCTATTAAAAATACATTTATTTCAAAATCACATAATTTGCTATTTTTAAATTATTTAAACTAATGAAATTAAAACAAAATGTGTGCCTCATATTCTATTTTTTCTTTCAACGTGTATGTGAAAAGACAAGGTGGTCTTTTCATCATGGACTCATTCAAAGATCTAATAAACTTCCAAAAAATCTGAATATTATTGAAAATCAAATCCATGCATGCAAATTCAAAACGGCATGCTAATTTGATCGGTAAATTATTAATTTAAATCCGGAATTAATATATCTACTTAAAATTTCAATTATATTTAATAACTGCATTGCATAATAGAACAAACCATGTAATGTATATGTATAATTTAATTGGATATTAATATTGTTTTAAACAACAATCTACACAATTTAAGTAAATTTGAAAAGTGATCATAATTTCTAATTCTGATCACTAATAAGTAATTATGGTATTAAACTTTATTGAAGTCTTCTGCATATTCAATATTGCTCGCCCGATCATCTATCGATTTAATACTTAAAAGCTGCATCCACAAAAACATTGAAACATTAGACTTCTTCTGAGTCAGTATATTTAAAAATATAGATGCAATGTCATCAATTCACTTAAAATGTCTGTAAACTCCTTGCAATTTCGCAAATACATTCTGCAAGTTAGAATTTTTATCTCGTCGAAAGGAATTGTCATGTTGGAGGAAGGTGAAGTACTCTTATGGAGCAGGCGTACTCACTAATTGTTCTCAAATTCTAATAAATCTAATCTAATACTTGTTCGCAATGTGTGAAGTAATCCATTTATACAATACTTTGAAGAACTATAGTTATATCTGTTATTAATCTTTATCTTATAATCACCTGGTTTAAAAATAATTCAACTTTATGGTGCATTCTAGTGAAAAGAGATGAATTCTGTCATTTTTAATACATCGTGGAAAAGGGAATATTTTTTTTACTAATATTTTTTTATAATTCATTTATCAACGTTACAAGAGTATAGAGAAAAGGTAAAAACAAAAAAAAAATCATTATTCCAAAAATTAGCAGTTCTTGAAATAGAGACTCTCAAAAAACGGATTAACGGATAAGCATTGGTACGGAATCCATAGAAAAGTAAACAAAATCAACAAAAAAACAAACTTGTTCTTAATATTAATATATCCATAAAATATTTGATAATTTGATGTACATATTTCTAATGATCATTTTTGTCTACTAAATGGCATTTTTTTCACATTTTTATTGGATTTCCGAAACCGCTAGACCTACCTTCTTATAAATTTTACGAATTTGGTCAACACAAATAAAATGTTTTTTGAATCATTCAAATCGGCGCTCTAAATAATCAGCACGTCTCCTTATTAATATGAATCGAATGTTTTTTTTAATTATTCAGATTGGTTGATCCGTGTTTTCGATTTTCGACGATTTTCGTTGACGAAAAATTATATCCGCGCATACATACACGCACAACACACACACACACACACACATACTTCCATTTTTTCTAAGGTATACCAAAATATTCAGAAACCTGAAACGTAAAGATATATAAAAATTTTCATTTTTGATTTTTTTGCGATTACTATAACTTACCCTAGAAGAAGTTAAAAACATATTAACAAAATTGAGACTGTTTAATAAACAAGTCCATTTTCTGGCTACTTTTCTCGGGTTTCTCAAATATTTTAGAAATAGTAAAAATTGAAATTTGAAAATGAGGCTATGTATCAGAGAGAAGGGTAAAATGAAGATTCTTTGAAAATTTCAAGTAAATCGTTCCAGTAGAACTTAAGAAATCGTGGACATCGTATTAAAAAAGACAGTTTTGTGAAAAAACGAGTTTAAAGTATTGCAAAAGGAAAAGAACAAGAAAGGATTATTATGGTCAAACAGCTGTATCTTGAATATTTGAACTTTGAATATATGAAAAAAACAAAATAACAAGTTTTTGAAATTTCTATACTAGTATATCCCCTTACAAGTTCTGTTAAGCCTTTGTAAGAGTTTCAAATTATATTCAAATTTTATATTTGGAAAAGAGTTATTATAATGATACCACGATACACGGTAGTATATCTACTTTTTGCTTCAAATATTCAGGTTATCCGGAATGTATTTAACACAGTTAAATCCATACGAAAATGACAACGAGCACGTTTTCAGTTTGAGTGGTACACCAGAAACCAATTTGTGCAGTCAAAGCATTCTATTCGAAATATTATTGTGCAGCACTCTATAAATTATTCTCTAATCTGTAGATAGATATTATTGAAAACGGTTTAGTGCGGCTTTTACTTTACTCACGATCAATATGGAACGCATTATTCTCGTCTATAAATTCCTTGCATCGCCGCATTAATTTAAATATCAATATTTTAGCTTCAAATATGTTTAATAAAGTTTAATGCAATATTTTAGTCCTGGAATATCGGACAAATTACATTTTAGCTGCCAGATGTTAAACTATGTTCAACAGATAATATCAGTCAACTCAACCACTAGAAGCTACGCAGGTTTTGATATAGTTTATGTAACGTATTTTATCCGGTTTTAAGGGCCCATTCTGCCGTAAAACAGACCACATTATGGCAAGACTTTGTTACGATCTAGTTTTCATACAAAATCCTACTAAATACAGTTAAAATGTCATGTATTTGCGGTGCGCTCAAGCGTTTTACACATAAAATGCAACTTCACTCATATGTTATCAAGCCATATCTCAAAGAATCAGTTATGATTACATCGTTTTTTGATATTTACGCGTTTTCTAGGTTAGGATTTCTATCTAAGACACCTGATTGCACACCAACCGCATAGGATTTTGACAGTTTTTAGTACCTACCAATTTATATGAAAACTGCATCATGATAACAAATCTTTTGTCTATTTTGCGGCAGAATCGGTCCCTAAATTCCATAATTATTTACCACTTGATTATAAAATTTTTGTTTCACATTTTTAACTACCCGTAGTTTAAACATAGTTAATTGTTTCTATTTTGGATACAATTTTATGTTCATTTTATTGATAAATTCTCAAGCAAATGCATAATTACAAATTTTTACTCTAGACTGGATTGCGCTGAATATGTTCATAAATCTAAATAACTTATGATTTATGTCCATCCAAAAATTTCAAAACGCTTCACAAAATTGATTTAAGGGTATGTATTTTTGCATATAAATGAGTATCATTTATGAGTTGTATATGTATACTTCTTGTGGCAAACCGTTCAAAAAACATTTCGATTTTTTTTCTATGAACACAAGTTTACTCCATTCAAAAGTCCTAATGAAAAATGTCTGTCACTGTTACTACTACCTCTGTTACAAATAGCCCCTAGTTTCTCCACTTCTACCAAATTTGTTTGATACATCTACCAAACTATTAGACTTCTATAGAACTTTTAATTATACGCATATTTTTTTATGATTGAATTTTGAGATTTTGCATTTATTATAATATTGGCTCTATTAAGTAAATATTTTGAGTGAAACTTTAGATTATTTAAATTTTTGACTATTATATAATCCCCTCGTTTTTACATAGTAACAATATTTGGTTATTCGAAATTTCTACCTTAATTTATCAAGATTATAATATTTCCTAATGCAAGAAGATTTTTTTTAATTCAATTTTCCTTTTGCACTAGTTGGGTGTTGATTTATGCTATTAATCAAGTAACATAGATTATTTGTGAATATCAAATACATAATATAAATAGAGCTATTCTTAGTGTTTTTTAGGGTGTTGCTTGATTGAATTGAATTTTGCTTTTCGAAGGACCGATTGTAAATACTTTGATTTTGTAACTAGTAATATTTATTTTACTTTAATTACATAAATTACATCGTATTTATAATAATTTTAATATGTTTTTTTACGTGTTGAATGATTTGAGTTTAATTTTATAATAAATCGATTGATGATTTTTTGTTTTCTATTTCGCATATACCCGCATGCTTTGATTGGCGCGAACACTTAGTATTCTATGAGCAGAAATTTCTTTATTCTTTATTCCAAAAACAACGAAATCATTCTCTGATGTAAATGGTACATACTTTTAGTTGTGCTGTAGCTATTTTTATTGGATTCAGTATTTATTTAAACTCAAACCCTTGTGCCTACAAGGCCGAGGTTTCTACCACTGCACTACAAAGTCCACATATTAGAAAAATACTATAAATGAACAGAGATTAAGGCAAGAAAGATCTCAGTTTCCAAAGTTTACTTGAACATATAAGTAAATTAAGCCCTTCCTGGTAATACTGCAAACTTTGTTAAACTATAAGAAATATTATTATTGTATCAAAAGAAGTAAATGCTTTCTAATACAAAATATGCATAATAGACAATTCAACTATTAGGTTGCTTTCTAAATTCCATTCTTAAATTGCAAAGAAATAATTGTAAGGTATATAGTTTAGTAGATATACGTAAGTTGTACTGATCGTGAGTCAAAACTGGAAAACCATTCGAATCAACTTGCCTAAGGCTTACTTTCTTCAAACATCTTCAGAAGACTTGAAAAAATAAACTCGTTAGATTTAGAATAGTCAAAATGCAATTTAGATTTACTTTAATTTTTCTGTATCTTCTTTCCATCTATTAAAAACCATTTGGACAAAATTGTTTAGTCACATTTTTTATGATGATATGTAAATGTAATGTCATATATATACATTTATAATTCAAATGTCCCGCCATTATTATTAGTGATATCGGTAATGGTGTATTTACTCCCACCATCTCATATATCCGCCATTTTCATGTTAAAAACTATGTAAAAAACCTCTTTCCTGCAGATCGCAAAACCAGTAAAATTAAAATCAATCAGCATATTTTGAAGAAGTTTTATTTTTACCACCACCTATCAAACTTAAATTGAACACCACACCACCAAAATTACTCAATGCCGTTCCAGGCAGTTTGTAATTAATATAATCCTATTAGTAAATGTTTATTGTCAATACCTACTACAAATTTATTTCATAAAGTTCAGTTCATTGTGATGTTATTTGCTTAAAATATAATACATAAGTACTCTTAAATTGAAGGCGAAGTACATGAGTATCTCCAATTAAAAATCTAAATTGATATTGGATTATGATTGGATTATAGTTCAATGAATTTTGCTCATTAATAATAGGCTGTCAACATAATTGTGGCAATCACAAGTCATCTTACAGAATTTCTGCATACATTTTCTAATGCTACAAAGATGACTTAATATCAAAAATACAATGTGAAATGGAAAGCTTTGACAAACCAATCAGGGTGTAAACATCAAGCCCTATTTAATGGTCCAGTAGGCACGACTCACAGACTTCAGATATTTATATATAAACTGTTATATAACAAAACTAAAATGCTCATTATATTATTGTCATCAAAAATATTAGTAATATTTTAATTAAAAAGCTTATTTCTATATTTTATACATTAACTCGTTTAAAAAGTTTAAATTGCATAGAACAATATTCTGCACATACTATTTCGGTGTAGTAGTAACATTTAGGAAAACAATTACAATTTTAGCAAATTACTTTGTGTAATTGCTTTGAAGAGCTATCCGCAACAATACAAAAGAAAATGATTAAAATATCATTTGTTAGACTTCCGGAATAAATATGAAAAGTGCAATAAAAAGCTTCCTGTACTCTTAAAGTTTTCGACAAAATCTATTTCTTCTATAATAGTACAAATTTTTGTTTTATGCTGAGTATTATGATTACTATAATTGTCTAGTAAACAGTTTAATAGAAAATTTCAATATCTATAAATGCATTCCTATTTTCTTTATTAAACTATTTTACAAGTTTAATTTTAATAGATAACATAATACTTAACAGATATGTTTGCTCCATATATCAATCATCAGCATTTTTTTTCTTCAGTTTTATTAGAATTGTACAGCTTTTTTCCCAAACTATACACGTGCATGTATAAATAATTATACAGATGGTGAAAATATAATTTCAAATATTAAAGTTTTTATACATTTAAAAGCACGTTAACAGTACACTTCAGATTCCACTTTGACTCTTGAGATTTATGAAATAATTATAAAAAATTTATCGAAATGCTATGAAAAAACTAATATGGAAAATATTGCACCATAAAGAAATGAAAAAATATGCATTAGAACTACATGATTGAGAGTGCAATTTGTTCTATAAGTTGTCCGAAACATTTGATTATAAGTGCAAGATATAAGATCGGATATACTACGGAAACTTTTCACAAAGTGTTATTGAAAAGACTTTGTAAAGAAATGGGCTTATTTTACACTACATTGGACAAGCGTAGGAAAGTAAAATCATATTTTCCTCGTGAATGTTTTTGATTTGATCGAAAGCTCTGATGCGTTACATGTATCACGTATAAGTCTTTCATAGGTCTAAACTTGCACGATTTCAGAATTCGTAATGTATTCACATTACACATTATCTGAATATTTAATAAAAATTTCATTTTGAAGTAATAATGCTTTCAGTTTATAAAAATCAAATTGAAAAATTGCTGATGCATATAAGGTAGAGTCAGGAATTCTTTAAGAACAATATTTGAAAGTAGAGGAAAGAAGATGTGTAATCACGGAGGAGATAAACGGCAATGTTTGTTAATTTCAAAGTATTTTCTTTCGTTGTTACCGTTGACTTTTTAGTGTGAGCTTTTTTAGTTGTTCAGTTTGCTAAAGACTTCGTATTTTTAAGTTACTTGTTTTATAAGATGTGTTGTTATATTTGTAACCTGTATAATAGCTTAAGCCTGTGCTTGGGGTAAAAAGGGCTAACTGAACCTTCATCCTACCAAAGGCGTAAATAACAAACAAATAGTAAATAAAAATGCAAATTCAGTTAAAATATGAATTTTACAAGAAATAAACTAAATAGTTATATAAACGAATATTTCTGACGAAATAATAAATCAACATTATATATAGCGTCATTTTTGTGAAAAATGTGCTCATGAAATTTATATTTTGCACGGGTTGAACATTGTAGCTATTATTTCGTAAAATTCCTTTAAAATTAAAAATAAGACGTTGGATCTATTTGATGTCTGGCTATCTCATTTTACCTCGCATATGAGAAAAAAGGGACAGATGAGAAACTTTGAAAAAATATTAAAAAAAACATTTCTGTTCATAAATTACTGGAAGTTTTACTGAACGTAGTACTATAGTCGTTTGATCGATACGTGTTCTGTCCTGTGGTATAGTTTTTTGGTTCCCTATAATAAAAATATGATGATTTAAATATTTGGTTTCTCAATGATCCGAAATTAAACTTCAATTTTTTTAAATTGTTAGTAACTTCCCGTAATCGCAAAAAAATCGAAAATAATTTTTTTTATATATCTTTACGTTTCAGAGTTTTCTGAACATTTTGGCATACATAGAAAAAATGTATGTGTGTGTGTGCGCGGATACAAATCTTCGCACGATTTCAATTATTCAAAAAACATTCGATTGCTGTTGATAAGGAGACGTGCTGATTAGTTTTTGGCATAGGCAGGTCTAGCCGTTTTGAAGTTACGTGGCAAAAAGTGTCACAAACGGTAACTCAGTTTTTAACAGAACTGATTAAATTTTTATGAAGGCAGGTCTAGCGGTTTCGGAGATCTAGTAAAAAAAGTAACAAAAAATGCCATTTGGCGGTTAAAAATGATCATTACACATATGCACATCAAATTATCAGATATTTTATAGAGATTTTAACAATTTTTACATTTACATTCTTATGGGTTCCGTACTAATGCTTATCCGTTAGATGGCGGCGCGACGATTAGGCGCTTCGATATTTCATCTCTATGCAGTTAAAGCAGTACGATTGCTTTAAAAAAAGTTCAGAACTTCCAAAATATTTCAAAGTAAAGAAAAGATTTTTTTTCAACATGTCTTTTCCAAAAAAATAATTTTTTTCAAAAATTTACAGTTTCTCAAAAATCTAATTTTTTTAAAGTAAATTTTTTTCAAAAATATTAATTTAAAAAAAAAAAATTTTTTTGGTACGGAAAGTTCCTGCAATTTGCCTTAAGGCACGATGCCATGCGCCCCACTAGTTATTTATAGTACTTATTAGAAATTAGCCCAAGTCAAAAAATTACTTATAAATTCAAAATTTAGAAGAGTAAATTGCACTAAATATTCAGGACATGTTTGACCTTTATATTTCTCTACCATGCTCATACATCGACAATAATATAAAACAGGATAATTGCATCCATTCGTAACACTGGCTCTTCTAAATTGCCTCATTCTAGCTCGCAAGAGTTCTATGCAATCTGAGATAAGTTTTTATATAAAGAACATACACTAATAAAAAAAAATGTACAAGAAGAACACAACTAGATAAATTTCTTGTCGTAAAGTAAAACTATATTACTACAAATTTGAGAAGTATAGCATTATGCGTAAGACTAATATTACTAAAAATCAAAGTAAATGCCTGCGATTTTATCTAAATAGTTATCTAAGTCACTTATTTATTTATCTATAATTAAATGAATTATATGCCATATGTTGTGTGTATATGTATATATAAGATTTTACACGTATAGGCATTAGAAAATTTAGTGGTGAATGTGATTTTGATTTTGAATGAAATGGCAAAATATATATTAGCATTATAAACTGATTCTATCTAATTAAATGCTATGGCAAGTAGCTTAACAATATCAAAAACAAGAATAATCATCTAATTATAGTTGCTAAATATTTCAGCATCGCAATAAATCATATATTAGTATTATATACTAATTAATACAGGCGTCGTTTTGCAGTCAATAATATATTTGTATATGAATTAGTCTATGTGGCATAGTGATACTTAGCATTAGCATTGTGCGTAAAAACATAGATAAAATATTTATATTAATAAAATACCTATTGAGTTGCTTTATAATACACATTTTATAAAAGACGAATTAATCGAAAAACCGCTAAATTGTAACTACTAGTGAGTAAAATAACTAACTAGTAACTTATGACATTTTTTGTGCTGGTCATCAACATAACTTTTTTTCTCAAATAATTTTTTTTAAGAAAATTTTAATACATTTGGAAACTTATAGATGGCATATTTAGTATAACGCGATTAAAATCACGAATAAAAATCTTCAGTTAGTGGAAATCTATTTACATTATGAATATTCTTCTAATACATATGTATTTTTTTTATATTATTTTTGAACAGCAATCAGAACCTTACGTCCTATGAGCTGTTGGGCTGAAACTTCTCCTCACTTCGTATTTTTTAGATGGTAACATAATGGTTAATCCATCCATATTTGATGATTTTTTTGTTATTAGAAGTAATCTAATAGGGCTGACATTATTGGTGCAGCAATGCCGGGTGAGGGCTATTTATACTTGGAATCATATTGCTATCTATATTTTCAAGTGAAAATCGTTGTCACTGCTGCCTGACAACAGGCTGCTCGAAGTGGGTATCAAACACGGGGCCTGTGAAACAAGTCCCGTCGCTCTTAACCTACGGGCGAGCCCATATGTATATTTTTTTGATGTACATATATGCGAAACTCAATTTTTAGCCATTATTTACAATATATTATCGATATGAAGGCGTTTAAATTATGCAAGATGTTATTAATGACTATTTGAACACTAGATTTTACATCATCTCCGAAAGTAATCGTAAATCAAAATAATTATTAGATTTTTATTCCTAAATAAAGCATCGACGATTTTTCTTCTATCATATCGGTAATTCAAAAAGTTACTAGTTACTGAGTTTCTCTATATATCGCATGATATATATGTTATAAATTGGTATAAATAGATACAAAAACTTAAATTAATTAAAAACACAATAGTTACCTTATTTAAATTAAATTAATTACAAAATTTGCTAACTAAAATTTTACCGCCCTACGACAAATCATTTAGCTTTAAAAATTCGTCAAAGTTTGCAAAAATTGATGATTTTTTGGCATTTGTCAAAATTAAACCTTTCATCGACGTTTGCTCAAAAACGCCTGAACCGAATTCAGACATTTAAAAGCCATTCGATGTATCTCAATGAGCACTATAGTTTGTCAGTTTTGTGAGACGATCTGCCGACCCGTTTCTTTGTAATTTGAAAAAGAGTGTTAAACTTTTTGTCCACATTTATGATCATTCTACCGAATTGATTTTAAAAAATCAAAAACTGTTCGAAAGATATTAGTTGGGAATAATGCTGATTAGTTTTAGGTGAAAATCTACGGGGCCGTTTTCTTGTAATTAACTGTTGAAAAAAAAAATTAAGCCAATTTTTATGAAACTTTCTGTGGCGATGTATATCATGGTCTAATAGAACTTATTGAAATATTACGGCCTTACGAGTAGATTAGTTTTAAAAATTCATCAAAGTTTGAGAAAATGGGTAGTTTTGTTGACGTTTGTTAAAATTAATATTAGATGATTTACTTGGTATAACGATAGATTACTTGGTCTTAATGAACATACTAACCATTAACGTCCTACGAAAACTGGTTCAATTATAAAAATTATTGATTTGTGAAAATTTGCTTTTAGAAAATACTCCGAGTTAACGTGTTTGTTTATTTTCAATTATGTGTAATAAATCCTCACGGAATACTTTTACTCACTCATAAATTAATTTGTTTATTATTGATTAAGTCGATTATTTACAAATATCGGGCATTTACCAGTTGTAAACCTCTGAAACGTAAAGATATATAAAAATTTTCATCTTAAATTTTTTTACGATTACTATAACTTACTCTACGGTAAGTTAATTAAGTTTCTATTTATATGCAATTCATTGAACATTTGGAAAAAAATGAATGTATTAACCCTTTCGACTCAGATGCCGCCGCTCCGGCGGCATAGTCATGTTACCGTTGCGCTCGGATGCCGCCGCTCCGGCGGCATGATATGTTTTACCGTTAAGCTCGGATGCCGCCGGTGCGGCGGCAAATCGTGTCGGCGACGACTCGTCGCAAACTAAACTTACATTTAATTTTTTTTCATTTTTTAAAAATCAGTTTACTATTACATTCATTTATTGATTTATTTATTAATTTTACAAATAAATATATAACAAAATTAATTTATTAGCCCATAATTCTAATAAAGATCTGTGAAGATAAATGATTTTTTTAACAATATAGAGTGCAATTTTTTCTAATTATCAAAATTTTCTATTTTATTATCATAACTATATTTAAAAGCAATATAATCACATTTTGAAAAAATCCGATACAAAAAAAAATTCCGAGTTGAGACATAAGTATAGCACTATAATATTCCGAGCGCAGCGTACCGACTGGCAGTCCGACTCCCGAGTCGAAAGTGTTAAAATCCTGCAATGTTAACCTTCAGCATATATTGTATTTAAATCTACGGAAACCCAAAATCTCTCAATAATAATTGAAATCATTTCGTTAATGATCATTTGAAGAGAAGTTATTAGGGCGCGGTAACTTAAATTGACGCTTTGTCTCTAGTCATTTTACCCTTTTAAATTACAACACTTCTACATATAAAATTTGTTCTTCGATAAGACCTGCAATTAATTTTAATGATAACGAATCTTGGTTCGACTTTATATATTGATTAAAAGATAAAGGAGAATGCAGTACATTTGATGTTTGACATCTAATACTGCTGTTGCTAAACTGATCTTCAAATTTACACTGACTAGCGTAAGTATGAAATCATAAGAAACTAAAATTAACAGTATTAATAACTGATTGGAAAGATTCAATTAGATTGCTTATATATATGGCCAAGGCCAATCTTTCTTACATTTACACCTTACAATTCTTGACCACTTAAATTTCAACGTTTGTAAAGATAGTTAAAAACAAAATTAAAATTAGAAGTTTCTCTATCAGAAAACATTGCAAAAGCAATTTTCTGTGTGGTTAAAAACTCATGGTCAAATTTACCAAAACTGTTGTGGTAGAAGAAATGGCAGAACGAATGGTCGCCACCATGTTGTGACCATGTGTGTACAAAGTTATATGAAACATGTTGGAAAACTAGCGTTAGAGTTTTGCTCTATTTCTGTAAAAATAAGTTGAAAAAAACGCTGCAAATTATGCTTCAGTAAACAAATCATATTATCAACGTGGTAATATGTTTTAGGATTTAATATATAAGGAAGTTACTGATTCAGTTCCATTCACTGCTGCAAATGCACTAGGAAACAAAAAATTTAGAACTTCTGAAGTCTAAAAAATTTTTTGAAAGTTATTCGATAATAGTCTAACTATTCACTTACCGTAGGGTAAATTATAGTAATTGCAAAAAAAATTTAAAATGAAAGGTTTAATATATATTTACATTTTAAAGGTTACTGAACATTTTGGAATATCTTCGTGTGTGTATGTATGTGCGGATACAATTTTTCGACGATTTTAAAAATATAGATCAACCGATTTCAATGATTCAAATAACAATCGATTCCTACTGATAAGGAGAAGTGATGACTAGTTTTTGACAAAGTCAGGTCCGACCATTTTGAAGATACGGGGGAAAAAGTACCAAATTTAGTTTTTGAGAAAACAGAGCGCCCCATTCCAATAATTCTAAGATTATTTTAGTTGTATGCACAGAATGAAAAACTGATCGAATTTTTCGAAAGACAGGTCGTGTAAAAAAAAAAACAATGGCAAATGGCACTTGAACATCAAATTATCAGATATTTTATAGAGATTTTATTAATAAGTATAAATTTTGTTTACATTTCTAAGGATTTCGTAATATTGTTTGTCCGTAAGACTGCTACGCTGCGCTTGCGCGCTTCTATATTTCCTCTCCATTCAGCTAAAGCAGCGCGTTAGCTTTATTAAAACTTCCAAAATATTTCGAAATATAAAAAAAACAAATCATTTTTATTCCGAAAAATTCAAAATTCTCAAAAATCTATTTTCTTCAGTTTAAAAAATTAATTTTTGGTGCGGAAAGTTTCAGCAATTTGCCTTAAAGCATGATGCCATACACGTATGCCAAAATGTTCAGAAACCTTCAAAACGTGAGAAATGCAAAAATTTTTATTTTCGATTTTCTGCCCATTACTTTAACTATCCTACGAGATTAATAAAATCCGAGAAAAAATTCATGAGATAAATATTGAATTATCAATAGCAACTGCAATGATAATAACTTCCTTATATAAATATTGTACATATATATTAAACAATAAAAACAATCCCTTAGCTTTGTTGTTAATGTTTCAGAATAAAATCGGAGCTGTTTTTAAGGACTTTTTAAGTTTGCCTGTTTTGCGCCTTTATTCACTCGGCTTTAATTAAATCTCAAAAGACTATTATAGAGGTAACAATATAAGCTAGTAAAAGTAACAGTTCTAAAAGCTAAAAATTAGGTTAATATCTATCAAAATTAATGAACAAAATTCAACTGCCCATGCTCATAATAATATAGCCCTAGTCAATCATATAATCAATACAGTAACTTATGAATTATTGACGCAATTCTGATTGATATAATATAAATAGAATAGAATGAAATTAATGACCTTGTTACTATATATATAATTGTTTTATTACCTGATAAGTCGAGCATTTTATTATTCGAATTAATGATTCAGTTTTATAAATATTGATAATTCGCGCCTGGGTTGTTACTCATGGTTGCATAGAATAACAAGATATTTTCATAGAGATTATTCTGACCTTACATAGGTACGATGAACTAGTTGGAACGTTTTGGCAATTGGCTTGGAGCTCTATATATTTTTAACACAATATGCTTCTTTAACTCGGTAGGAAGTCTTCGTTTTATTAAGCCATTTATTGGTTGTGTCATATTACTTGAAGAATTGAAACGGATGATAAAAATTATGAGCGACAATTAAGGATTATCATGCGCGTTGAATTCGACGATTTCTCGGTCGCGATAAAATAAACTTATCATAGTTTGATCAAGTAGAGCTTCTACAAACATCCTATTAATTACACGTTTTTTTAAAAAAAAATGGTTCTTTAAATATTATATATAAAATAATTTTAAATTTCTATTATGCATATTAAATTATACGAATATTTAACCGGAACAAGTTTTGATCCGGAAGAATAAGACTGTCTTATTTTAAAAGCTCTTGCAAATTTAATCATTTTTGCATTATTATTAACTTTCCGTGGCGTAAGTTATAGTAATCGTCAAAAAATCGAAAATGAAAATTTTTGCATATCTTTACGTTCCAGTAGTTTCTGAATATTTTGCACGTCTTAGAAAAAAAATGGTGTGTGTGTATGTGTGGATACAATTTTCGGGAGCACGGATCAACCAAATTGATGATTCAAATTCCATTCGATTCCTATTGATAAGAAAACTTGCTGATTATTGTGGCAAAGACAGGCCCAGCCGGTTCGGAGCGAAAATGCAGAGAACTCTGCTTTTGCAAAGACTAGGCATCCGATTAGAATTATTCAAAAAATGATCGGTTTTAATCATCATCTATGGAAAGACGTGCTGATTAGTTTTTTGCAAAGGTAGTTCCCGTCATTTCAGAGCAAAAAGTGCAAAAAATAGAAGTTATTGAGAACAGATCATTTAATTCAAAAAAATATATTGCTTGTGTAGACTTTATAAAAAATAGTAAGTTTTTGCATAAGATGAAAAAAAATATTTTATTTTTTTTAAATATAAAATTTTTTGGATTTCAATTTAGGCTAGAAATATTCAAAATTTTTCGTATATTTCATCACGTACGGGAAGTTTCAGCAGTTTTAGTCCTATGAATTATAAGCGAAGGAATCAGTGGTACAATCTGCATTAGAAATTTAAGACATGAATAAATAAACTTCAATAGCAAATTTTCATATGATCTCATGATAAACTATGTGTTAGTATGTATAGTGGCACTCTTCTTCAAAGCAGGTTGCCGAATAACCCTGATATATGATAATATTCGACATAAATTTTTAATGTTCTTAATATACAATTTTTAACTCTTTATTTTAAAACTAAAAATTTTAAAATGAATTCCACTACATTCCGTGGGTCTATAATAATTCATATTTATGTTTAATTTCAAAATGTTTGTTTAGATCATGAACCCTATCTCTATCAATTCGTTAAAAGCGTCAAAAAATATTTTTAACAATTATGAAACAATAAACCAAAAAATCATTAACGATTAGTTGATTACATTCAAAATCTAGTATTTTTTAAATGATGAAAAATTTCGAAAATTTGAATTTTTTGAAACTTTAAATTTTTTTGAAAATTTTGAATCTTTACTTTGAAAATTTTCAAAATTACTAAATTTTCTGTAAATGCATTTTTTGCACGCCGTTTACTCAAGCAAAATGTTATTTGAATTAATCTAACTGGATGATCCGTTTTTTCAAAAACTGCATAATCATTTTTACACCCTTTGCGCTCATTACCTCCGAAACGGCAAAATTGCCTTTTGCATGAACGCCTCGCGATCGTGTACGAACCGAATGATTTTTCAATCATTGAAATCGGTTATTTCATAACGTCGAAAATGTCTGGGACCTTTGTTTAAACCGTATAACTAAACCTCAAAATTAAAATATTGGTACGGAACCAAAAAAAAATTACACAAAAAATGTGTACACATTATTAAAATCTTTATTAAAAAAAAATCACATAACTTGATGTACATATGTCCAATAAACATTTTTGACCGCTAAATGACATTTTTTTAACTTATTTTTATTGAGAGTCCATAACCGCTAGACCTGCCTCCCCAAAAATTTAATCAGTTTTTTATCTTGTCAATACAAGTAAAATGTTTTTTGATTTATTAAAATCGGACGCTCCATCCACTTAAAAATTGAATTACCGTTTTTGGCACTTTTTGCCCCGTATCTTCGAAACGGCTAGACCTGCTTTCGCCAAAAACTAATAAGCAGGTCTCCTTATCAATACGAATCGAATGTTTTTTGAATTATTCAAATCCGTTGATCGGTGTTCCCGAAATCGTCGACGAAAATTTGTATTCGCACACACACACACACAAATACATCCATTTTTTTTAAGGTATGCCAAAATATTCAGAAACCTTTGAAACGTAAAGATATATAAAAATTTTCATTTTCGATTTGTTGCGATTATTATAACTTACCCTACGGAAAGTTAAAAATGTGTTTCTACTTTTATAATGTACTTTTTATAACCACTTTTATAATAATGCTAAAAATGTTAATTTTATTTACATAGTTATTTTGCTTGACAGAATGTAAAAAGAACTTGAAAATAAGTTAAACATAATAAGCGTTTCAACATTATATTACAAATTCGAAACTAAATACTGAATAATTATGGACGTGTTTATACAATTTACATCCGTACATCCATTAACATAATTTTCGATGTTTTCGAACCGCTTTTCCTTATTAAATATTATAATTGAAATACCAAGAAAGCTACAATAGTATATTCAATGTTGCATAATTATTTGTGATAAAGTTCTGAACAATTTCAAACTGTTACCGTGTACTAGGATGGCTCATGCTGGGAAGTTTATTTAAGCACAACAGTATGTTTGATATTTTTAATTAACGAAATTCAAAATTATTAATTATTTATTAGATTTTGTAAAATTATTATTCATAGTTTAATAAAATCTAAATTTCTGATAACACTACAACTTGTATAGCAATATGTATACTTGTATAATACAAGTTGAAGTTCATAATAAATTGACAAACTGCTGCAATTCGGAAAAGCTTAATCTAACTCGATAAAGTGATTGATACTCGGGTTTCAATTCATATTTAAATTATTTTGGATGAAGTTTGTAAACAGAAAATCACTTATTAGTCAGTCTGAACAATAAAATAAACTAGTCGGATCGCTGATTTGAATGGTTCAAAAAACATTCGATTCCTATTGATAGGGAGATGTGCTGATTAGTTTTTGGCAAAGGCAGGTCCAGCCGATTAGGAGATACGGAGCAAAGAGTGCTGAAAATAGAAATCGAGTTTTTGAGAGATCGGAGCATCCATCTCAAAAACATTCAATTTGTAATGACGGGGAGAAGGGATGGTTAGTTTTTGGCAAAGGCAGGTCCAGCCTACTACAGAGCTAAATGTGCAACAAATGGCAATTTTTGAGAGAACTAAGCGTCCGATTCGAATGATTCCAAAAACTTTCTGCTTGTTTTTACAAAATAATTGATTTAGGAAAAAAAATTTTTGCTTCAAATTTTTTTTCTCCAAAAATGTTTTTTTATATATCAAAAATAATTCAGATTTTTATTTTAATTCTGTACTAATATACTTTAAACAATAATAAACAACTTTCCAATTTAGTTTATATTCTATTTTAAAACATTTAATATTCTTCGATCATTTCGTTACGGTACGGGAAGTTCCAGGAATTTGCCTTAAGGCACGATGCCATACACCCCACTAGTTTTAATTTATCGAAAATGCATATCGATGCCATATGAAATTAAAAATACTATAAGTATCTTAATCATTAAACCTTCGAGTAGTAAATAACATTTTAAATTTGTATCTTATACGAATGCTTACTAAAATAAAAAAATTAACTTAATAAAAGCTTGATTAAATGTTTATGATATAGAAATTTATAATAAATTTGTTTTTTTTTTTATTTTATCACTAATAGTTATATATAGAAACACTGCCTTTAAGTTTTCAATTTATACCAGAAAGATCAAGTAATTTTTCAGATTTTTGAAGAAATATATACTATAAAATAAAAACTAAATTAAACTTAACCCTAAAAAATGTGAATCATTTAGGTATTGATTTTACGATATTAAACTTGTAATTCATTTTTTAATACATAAAACACAGAATCTAGTAAATAAAGAACATATTTAATATCAATAGAAGTTTTCAAGCAAGTTTAAAAACCTTCTCTTTCTGAAGAAACTTACTCACTTTCTTGTTTAATCATTCACTTTAAATAAACTAGAAAAGATCATTATGAAAATATTTCTATACTGGTTCGAAATCCTGCATCTTATGAAAAATATGTTTTTGAAATATCTGTTAAGAAAATATGCATTTAAGATCTGAACATTTTATTTTATCTGAAACAGGCTTTCAACAATGTTACACTCTATTCTTTGTGATTTTAGTGAATATAAACTTTTTTGAAAGGATTTTTATATCTAGTTATATTCTTAGTTGAAATTCTAGAACCAAGAGAAGAATATTGAGTATCACATACAAAACCCGCGTAATGCGAGCACAATTTTAGTTTCTGGTATCATTTTACATTACTCGTATGTGTACGAACACGCTAATGCATACAATTTACCTTGTAAATTTAAACCAGAGTGCTGTTTTGCTTATGCAATTAATATCATATATCACAGAAAAAATTACACTTTAATGTAATTTTCAAATCCACGGTTTAGGTAACTGAAGCATGAATCTAGAAAATTCATACTCACGATGTGCAGATTAAGATTTCATCATGAATGTTTCCTTTCACATATACATGTATGAAATGAAAATTATCAACAACAATAAATGTTTGAGGCGAATTTTAAGAACAAAATTTTTTTTTGATAAATGTGAAATTGGTATATAATGGTTTTGAATGGTTTTAATTTAAATTAAATGTATATAATTAGGTGTAAATGGCTTCTTGCCTTGGAAAGAGTTGCATGAACTTCCCAATATGTTCAAATAATTGATTAAATCAATAAATACTAGTGGTGTATAGCATCGTGCCTTAAGGCAAATTGTTGGAACTTCCCGTACCATTATAAAATTTCCGAAGAATGATATTTAGTAAAAAAATTTTTTTTTGGAAATTAAAAAAAATATTTCCCAGAAAGCAATCGTCAAGTCAGCACAAGTTTTTTGAATCATTCAAATCGGATGTTTAGTTCTTTCAAAAACTGCCATTTTTGCACATTTAGCTCCGTATTTTCGAAACGGCTGGACCTGTCTATGCCGAAAACTAACCACTTCTCCCCATTATTACAAAATAGAAATCGAATATTTTTTGAACCATTCAAATCGGTTGATCCGTGCGCCCAAAAATGTGGACGAAAAATTGTATCCATACATCCATACACATACACACATGCATTTTTTCGAAGGCATGCCAAAATATTCGGAATATGCAAAAATTTTCAATTTCGATTTTTGGACGATTACAGTAACTTACTTTACGGGAAGTTAATATTTGAATTATTTATCATCTACTTGTCTAACAGTCTACTCGTTTACCTGTCTAAGGGTGTACCTGACTATTTTTGTGTATGGCTATATCTATCCACTAATTTTATAGACTTATTATGTTATACCTGTCTACCTGACTGATTTTCTATTTTTATATTAGGTTGTCAAATATCTCCCTTCCTTTTTTGCTCTTGGTTTATAATACAAAAAGGCGGAAGGGAGATATTTGACAACCTAATGCATACCAATCTGCCACTCTGTCTACCTATCTGTCTATCTTTTACATATCTCTTGTCCACCTGTCTGCTGGTTCACTTATCAACCTGTCGACCTGTCTACCTGTCATCTGTGTATCAATATTTACATGTTTATTAAACTATTAAAATGATTTGATCATTTCAGACTACAGTCATTTTTTAAAGCTTTTCTTCCGGCAATTTCAAAAAAAAACAAGTTATTTAAAACATTCGATGGAATCGTTTTCTTACTCATTATTATATATCTACGAAACTGTTGGACCTAATCAGCAAATGGTCTCGAAAGATTTGAGAAAAAATTATATCCATACAAAACACATATGCATACCTCCATTTTTCCCAAGGTATTCGAATGTGATCAGAAAGGTTTAAAACGTAAAGATATGCAAAAATTTTCATTTTCAATTTTTTTTAACTTCCCGTAGGGTAAGTTATTGTAATGGGCCGAAAATCGAAATTTAAATTTTTTACATTTCTCGACCTTTTGAAGGTTTCTGAACATTTTGGCATACCTCAGAAAAAATGGATGTGTGTGTTTGTGTGTATGTATGTATGGATACAAATTTCCAGTCACGTTTTCGGGCGCACGGATCAACCGATTTGATTCGTTTAAAAAACATTCGATTCCTATTGATAGGGAGATTAGTTTTTGGCAAAGGCAGGTCCAGCCGTTACGGAGATACGGAGAAAAGAGTGCAGAAAATAAAAATCGAGTTTTTGAGTGGACAGAGCATCTGATTTGAATGATCTAACAAACATTCAATTAGTAATGATTGGGAAAAGTGATTATTAGTTTTTAGCAATGGCAGGCCCAGCCATTTCGAAGATACAGAGCTAAATGTGCAAAAAATGGCAGTTTTTCAGAGAACTAAGCATCCAATTTAAATGATCCAAAGAACTTTCAGTTTGTTTTGACAAAACAATTGATTTTGGAAAAAAAAAATTGCATCTTTTTTTGTTTTTTTTTTGTTTTTTTTTTTGGATATCGAAAATAATTTAGATTTTATTTTTAATTCTGACTAAAGTTCTAATATACATTAAACGAATAATTTCACCTTTGCAATTCAGTTTATATAATTCTTATGAAATTATATAATATATAATATTAATAATAATCTATTTGAAACCATTCAGTATTCCTCGAACATTTCGTTACGGTACGGGAAGTTCCAGCAATTTGCCTTAAGGCACCCCACTAGTGCACTAGTTACGTTGGTTTTAGATAGATGCAATTGTCCTATCTCATTGTAATCAAATTAATTATTACAATTTCTCTAACAATAATGAAATTATATTGATGCAGCAATACTGAGAAAGGTAGGACTATCTTGGGAACGTTCTGCTTGACATGAGCTGCTTAGAATCAGCTGTAATTTTTTTTTTAGAATTTATTTTATGCTTTTTCTGTCATTATCATCATTATTACTAAATTTATTCTTTTACAATTTTCATATGTATTTCAATTAATTATGAAAATTAATTTCATTTTTGTAGTTATCAAAGTATGTATGTATGTATAGTACCACCGCATATTATGTTTATCGACATCATAATTACTGATTATCAGTACAGGTTTGATAACTTAATTTCTATAAAATATAATTGTGATGTAAATAAAACTATTCATAATTGTGAATAATAACTGAATGATATTACAATGAACATTTCAATGTTTTAATATATGTAATTAAGTACAATAATCAATCTATTTTTATCATATAAATAATACAACAAACAGAAAGCAAGCAAAGTTACTATAGTCTGTACAATTATATGTTAACATTGATCGATACATTTGCATAAATAACAAACACGGTATATTCATACTCATCAGTTGGCAATCGATAAGTTCAAGAAGGTCGAATCAATTGTTTTGCATAATGTCCACTTGCTGATAAACGGACTCCAATTAGGATATTTATTTGTGACTTCGCACACGTGCCAATTGGAACGAAAATTGCACCGTGATTCCCGATTATTTACTCAGCTATTCAGACTGAAATTGTGAAGTTTTAAATTACCATTTAAAGTATTTCATTCTAACGATATTGTCGTGTAATCCATTTATTCTATTTGAGTTTTTCACATTGGCGATAATGTTTCACAATTACACTGATTATGGGTATTTGAATGTCAAGTTAAAATGTTACTACTATATATCAGCCATCTAACAATAAGCTTCGCACGAAATGAAATCAATAATAGACTTGAGTACATGAATTATTGAATTTAACTATTTACAAATAGCATTTTGTCTCAAGGCAAGTAACATGAATTTTTTGATACTTATACATAATCACCTCAATCATTGAGAATTTGAGATTCAGCTATTTAGATACAACATTCCATTGTTTTTTTTTTCGAAAATAACATTTTCGCTAAAAACTCATCGATACCATTACTAAGTGATGTCTTTCAAAAATAGTTGTAATATCTGTAATTGTATACGTTAAATCAATTACTTTAACCCCTTGTTCGGGAATAACGTTTGTGGCTCGTGACAATGTACAAGTGCCATCTCGGTCAATAACAAGCTACACACGTTACCGATTGCAAGAATGTTCTGTGCACTTACATAGGAACATTGTTTTATGAAAGGTCGAATAACTTTCTATATAGTTGCAAACAGTGGTGTTGTGCTAATATTTTTTTTGCCGGAACGCTAAAATTTAAAATCCGGTTCATAAACCGGTTCAAAAAATTTGATATATTTCGATAAGAACTCACAAATCTAATATATTGACTTTTTATATAATCAACTCTATTATACACAGCTAGTCTATACATTAAATTGTATTGTTGAGGGAATCATTGAGTACATAATTTATATTCTTCAATGACATTAATCATATTTATTCTGGTATTATTTGTATTCATTGATACCTACAGGTATTTATTATGATATAAAAGTACTCAAGATTTATTAGAATACTTTATAAGACTTAACCTAATAATATGATAGATATAATCTATTACCTATCTTACTATATTATATTATTGTATATCATATTATCTATCATACCGTGAGATACCTATACCGTCATTAACTTATTATATACCCTACATACCTTTTACTTCTTATAAATACTACTGTCTAATTTATATATTCTATTAATAATATGATAGATAACCTATTACCTATCATATTATACTATATTATTGTATATCATATATAGATATCTATTATCTATCATACCGTGAGATATCTATACCGTCATTAACTTATTATATACCTACAGACCTTTTACTTCTTACTTTATATATTCACCTATATTATATAGGTTTACCTTACGCCCTATGTATTATCTCTACCTATCTATTGCCTATACCGGGAATTGAACCCGGGACCTCCGCGTGGAAGTCGCGCACCTTAACCACTACCCTATCGGATACCCCCACTAATAATATAATATGGGACGCACTGTTGTTTCCGCGGGTCATTTTCTAATTAATTAGGTAATTAATACTAAGGTGGCGCGACGACACGCGAAAAAAGTCGGTTGATTGTAGCGTTACGGTGGTGTAGTGGATAAGGTCGTCGCGTGCCACGCGGCGGACCCGGGTTCGATTCTCGGTAGGGTTAATGTAGCGTGTAAGGGAAATTATAGGTAATAGGATATATAGTAGATATAGGTTAGGTGTATTCGGTATACAATGTAGTTATTTGAGAGTATATAATGAAATATAGCGTATGGTACAGATGTAAGGCGTGTAGTATAGAATGCAACGTATAGGCACACGTAAGGCTATAAAAATACATGAATAGAAACCTATGATGTAGATGTTAGCGTATAAGAAATGCAAATGAATGTAAGATTTAATTTATAAATATTATTTTTTCTATAAGAAGTTCATACACCTCAATTTGTTACTAAATTAAAAACGACTTTGATAAAACCAGTGGTTTTGTGCTAATATTTTTTTGCCGGAACGCTAAAATTTAAAAACCGGTTCTAAAACCGATTTTCATGTTTTTCCAGTTCCGTTTAAAAAGGAAAGGAACAAAAATTATTACAAAACCCATTTTGTGCACATATATGTATGTTTATTACAATAATAACATTTAATAAAAATTAGTTGAATAATAACGTATAAAATTTACTTATTAAATCATTTTCTGTATGTAGCGATGTTTTTATATTTTTTTTTGTCGGAACGCGTTTCGGCTCAAAAATGATTTGCCGGAACGACGTTCCGGCGCGTTCCGGCTCGACAACACCACTGGTTGCAAATACCTAGTTACACATTTCTAGTTTGCTCAAATATATTGCAAAGGGATATTTTCCTCATAAAACGCAGAGTAATTACATAATTACAATGTGTTTGACAGTGATAATGATAGCTATACAAATACCGTTGTTGATCATCAACTAACTTTTATCATCAACAAACAAAAAAACAAAATCAACAAACTGTATTGAAAATCCAATATTTCGAAAAACAACTAAATTTTCGTCACTATCATCAACAGTTGATGATAGTGATGAAAATTCGGGTTTGTACAGTGATTCCAGCAATTTACCGCCTATTTGGAGGCGTGTTAGGCAAAATAGCGTAGGGGGAAGTCCCGTAACGACGGACAGCACCTAATACCGGACACTCTATTTAACACGTATTATAAATCGAGTATAAATCTTTTTATATCAAAATACAAGTGAAAGGGGCGCGGGTCACACAGGTGGAGGATCACGCCAAGACTCACCTGTGACGCACACGGTCACGGCGGGAGCAACCCTTTGCAGTTTTAGGCGCAAAATCACGGCGTCACCTAAATATCAATGTATGTAATTCTACTGTATTTAGGCATTTATATTTGAGTGGCATTGAATGATAAAAGTAGTACTTGATTGTTATCCGTAAAATGGTAGAATATTATTAAATATTTTAAACTATTTTAGTAGGCACCACCAAATGAACGAACATGCTTGACCCTTAGTACCGGACACTAAATCGTCCCTTAGTACCGGACAGTAAACATATTGATATTTCTTGTGGAAATTGACGTAATTTATTCTAATTATTTAATTTTGTTCTGTATGAGTGCTGACGGTCACTACATACCCCCATTTTTCGTATTTCATAGTCAAAGATTGAAAATCTTATGATGAATGCTCTAGCTGAGAGCATCAGTGTGGCCCAGCCAAAAGGGTGGATAAATATTTTTTTTTTTTGCAATATCTAAGAATATTTGTCAAACACACATGTGCAGACTCTTCAAAGTATGGAGATGGCTACCTATGTGTTCAATACTGGTTATTTTGAAATGTCCGGTACTAGGTGCCACTTTGTAAAATCATATTTCTTGTTACCAAAGATTGATTGATAGTATTAATTATTTTTTAGCAAAGATTGCGTTTTTGTTAATTTAGTTTGATTTCTAACTTTGTTATCTAACAGATGTCATAATTTAATAAACATTTCGTAAAATATTTTTTGATTTATTTATAAATAACCTTAGGTGTCCGTCACTTGGGGACTTTCCCCTAAGTGATGATGAAGAAGATGAAATATCTACGAATATTTCAGAAGATTGGGTTTGGAAAAATATCGATAATAGTTTGTCATCCATTTCGTGCTCTAAAAATTATTTTCTTTAATATGGACGTCAACTGTATTCAGTAGCTACCTGCGAAACACCAAAGCAGGTACGTATTCAGTTCTAATTCTGATTAGATAGCTCTAGCGCACGGCAAAATTATAAACTTCGATGATTTTTTTAATACTAAAATAGAAGATCTGCAATTAACGCGATTTCCAATCAATATCTTACAAACAGTTTTTAAATCTTTAAAGTCGATTTTAGGTTATGGGCTAAGACATGGACAAAAAAAATTCCATTTTTCTGCTAATAACAAAGAAACGTCATAAAAGCTAGTCCTTATCGAGTTACACAGAATGACTTAAATTTGACGGAAGGTCAAAAATCGGCTTGTGCTTGTAGCATGGAAAAAACATAAACTTTTCTTTCGGGAAATTACAAAAATATTCGAAAATGAAGCCTAAATTACGATAGCCTTCCTATAACGCGGTACTTCCATAGTGCGGTTTCCGTTCAACAGCCCATAAGCTCTTTCCGCGCAATCAATGAATGAGCTGAGTAAAATTATATTGTAAAATATTGTTGCTGTGTACAACATCGGTCTTAGTACTGTTAGGGCTCTCACAGAACGTTAGTCTTCCTAAAAAAAAATCTGCTTGATTTTTTTTTTATCGGAGAATTGTTATTTGATTTACCATTTTGCTTTATATCCGTATATAAACTTTTCTATTCAATAAAAACAATCTCTAATTTATCATATTTTTTGCATATGTTGCTGTCGAAATAACGCGGTACAAATAATATAATTTGTAGATACTTGTTCTAAAGTTCTTAAAGCGTGGTTTCCATACAAGACGATAAACGGTTTTCATAGATAAACGGTTTGTAACAATTCTCAAATAAATTAAATATTGAATAGTAGTAAACTTTTAGCAAAGATATTGACTGTGATCTTTTACGCTAAGCAATGTCTGACTGAAATAAACTCTCTATATGTTTTAATAAATAAAATGTTTTTTTTTAAAATAAGCTTTATTACGTTGTAAAAACAAAATATCGGTTATCTGTCAAAATATAACTTCAAAACATAAACAACTTAAGCTCTTTGAGATTGCAAAGTACAAAACAGAAATTGAACAAGTTTCTGAACAATTTCTCGTCCTATATTACCCTTCCTTATCTTTATTTTCGCAGCCACAAACCATTAAATTGACAGAGGTTCCACGTGTCCTGAAACTTGTAAACTCAATTGCAAAGTTGTAAACAGGGACCTAAAATAGATTGAAAAAATATCTTGAATGCAATCATTAATGACAAAATCAAAATTTTGTTTTTCGTATTGAATACCTAAATATAAATATTAGAGAAAATATAACAAATATTTTTTTTTTACTGTCCGTTTGTGAACTTAATATTTATTAATAAGTTTGAATGATATACGAGAGAATATAACAATTTGTAATTCTAAAATTTGTTAATAGAACTATCGTATCTTATCGTACTTCTAACTCACAATTTGATATATAAATGTATGTAACAAGGTTTATTAAAGATCAACAACATTAGTTTATTAACCCTTTCGCTACGGACGCCGTTCCTAGACATCTGCATACAGCAACGTGCTGTGTGTACGGATGTCGTCCTTGGATGACATGTTGTGTATGCTTTTGCTTCAAGAATTATCATCAAATGTTAGTTATTGAGAATTCTACTCTTTTATAGTAATTTTTCGTTAGCGGCACTCCGCCGGAAAGCTCTCCCGTAGCGAAAGAGTTAAAATATAAGTGCATTTTCTTGGTAAAAATTCTAAAATAACTAAAACACTAACGATAAAATTTGCAAGTGTTATAAGTAAAGTTGAAATGTAAATGAAAATGAAGTAAATTAAATGTAAATGGAAAATTAACTGTTCCTATATGCAATATCACTAATTTCAATTTTATTCACGCGTTCAACAAATGAGATTAGCAAAATAAATATATCTTTAAAATTACATGTCAGTTTGAGTGAGTAATGATTCGATTGCCTTATGTAAAGACCCCTACGGTTGATTAATTTTTAATTTAGATTTAATAAATATATTATGGCAATTTATTATTGTATTAAATAATTAGCTATAAATATTTAACAACAGTTTATTAATATATTACAAAATCTATTTACAAATAACTCGCGCTTAAAATAGATTTACGGAGTTTTTATATGTCTATGTCCATGACCATATATCAAATTGACAGATAGATGAAAATGCGTATTTACTTCAACAGAAACAACACCAAACAATATATATGTTATAAAATAATTGTCCTTGTCTTTGATATAAATACAAGATCTGTAGATATATGATATTTTTTTATTATTGACATATTATTGAAAGCGTTTTTCCAATATTTTATTTCATCAAATTGTCCGTTGTGAAAAGCCCGAGTCTTACTATATATGGATTTTTTTATACTACAATAAATTATCTGTAAATACAAATATTTTCTATTTGACATAATAATTAGATAACATCCGTTCATCTATTAATTAAAAATACAACAATCACATACTTGAACGTCCAATCACTTGTGTGGCATTTGATTTAGATTTTGTAAGAAATTTGTTGATGTTCCATATGACATAGGTGCAAATATTAAGAAAAAAAAACAACAATCAGAACTATATTCTTTAAATTGTTGTAATGTAATTCCTTCTCCTGATATTTTTAGTAAGGCTACTCACTGCTTGATTATTCTCTTTATTGATTAACTATATTTCAAGTGAAAATAACAAAAAATAGTAAAACATAGTACAAATTATAGTTTTAAAAAAATGTTTTTTGTGTTGATTACTTTAAATGCTATGAAAATATGAAATATTCATAAGTATATTTTGGATGTTTAAATTTTTTAAATTTTTAAACACTTTGAACATCTTCGAAATTGGTGAATAAAAATATAAATAACATCAGAAAGTTTAAAAAGAACCAAGAAAAGTATTTCTAATTTCTCATATTTTTGGTTTATGGATTTATTACGAAAACTAAACGGCATTTCAGAAACATATATCAGAGTTGTCATAAAAAGGTTAATTTATTGCTTTTATTGACCTAATTCTTACATTGAATTTTTCACAAATCCATTAATCGCCTTGAACCATAAATATCAAGCCTGTATTTTTTATATAGATACTTATAGAACGCGCAGATATCAAATGATATATTATAAATGTTTTGTAATATTAGCAGTTGCACCCTTAAATCTTTGTATTATGATATTTAAATTAAATATTTCACAGTATGCCCAACTAAACTACATTTAAACTCAACAAAGATGTTGGAAGCTCAACTTGTAAATTTTTTTTTTATTTATTTATTTATATATATATATATATATATATATATATATATATATACATTATTTTCATATCTCAGTCAGGCAGAGGTTTCTGGTATGAGAGATTATGAAAAACAGTACTTGTAAAATATGAATCGGTAATTCATCAAAATTCAATAAACAATGTTGATAAAATGATAATTTCAGTAAACTTGATACATTTTTAATCTGATAATATTTATCTTTGAAATCTATGATAATAAATCTTCAAATATAGGATATATGTACAAAACATGTACATGTATTTTGATTTTTCTCATACGTTTTAGTAATCAGCTAATTTATGTGGTTTTACATACAGTAGAGACTCAATTAACTGGACTAATTGTTGTCGATAGGTATTCAGATAATCAAAAATCCGGATAATCAAGTATATGGAGAATAATGTTGTGTATTTATTAAAAATACAAATACATACATAGACATCAACAAAAATGAGGTTTATTGAAAAATTAAAACTTCCTTATGTATATAATGTACATATATATTTCCTTAGATTACATTACATACATATACTAAACTGCTGCATTAATTATGCAAAAATGTGAATTGTAGGTATCCATTGAAAGATCACTCTGTTTTCATCCACAATATGAAATATTTCTAATAAAAAACTAATATAAGAAAGATCGCTCGAGGTGCATTTGCTTCACCAAAGTTGTAACTTCTTATGTAATAAAATAAACAATTTTGACATCCACATATTTACAATTTTTGTAAATTAAAATGAATAGATAAATATGTAGTCATAAAATTATTTTGACTCTATTTTTAATCACTGATTTTTTTATACTTTGATCAAGGTAATAGAATATATCAATAAAATCAATGTATTAGAATAGTTATTAGAAAACAATTAGAAAAAATCATTATTAATATACAATCTATTTAGCAAGCAATTTCTATATTTGACTATTGATTTAACATTACAGTAACAATCTGCAACAATCTGACTATAAATTTGTCATATCACACCAAAACAACAGAATTTGTTGAACAATGAAATAATTATATTATCTGTGACTAAACTTGTTCCCTCAATATAATTTTCATTATATCTGTATTAGATTATGTTATATATCAACTGTCTGCAAACTCTCTTCAAGTTATTGAAATTCAAATTAAACCTTATTATATCACACGCTCAAGTAAACAGTTTGGAAGTTACCCTGTCTATAACTACTAAGATGTATTCATATTTTTCATAAATTAAAGCAATAATTCCTATAGGTTATTATATATATATATATATATACCATATTGTATTTTTTGTGATTGTAACTAATAATATTTTTTATTATTTCAGGTAAGCATCGAATTATTTCTTCAATTTTGGGTCTTAACCATCGTTATGTGAGTTTACTTTTCGTTTACATTATCGTTTACTTTTATTTATCTAAAAAGCAATCATAACTTTGAAGTTACATAAAAAACTACGTTATTTTTTTATTGATGGCAACCCAAACAGTTGTCTCTTCTCTATGTGATGAATTTAATTATGGCAATTTCTAGAAATGTAATAATAATGATTTTTATTAATGCAGCACATAATGTTATCTGTATTTCCAAATTCAATTTCTATGGGTAATATCTCACACTATTCTTCCCTGAATCGAGTTTTACTTAGTTCAACAATATCACTACTGCTTAACATCAGGTTGCTCGAGGCGGGGATTGAACATGAGACCTCTTACGGGTACTTTTGACCTAATTATTAATGAATGCTTTAAATTATTATCGAGATTAGCTTTTGAATTTTTGATATTGGTAGAGCCGTTTTTGAGAAAAATGTTTATGCAAGGTAAAACATCGGTTCACAAACACGTATACAAAAAAATTTTTTTTTATTCGATACTATATTTACGACTGTCCAGTTGAGGACATTTAGCAAATTTGTTAGTTTACAATTGTCAGCCGTATATAATAATAACATGTTGGAAAAAGCAACTCAATAGTTGTTTTTCCATTCGTTGTAAATAATATTAAAAATATTTTAATAATAATTATATAAACTTTAATAATTTCTTATAAATAATAACAAATATTTTCTTATAAATAATAACAATCTTCATCAGGAAAATTGATGACTTAAATCAAGTGGCGATTTTCTCTTCAGTTTACGATGATAATTTTCTGTTAGTAAGGAGTTTCCTAGTGCATTTGAGTGACTGTTCAGTTTGTCTCTATATTTATATGCTGTTTTTGTTATTATATCTTTTGTGGTAGGTGTATTCGTGTCGAGATAAATCAACCAGATCGGAACATATTTTGGTGCTACCAAAGCAATTTTCAGAAATTCGTTCTGGAATTTGTGTATGTCTATATTAGTATTATGCGCACTTCCCCATAATTGCATTCCATAGCACCAAGTTAGCTTGAATAATGTTTTATATAAAAGCAGCTTAGTTGTATGAGCTTAGACTGGATTTAGTCCCTAATAACTGGTTTTTATGTCGAGCTGTTGCCTCTTTTTTATATGGATTCGCCAATTAAGTTTTCTATCGAGATATATGCTGAAATAGATATTTCACATGGTTTTCTTGTGTTACTTGAGTGTATCCTATTTTCAGTGGTAGACTTCTCCTCTTGGAAGTTAAATACATCTGACCGATTTTGATTAGTTTTACCTGGCGATTATTTTGGCAGTTTCTTTTGCAATTAGAAAGAAATTAATTTTATTATTTTATTTTTTTAAATCTCAGATTTTATTATTTCTAAATTTGAGATTACATTAAATACGTTTTTCTGCAACTTCGCATGCGTCTGAATCTTTGAACAATTTAGAATTATTCGAAATAATAATTTCAAATTATTAATAATCTCTTAATTTTGAAAAATATTAATTAAAAGTTATATAAAACTTTTCCTATTTTTTTCCCTCAAATATATAAAACACTCAAACCTTAATTTTTTTTCGAATTACTTTAAGAAACGTGTAAATTGCATCCGAGCACTTACAATAATAATTTCAGTCATGTTTTCCAATATACCTTGAGTTCTAATATAGTTTCTTTATATATATTTTTTTCTCCATATTTGTCTTCAGTATTTTTTTTGTATTAACTCTAGTTGATACGCCACTGGGCGTATCTACTAATTTGCAGACAATCAATTGTAAACAACTTGTCAGCATTCTTTTCTAAATGTAATTATTTTCATAGATTGCAGAATGAAAATAAAATTAAAAAAAAAAGTTTTCTAATACTTTAACTACATATAAATTATATATGGTTTGTTCAATGATGAACATGTCATACGCTACATTATACTGTAATTGAAATAATATCAATACTTAATTAAACAAAAAAAACTACAATTAGAATTTTTTGCACATCAGTAATGTATTAGTAAGTATTAATACGAAAACTTATTTTTATAATTTATTTAATTTTTCCGAGTGTTGTGATCATATTATAGAAGCATACATCAATAATTTTTATATTGATTTCCGAATATATTCGGAAAAATTACGTTTGATTATCATATACAATTATAAATATTCAATAATTCATTACACAAAGTACCCCACACAATTGAAAAATATTGAATTTTTTGCACATCAATCATTTATATGACAGTTTGAATAATGATACGGCTAATTGATGTGTTTTTCACAAAAATTCATGCAGATTTGTTTGTCTATTTAAAAACAGATTTTGTCGATTGCATGAATTATTATTGGCAAACAAAATAATTTAACTGATTTCTAACTTTTCGAAGAAAAGTTTGTTTTTGCGAGAAAATCCAAATGACTGATTTTATGGAATTTGGTATTCTCGACGTTTCAAGTTATTCTGAATCATTTCACACTATTCGTAGAAAAATTTGTGTGCATGTAAGTCAAGGTTTAACCATTTGTCGACTATTTCAAAAACAAGACGCACCGATTTCAAAAATTTAAATGCCAAAACTTTGTTAACTTAAAAAAACTCGCATTTATGGAACAATTGGGTAAACCGTTTTTTTTTGAATTAGGCATAAAAGGTAAAATTTTTTGTTATCGTTTCCGGCAAAAATTTTGATTCGACTTTAAAAACCAAAAAAAAAACTGGAAAATATCATTGCGTATGATGCAGATTAGTTTTTAGTATAGATCAACCAGACTTTTCGTAACTTTTTTTTGATGATTGTAAAACTTCATATGATGATAGAGTTTATGATCTTAACGAGCTTCGTGAAAGTTTATAGAGAATTGATTTAAATATAAAAATTCATCAAGGTTTGGAATAATGGGCTGTGTCCAAATTTCAAAATTTTGTAGTCACACTTTCAAAGTTGCTGAATCTCAATTATTAATTTGCTATTATAAACAACTCTAGAATTTTAAGTTTGAAATTTGATCAGTGCATGATTAGTAAACAATCATCATTATTTTTATTGAGATATGTTTTTGAAAATAATAGAGCGATCTGCTTGATACAGGCGGAGTGTGTAAAACCGCTTTCTCTCTTATTTCATCCTAGGTTATAAACTTTTTGTATGACGTGTGCTAGATCTTAGCATTTTATTCCAATATTCTATTCCACCTCGCCGTCAATCATGAGTGTTCTTTTTCATATTTTTATTTTAACACCAATGACATTCGCATCCTTCAATTTTCCATTATGCAGCATCGGCATTACTTTGCAATATCAGTTCAATCCAGTTTAATCTTCATTTTAAAGCCCTGTGTAGTACATTTATCTTTGCATGAGTTCTATATAAAGTACTTTATCACACTTTCATAAAGTGCTATATAGATTACTTGAAAAGATTCACGCGCCACTAAAATTAAAAACATGATTTCTCATGTCTTAATTTATTAACCAATACTATTGCTTTCTTTTTTATTTCACCTATTTGTTTTCGACTTCTCGGGGTTTATACTGCTTTCTATTTTTCCAATTGAATAATTTTTCACACTTTATTTCCTGGATAGGAAAGCACTAAGAAATTCATTGGCGTCATCTATTACATTTAGAGTTGCTTTGAATTGCTGCCATAAATAACTCACTTATTGATAGTTACATTACTAACGACTATGCCAATTATCAAGTGAAATCATGCACAAAATTCGAGATCAATCGAGTAGTTTTCGAACTCCTAAAATAGTAAGAAAATAATTTTTCAACTGTTACTTATGAAGAAGCTTTATTCATCCTAGCTGAAACTAATTTGTTATTTCCAACTTATATATATATAATATAATATAACTTATACTGTATATAATATTATATTTCTGCAATCAGTTTAGATTTGCTTTCATTTTTCTAATCCAATTAGGAAAATATTGAGAAATACGTATGTCAACGACTGAGAAAATATAAAATTAAATGGTCTAAATCCGGAACAACTATTGTTTTTTAATTCATAATTGAAAAAATGTGCTTTCTCACTTTTCTAAAATTTGTCATACGTCTCTTTTTACCCCAAAACTGGGCAAGCCATGAAACAAACAAATCCAATGTCTTAATTTTAAATTCAAGGAGTTTTCATAAAATAATAGCTACATTATTAAACTAATGCAAAATGTAAACTAGTGGGGTGTTTGGCATCGTGCCTTAAGGCAAATTGCTGGAACTTACCGTACCGTAACGAAATGTTTGAGAAATATTGAATGTTTTCAAATAGATTATTATAAATATTGTAACATTGTCTAATATTTATAAAAATTATATAAACTGAATTGCAAAGTTAAACATACTTGTTTAAAGTACATTAGAAGTTTAGTCAGAATTACGATTAGAATCTGAATTATTTTCGACATACAAAAAAGAAAAAAAAATTGGAAAAAAAAATTGAAAAAAAAATTTTGGAACAAAATTTTTTTTTTCGAAAATCAATTATTTTGTTAAAGCAAGCAGAAAGTTCTTTGAATCATTAAAATCGGACGCTTAGTTCTCTCAAAAACTGCAATTTTTTGCACATTTAGCTTTGTATCTCCGAAATGGCTAGGCCTGCCTTCTCCAAAAACTAATAGCCACTTCTCCCAATCATTACTAATTAAACCATTCAAATCGGTTAATCCGTGCGCCCGAAAACGTTGACGAAAAATTGTATCCATACATACATACACACACACACACTTCAATTTTTTCTGAGGTATGTCAAAATGTTCAGAAACCTTCAAAACGTCGAGAAATGTAAAAAATTTCAATTTCGATTTTCGGCCCATTACAATAACTTACCCTACGGGAAGTTAATTATATGGACACATTTTTATTATACATATAATCTTTATTTTGTCTGAAATATTCATCAGCTGAGTTGGAGAAACTATTAATTTAATTTATTTCTTGTAAAATTGCTTTTTTTTAAACTAAAATCACAAATTTACTATTTTTTATTATCAACATTTTTGGCAAAGTCAAAGCTCTGTTGGTCTTTTTCACCTCACACACACATAGGCTTTTATAGAGGGCATATATAAAAATAAAACTATTAAATCTAACATAAATTAACAAACATCTATTGAAATAATTAAAAAACCTGTATCTAAAAGTTGTATCAACAACATGTGTTTACCTACATACCTTACTAAAAATAGTATTCAATTTTTATAAGAATATACCAATAACGATTAAATATTAATTAAACATACATCTTGATAAATTACCTAATTACTTTTATATATTACAACTATCTACAAATGACACTAACATTGATCATACTAAATTGTAAACTAAATTTGGCTTCATATTAATTTATTAAACAATCATCACTTTATCACGAAAAAATAAACTAACATCAAACGAAAGGTAAACTTTTGCAAATTTTAAGTTAGTTATATTATTGAATGCCTAAAGTGAATCAAATTGATTATCAAAATTGAGAAAAGTCGGCTAATGTCTAATGTCTAAGTAAACGTTGACGAAAGCCGAATCTCATTTGTTTCATTTTTTTGGCACAATTCTAATAAGTGTTGTGTAGGAAACAAAACCATGAGTAAATTGCTCTACCAAGTGGAAAGATAAAAACACAGAAAAAGCTCATGAGACAAACAAAAAAATGTTCGTAGCAGTAATCTATTCTAACTTAATCGGGTTATACTCAATCAGAGCAGAAAAAACTTTCAAAAAAGACCTTAAAAAAATTAATAAAACCATTAATAATTTATTAGTGGTATTATTATCACACTACATTCGTTATGCTTTAAAAGCTTTTATGATGTTTCAGATTATTTATTTCTGATAAATGCAACACTTTGTAAACATACTGCAACTTATCTGTAATGAATTTCATTATTATATGTATCTGCAAAAATATAATAAGTTTCTAATTTCATCATTACAAGAAAAATGATTTTTTAAATGATTCAAATCCAGTGCTTAGTTCTCTCAAAATCAGACATATTTTGCACTTTTAACATCGCATCTCTAAAGACGCTCGACCTGCCTTTGCCAAAAACTAATCAGCAGGTCTCCCCATCAGTATAGTAGGAGCTAATTACGTTTTGAATCAATTTCTGAAATCGTCGACAAAAAATTGACCCTACAGGTATGCACACATATACACACATATGAAACGTAAAATATGCAAAACAAACATTTTCGATTTTTGGGCGATGACTATAAGTTAAACTTAGGAGAAGTTAAATATTGTTTTAATGTAAAACAAAAATAATTTATAATACGTTATGTAGTATTTTTATTTATATCATTATATTAATGCATTTCTGCATTTTCGACAGCCATTTCTCAGTGGTCGATACTGCTGAGTGCTGAGTAATACCTATAATGTTTTAGCATGCGGTGTCGAATATTTGCTTTGATACTTCTAAAGTTATACACATGCAATAATACTCCTTCATATATATGTACATATTATGTTCATCTTAAAATTTTTGCTTAAAAACTATTCCTTTTTCGTCTGTACTTGAAATTGCCATCGATAATCCCGACTTGCTTAGCCCGACCTTGTTTGTTCTTGTTTTTTGCACTACCAAGTCCTAATTGGAACCATCAGCGATGTGATATTTCTTTCTGCGTCTGACCGAATTTCTGTCTGAAAAACCATCGTTTACTGCATAAAAATTCATTTTACTTCTTTAGACTTTGAAACAAAATATAAAGCACAGGTGAATAATAGACAATAAATCCATTTCTTCCTCAATAGATCGAATAGTAGTAGATGGATCGACGGTTTTTCTTTGATTGCTAGAATTAAATATCAAAATTATTCTAGAAATTATTCGTCTGTATATGCAATTAGTCACGTTAATTAAATTGATTAATTAAATATCACAACTCTTGTTTGTCAAATATGCTAGTATACTTCAATTTCAGCTGTGACTATCAGAGCGAAATGCATTGCATCATTGCTAACTGGATGTGAGTGAATATATATATATATATATATATATATATATATATATATAGTATACATATGTATATATATATATGCATAAAAATAAGATCAAACAGCAGACTCTGAGGGTTTTAAACTAAAAGGTTTTCATAATATGTGACTAACTTGCTTGTGAATGTAAATAAGGCACATAGTACTTCAACCCGTGACATTTCAAATTCTTTTTCTCCCAAGATTTGCAAATGCGTTTTTTCCTATTTTTAGGGTTTGCTTAACTATATTTTAATATATACTTGCTCAATAATGCACTAGACTTTTGATAAAATATTTAATAAAGTTAGTTATTCAGAAGTTCAATATGCCGGAGAAAACAGTTTATCAGACAATATTGAAGTTATTTTCTACTAACGTTTTGGAAAGCTTGAAAAATAAAGACCATAAATTAACACTTTGCCGTCCGCACGTTTTGTAAAAATTTATTCGCTTGGCGCCGGTAGTGTTAATTCGTTATCACTTTGCTTGTCCCCGCCCATTCTGAATATTATCGAAAAATTACAAATTTTTAGTTCTTACTAATGTTGAGGGGTATAACTTTTTGTTATCTAAATTAAAACACCAACAAGAGGGAAAGATTTCTGCCACTGGCCAAAGGAAGATACTGTGCTCATGACACCACTGTGGTGTCGCCGGCTGTTAAGCGCTAGTTCGCGCTCGACACCACTGTGGTGTCGCCGGACGGCATAGTGTTAAAATTACATATTTATTGATATTATTTATTTTCAGAAATTATTTTATGAAATATATTATCAATTGCTTCAAAATCAATTGTTCCTAATAAGAGTATTAGGTAAATTTTAATATATTCTCAATATAAAGTACAATGCGGATTATATTAAATATGAAGTAATTAAGATAATATATTTACCTAGTATGAGTTTCAAAAAGCTTTTCTAATCTACATATATTTAGTAAACTATAATTTCATTAGGCGAATCTCACCTTTACTTTTCTGGGATTTCGATGAAACTTTATATATGTTGATGGAGTTGATAGTCAAACCAAACAGTTTATGATATTATAGATCTATGAAAAGTGGTAATTGCAAAAATTAAGTAAGTATAACTAGACGTAAGTGGCAAATTATCTTATGCGAATTGCAAATCTTTTCTATATGTGCAGATTATCGACAAAATGAATGAAAAATAAGATTTAACGAATTTTGAGGTTGTGACAATAAGCAGTTTGAAACTGTCATCAAGATCGTCGATCGATCGATTTCAGTTTCATAAAGATTGTCATCGATAATAAAAGAACGATTCTGCCGATGTTTAACAAAAACTGATCAGCACGATTTTGACCGAACTGATATTTTTCCAACAGTTTTTAAATTTCAAAAATTCATTTATAATTATCACTTAGAGGAAAATCTCGTAACGCCGGACGGCACCTAGTGCCGGACACTCTATTTAACACGTATTATTTAATCGAGTATAAATCTTTTTATTTCAAAATACAAGTGAAAGGGGCGCGTGGGCACACTGGTGCAGGATCACGCGCCAAGACTAACCAGTGACGCACACGGCCACGGCGGGAGCAACCTTTTGCTGATTTAGGCGCAAAATCACGGCGTCACCTAAATATCAATGGAAGTAATTCTAGTATATTTATGCATTCACATTTGAGTGGTATGCAAAGATAAAAGTAGTACTTGATTGTTATCCATAAAATGGTAGAATATTATCAGATATTTTAAACAATTTTAGTAGGTAACACCAAATGAACAAACATGCCATAATTTAATAAACATTTCGTAAAATATTTTTTGATTTATTTATAAATAACCTTAGGTGTCCGGCACTCGGGGACTTTCCCCTACTTAAGTGAAAAATTGCACGGTACAACTATTCATTTATTGATATAATTTATATATTTGATATGTTTTTATATATTCTGTACTTTCACTTATTTATCAAATTTTCGCATATACAAAAGTTTATATTTTATGGCAACATCAATCAATGTTTCTGTTAAATACCTGATGTTGAAATATTGAAACCATTTTCTGTAGTTTTTAATAAAAAAAACTCATTGGTGTCATGGCATTAGTATCACTATGGTGTCTATGAACAGGGCAACTTAAATTAGCTTTTTTATTTTCTCAATTATGAAGCTGATAAAACATAAAATTTTTGTGGTGAAATAATTAAACAAGCAGCTGGATCGACCCATGGAAAAACTGAAACATATTTGAACCATTTTGCAATATATACATTGTGAAGTAAGAATTATCTTGCTGTTTATACTTACTTGGCAATAATTTAAAAGAATCATATCTGTCAACGACCGTTATCAAATGATGTTACGAGTAGAAGGAAAAGCTTTCAAGCTTTGTTGAGATAATGAGAAAAGTCGGTCAAGGGCGTGGCTATATAATAAATTAGAGTAATATCTCACCACAATATTTCCTCACAAATAATAGTTTCTGTTGATTACTACATATTACTAACTATTAGAGATATCCTTATTTTATGTGCTATAATAAAGTTTATTCATTATATATATATATATATATATATATATACTAGATGACCCGACAGACGTTGTCCTGTATCCACGTCTACAATTTTTTGATATCCTATACTAATATTTACCGTTTACCTAAAAATAATAATTATTGCTTTTTAAGTTTTCTCTTCACACCAAAATGGATATACTTCAATATGAGCGATGTTTAAAGAAAGAACTGCTTCAAATAAAATGATAAGTCTCTATTCTCATACTATATTTAAAATTGAAGTTTTTTAAATGGTATAACAAATTCAGAAAAAATTAATATATCGGCGCTAAAAGTACAATATCACCTTGGATTTTACCGCACAAAATAATTGGTCCAATAATGTTGCCTATAATTTTCATTATCTCGTATCATATTTTATCTGATTTTTAGTACTCATAAGCCTAGACAATATTAGAATCTGTATAATTATAATACCTAAATTACATTTTTCTTAGTAATAATTTAACATACATTATTACCTGGGACGATCCTGAGGTCCTCGGCGCCCGCGTGCCATTTTTTTTCTAGCGCCCTCCCTATTATTTTATCTGTTTTAACAGTTTATTATTGAAATTATTATCATTAATTACTATTTGGCCTTTGAAACATTTTACTTATATATTTTGGGGATTTTAAGTTATTTATTCTTCGCATGCGTCGCATTCAAGGTAGGACCGACCCTGATCATTACCTAATTTCATATTTTAAGTAAATTAATTTGTCAAATCCTATTCAAATGTGTATAATTCAATCTGCCATGCCTATACTGTATCCTATATTATTTCAATTTCTGGCACATCTCAGCTGCTTTTTGGCAGTAATAATGTCAACATTTCATTTTTCTTAATCATGAATTTATTATGCATATTCTAATATTGTCTAGGCTTATAAGTAAGTTAAAATTTTAGGCAGATGACAGTTTTCATTTGTTTTCAATGCCATACAATGTCTCGAATATTTTCAATGTCAATCAATGACATGCCGTTTTTTGCATTTTTTTGATTTATTTCTACAATATACCCATATTTTTTTATAACCACATACATCCTGAGAAATTCCTTTAACAAACTTCAGAAAGGTATATCAAAATCCAAATAATGGTTTAGGAGGAGTATATTTACATATATCATTACATAATTTTATATATAGGATAAAAGTTACCAAAATTAGGTAATATATACTGCATAATACTTAATGGTACTAAAACATTTTGAATAAGTACTACTATATTATTTATATCACTACAAATCATTCTAGAAATGATTAATTATAATGAGCTTTATATTTCATGTATACAATTTTCAGAGAATAAGATTTTTTGACAGAACTTTCAATATAGTTCTGTTTTTATAATATAGGAAAAGTACCTTTAATAAGTTATTATTCTGTTCGCATATGTATCATGAAAATAATAAATTTGAAAAAGATTTGTTGTGATAAATCATAATGACAAAAGCATATAATATACATACACACACTATACTAATAACTGACGAAGAATAAAAAGTAAAAAAGCTTAAACTTAATGATACGTTTCGATACTTGAAGTGCTAGTATTTTCTGGGTTGTATTACTCAATTTTATTTCATGTTTTTCTCGTTAACAGCAAATTATTCAATGCATATGAAATAACTATAGAATGGAAAAAAAATGGTTCATGGTTCATAATAATAACTTGTGAATATGATTCATTCATGATTTGAACTACACGAAATAAATTTATATATGACAATTCGTTGTTTGTTCATTTTACTAAGCCAATCACCAATATGAACTAGCTGTAAGTGGAATTCTGTCTTAAGGCAATTAGGGCATCGTGCCTTAAGGCAAATTGCTGGAACTTCCCGTACCAAAAATTATTATTTTTTTAAAAACGATTGACATTTTTAAAACAAATTTACTTCGAAAAAATAAGATTTTTGAGAAACTATAAATTAAACAAAAAACAAAAATTTTTTTTGGAAAAAATAATGTTTTCTTTATTTTGGCATATTTTGGAAGATCTTTTTTCAAAGCAATCGTACTGCTTTAACTGCATAGAGACAAAATGTCAAAGCGCGTAAGCGCCGCGTCGCCGTCTAACGAATAAATATTGGTACGGAACCCATAGGAATGCAAACAAAATTTATACTTATTGTTAAAATCTCTATAAAATATCTGATAATTTGATGTGCATATGTCTAATGATCATTTTTGACCGCCAAATGGCATTTTTTTTTACTTTTTTTGTTAGATCTCCGAAACCGCTAGATCTGCCTCTATGAAAATTTGATCAATTCTTCATCTTGTCAATACAAGTCAAATGTTTTTTGAATTATTAAAATCGGACGCTCCGTTCTCTCAAAAACTGAGTTACCGTTTTCGGCACTTTTTGCCCCGTATCTTTGGAACGGCTGGACCTGCCTCCGCCAAAAACTAATCAGCACGTCTCCTTATCAATACGAATCGAATGTTTTTTGAATTATTTAAATCGGTTGATCCGTGTTCCCGAAATCGTCGACGAAAATTTGTATCCGCACATACATACACACACGTACATACATACATACATACACACACACACACACATACACACACACACACACACATACATCCATTTTTTCTAAGGTATGCCAAAATGTTAAGAAACCTCTGAAACGTGAAGATATATAAAAATTTTCATTTTCGATTTTTTTGCGATTACTATAACTTACCCTACGGGAAGTTAATAATATTACAATTCTTTTGATCTATGTTTTATTGTATTATTCAATAATTTGAATTTTGGATAGTAATAACTTGGGATTTCCAAAAACCGATGCGATAGTACATTTCATTACATTATATATACAAATAGGCTCAAACTGTTGAATTAATAAGTATCTCCTGAAATTTATAAGGAATATGAATAAATTGTATATATCTTATTGTCATTAACTACTGAGTTGCATTATAGATTTGTATCGGATTTAGTATTATTCTCTAAACATTTATAATAAATATATAAATGTCTATTATAAACATAGTATTTTGTATTATGACTCTATCAATATATTTTTTGTCTGCCTCATATTTATATAGAGCCATATTTCTATTCTACATAAATTTTCTATATATTCTACATTACACAAGTTCGCCAGAAAGTCCGACTCAACAATCTCATGTTTTCTTGTTTTAAGTCATTCTAAATCATATGAAAAAACTGGAAAAAGTTTGTGTGTTTGTATGTGTATGAGCCAAAATTTGACCCTTCGGCGGCGCTTTTTCTAATTTCTTAAAGTTAAAAACAATGAATATAAACTACTAACTACACATTATTAATATGTAGTATGCTTAATTAGCTTACTAAAATTCTGCTTTTATTCTCATTTATCTATGGTTTTCTGAATGGTGCTTTTGTGGTACTTAAATGCTATATATTGTTTTCGAAGTGCTTTAATAATAATTTTAACGTGATCGCTTGTAATTCTACTCAATGCATAGTCATCAGGTAGTAGGTATTAAAGAGCTTTATACAACGATATAATAGTTTTCAACAATCAGTAGGAAAACTCGGAGAATAGTGAAAATTTGGCTAATGTAAAATGTAAGGATTTATTTGCAAGAAAAATTCAAATTTTTTTAAACTCTTGGATCATTTTAGTTTCGATCGATAGATTTAGTCAAGAAATAAATAGTGATTAAATAGATTGTTGATTCATATATCCAACCATCATCGAACGTAATGTATCACTCACGGACCACGGTCGTCACTATACCTGTCTAATTGAGATAACATTAATGATAATTAATGTGAGGTAAAAATTAATGCTGTAAGGGAGCATCCATTAATCACGTAAGCAAGATTCTAGGGATTTTTGGACCCCCCCTCGCCATAGGTGATACATTGTGTTATTCAAAATTACCCCCCTCTCCCACCAAACATCACGTGTATTTTTAGTTACATGAAAAACCTGTAAAATTTTTGAATACAGTAATGTTTTTTTTTTTTGAAATTATTTGATAAAAAAAAACAGTTAAAAAATAAATACACGTGATATCTTACTATACTCCTCCCTCCCCGACGTGATGTTTTGTGATTTTTTGTCAAACCTCCCTTTCCCTAAAAATCTTACATAGTTTTGCATTTAACATTTTAGATAAGTCATTTTATTTTACCTTCTTTGTCATGAATAAATTTTGCAACCATTTGAATAAAATGCATATTTTTATTGCATCATTGTTCATTTCAAAACTTACCAGAATTACCTATATATTTTTCAGTAATTAATTCTTCTAAAGTATTCATAAAAATGTTATCTGTAACGTGCAATTGCAGCATATGCAAATCAATTCATTACAAATAAAACCGTTTGAATAATTATAAAATTACAAAAGACAATATAGATAAAAAATTCATTTCACAAAGTGCTCCTTATAAAAAGAACTATAGCATAAAATGTCTTATGTATACGTGCTGAATTGAAATTTTATTGTTGAATGCATATGCAATTTGACGGTGTCCTATTACATTATCATTTTCAGTTGTTGCAAAATAATTCATTTATTTTTAGAGTTGTAGGAAAATTTCTATACAGTTAGTATTACACTAACTCTTAAAAAAAATGGTTGTATGTATGTGTGCAGATACAATTTTTAAACGAGTATTTCGAGAGCACGGATTAACCGATTTGAATGATTTAACCAAACGCATTCTATTCTTACTGATTGGGGAGACGTTTTGATTAATTTTTGGCAAGTCCAGCCGGTTTGAAGATACAGGACAAAAACTGCCAAAAATGGCAATTCAGTTCAGAGAGAACAGGGCAGTCGATATTAGGTTTTCGAACTTTAATTTTACAGGTTTTAGCCGGTTACCGGTTTTAGCCAAAAAACCGGTTTTAGCCGGTTTTGGAATTTTATATAGAAAATAATTTTTTTCTCGAATATTCTGTATAACAGAAATTTATCCGCAAAAATGCGATCTGAAGCAGTATTAAACTAAATTTATTTATTGTTCAGTTTTATGGATAGTGAGCAAATTTAGTTTAATTTTAATTAGTAGAACAAAAATATAATGGTTTATCTGGATTGAATAACTTTGAAAATAATTATTAGTTATCATATATTTAAATTTCATATGATAGTGGATAGATATTTTTATGATAGTTAAAGGAAAGTTTTTCGAATAAATAAAAATAATACATTTCTAAATAAAAAACATTTATTAAATTATTAAATTTAAACAAAATTGTTTTTTATTTACGGCTTCTAAGGCTAAAAACTCTTTTTTTTTCAAGTTTATGTAGAGAAAGATACTTCTTCAAGAAGCCACACTGATGTAAATTAATACATACACAGGTATAAAAATCTAAATTAATATACATAAGACAAAAAGATAACACAAAACCGGTCTGGAAACCATAGCAGACTGATAAGATTCAAAATACTATTGAACCGATATGATTCCAAGAATCAAAACGCTCGCATCTATCTTGTATATTTGGCTATATTTGTCATTTTGCATTTATACAGTGAAAACCGACTTTTTCTTCTAAAAAAACGGTTTTCCAATTTCATAATTTTCGCCAAAAAACGGTTTTAAAAACCTACAAACCCTAGTCGATATGATTCAAAAAACTTGCATTGACGGCGCGAAGAATTGACTAAATTTTGCAGATCCAGTAGTTTCGAAGATTCATACACACAATTGTAAAATTGTAAACACGCCATTTTGCGCACAAAAATGATCATTTTGCATATGAAAATCAAGTTATCAAATGTTTTTTCAAAATTTTAATAATAAGTGCTAATTCTTTTTCTATTTTTTTGGGTCGCGTACCAAGATTTATTTAATTTTCGTCTCCTAATTTATTTATTATCTATTGGTTCATTCACATAATTTGCCTAAAAAAATAAGTCAGTTTTTGTTAGATCTTAGTGCAATAACTATTACATTATAAGCGCTGAAATTTATTGGATTTTATTATCTATATAGAGCTTCTCTCTTGTAGAATACGTAACGCTTATAAAGTTCTGATTTAATCTAATAAGTATTATATAGAATTATAAAAAAAAGCACCTTCGTCAAAAACAGTAAAACGTGAGTATTGTTATTGAACTTTGATAAAAACATGCAATATCACTCTTTGATCACCTACTTTTAAAAACTCTGACTATTTATGACGTTTGAAAATAATATGAAATAAATCGATAAAGCAAATGAGACAGTTGGGAGGAGTCGAGATAAAATAATTGTTTAGGACCTGGCACTGAAATAGAAATCAATGGATGATTTATTTTGCAAAGGAGATGACATTCCCGTATTACAGAAAAGAAAATAAAATTGAAACAATTTGAGTCGTGAAAGAGTTGCCGAGTCAATTGACGACTTGCTTGAATAGAGATGCTGACTGAAATTGATAAACTGTACCAGTTTATTGAAGGAGAAATGGTCAAAAAATTGTTTCAAGTTATATGATGTATGCATTCAATATATTAAAAATTATAAAGTCACTTGATAGCAAAAAGCAAATCAAGAAATGTTGTCATAGCAATGGACCAAGAAATGTAGGATAAAAGAATATATATGCTATATCCTGTCCTCATTTTCATTAGAGTAAATGACATAAAGTTATTACTGCCAGTATTAAACCAAAACCAATATGTGAATCTTTATCACCGAGGCCGAACTTAATGCGTTTGTTTATTTTCCAAATAACTGCGAACCTTCTCTTTAGTATCTTTTATACTATATGTTCATTTTTTTAATAATATTTAAAATAATTTTGTTGCATTGCTGATTATTTTTTAAGTTAAATCGAACCATGTCGTATTTTTGAGTATTATGTAATATGTATAAAATGTTTTTGTGTAATTGAATAAATGTCACTAATACTGATATTTCTAAATTTTATAAATTTAACAAGATTGGAATTTTATTACTTTAGTAACAATACATTCCCAACGATATTTATTAGTTTTATCATAAAAAAACGTTTGAATTGTGTACAGAAGCTTCTTTTACGACTGCCTTTTAAGCATTTTTATGATCGTAATGATTTGAAAACTCGTTCGTGAACAAGCTTATAATTGTGTAACAATTCAGAATGGTCGGTTCGAGGGCAAATAGCTAATATGATAAAATCATTTTCAAAACTTTGAAGTGCTTACCACATTGTAACAGCTAGCTACTTAATTATTATATTAGTCGAGCTAGCTACTTAATTATTATATTATGATTGAAATTGTTATAACTATTTAAAATTTCATACATACTTTTCTGCGACTTTACCAAACACTTGAAAAAATAAAAGGTAAAATGTAAATAAAGGTATGATTGGAGTGGATAGATTTATTGTAAAATGAGCGTTTTTGTTAAATCTGTGCACGAGACAATCGAGTTCAAATGCCTGATTTTTAAATGTTAATTATATTTTTTCATTATGAAAACACATAGCTATTTGTTTTGATATTTTAATAAATATTTTTTTAGAAAGCTTTTTAGAAGCTTTGTGCGACGACCGGCCAAACCGTTTCCTTCAAATTAGCAGAAAAGTGTAAAAAATTTCCTCCATGTTTTGGCCCACAATCCTGAATTTATTCTAAAGGTTTAAAAACTTTCAGACTTCAGTCGATTTTGTTTGGGAATCGTGCTGACTACTTTTTGATAGAGATCGGCTGGGCTGTTTTCTTGTAATTAACAATTGATTTTTGTTCGACAATTTTTGAACGATAGATTTTATGGTTTTACATAACATACTAAAATTTTACGGTGTTAAGTCAAGCCTATCAAATGTAAAAATTCATCAAAGTTTGAAAATTTTTATTTTACAAAAGTCAAAACTAGAAATTTTATTAACGTTTTCTTATTATCAGAAACGACTAAACCGACAGCAATAATTTAAAACCCATTCGATAAAACTTGATAAGCACTCAAGTTGGTTAGTTGTTTTGTACGATGGGCTTACCCCTTGCTTTAGAATTATCAAAAAAGTGCAATATTTTTCGTTGACTTTTTAGCCAAAAATCCTGAATCGATTTTGAAAATTTAAAAATTATACAAAAGGTAATTTAGGAATCGTTCTGATTAGTTTTTGACAAAGATCGACTTACAATTAATATATTCAATTATTATTTACAGTCATGACCTCGACAATTTTCAGACAATTTTCTCTTAATATCATATGTGTACTTATAATTAGATATATTATCTCGTGTGGTTTGAACACAAATTGAAATTTAGTTATTAGAACCCCGATAGTAGGCCGCATACATGCGACATAAATCCGTTTACAAACTATTATAGCATGATTTGAATTTAATTTAATTGCGAAAGATTATGATAGATTATGCACTCAGAAGGTTTAAAAACATAAACTGCTTGATTTCTAAATAAGTGATTTATATATAATTGATCGATAAATAAATATTTTAAATTCGCAAGTTTGCATCTATTTCTAACACCTTGCTAAAATATAAATATTTAAAGCTTTATAAACATTATTTTGATTATGGTATGTCAGCAACATTTTTTTTATCAACTTTTGAAACTTAGTATTTGCTAAATTACATTTTTAATCTGTTATTTTTTTGAGAGAGCAACTCAGTTACATACATATTAAATTTGTATATCTAATAGTGTAACAATTTTGGCTTGTGGATGCAACAATGCTCGAAAAGGAATTTTCAATGATTATATTTGCAATATATAACCCTAAATGATTTTTTGATATTATGCTGCTTGAAATCGAGCTTGGCCGAAGTTGGGTTACGCTCCACCTGGCCTTTTCAACAAAATAATTCACGATGATTAAATACCCTCAGTGAAAGATGTAATTAGCAGCATTAGACTTTACCATTACCAGAAGCTAGAAATTGTCATACATCTGCGAGAAAGAACCACACTCGTCGAGGAATCGAAAAATTACTCTGGATTTATCTTACTTTACACATTAACACAGCGGATTTCAAACTTTTTTCATCGCAAAAACTCGACGATGCATTTATATACTTATCCGTTCTAAATCAGTTCTGGCAATACTTAATTTTTTTCACGTTTCAGAGGTTTAAAAATATTTTGGAAAAAATGGATGTTTTGAAATGAGTATTTGTATTTATGTATGCACGTGTGGATACAAGTTTTGGTCCAAAATTTTGGCCGCATCTATCAATCGATTGAAATCGAATCAATCGACTAAAAGAAATTTGATTCCTATTGCTAGAGAGATGTGCTGATAAGCTTCTGGCTGATAAGGCAAGTCCAACCGTCTCGTATTAAGAATAAAAAAGTGCAGAAAATGGGAATTCGAATTTTGCAAAAACGGGGCATCCGATTAGATCGATTAAAAAGATATCGATTTTTACTGATGGGGAGGCATATAAAAATAGATGTATATGTGAGCGTGTGAATGTGTGTGAGTATATGTTTGAATACATTTTTTTAGAGCACAGATCAACCGATCTGAATTATACAAAAAATATTCTATTCATATTGTCCGGGAGACGTGCTGGTTAGTTTTTGACAATGGCAGGTCCAGTTGTTTTGAAGCCAAAAATGGTAATTTAGTTTTAGAGATAACGGAGCGTATCTAGCTTCGAATGAGCTAATTTTCTCTAAGTTTTCAAAAAATTTAAAGTTTAGTTAGGAATTTTAAAGTTTAAACATTTTTCGGTACAGAAGGTTTTTGCAATTTGTCTTTAGGCCTTAAGGCTTACGAAGAAACGGTCCGGACGATGTTTACCAAAAACATATCAACGCGATCCCCAACAAAAGTATCTTTCGAGTCTTTCGAAAAGTATTTGAATTATTAAATTACAAAGAAACGGCTTATTTGATCATTGCGCAAAATTTTTAAATCGGTCTTGCCGTTTTTAGAAAAAAGTCATTACATATAGGCTCACATATATACACATATACTTTTTCCAAATTTTGACTAATCCGATACAGAATGAATTGAAAAGTCGAGAAAATATAAAAATAGTAAATCGGATTTTTTCTCCTTCGGGAAGTTAAAGAAACATTAATTTCTCGTAGTGTAATCTATAGTAATCGCAAAAAAATCAAAAATGATTTTTTTAAATATCTTTACGTTTGAAAGGTTTCTGAACATTTTGGCATCCCATAGAAAAATTTATGTATGTGTGTGTGTGTGCAGGTACAAATTTTCGCCGAAAATTTCGGGAACACGAGTCAACCGATTTAAATAATTAAACAAACATTCGATTCGTATTGATAAGAAGACGTGCTAATTACTTTTTAGTAAAGGCAGGTCGAGCCCTTTCGAAGATACAGGGCAAAAAGTGTCAAAAATGGTAATTGATTTTTTGAGAGAACGGAGCGTCCGATTTATATGATTCAAAAAGCATTTTATTTGTATTTACGAAATAAAAAACTTTTTTTTTTTATTTATTTATTTTTCATAGCAATCTATACAAAGTACATAGCGCCTTCATAGATGTTATGTTATATTCTGTAGTAAATCATTGCAGATTCTTTTTTTGAGACGCTTTGGTGGTAAAGGATTGAACAGATCTGTCGCTAGTACGTTTGGATGACGACTTAGACGAGCTTTGTATCTGGTGCAGTAAAGACTAATTTCTTCTTCTATAGTTCGAATTCTGAGATCTTGATGTATCAACCAATTGGGAACGTATTTTGGAGCGTTCACGATTTCTTTCAAAATTTTATTTTGGAATCTTTGTAGAATAGTTATGTTCGATTTACTGGCCGCACCCCATAGTTGTAGGCCGTAGGACCATATTGGTTTAATAATTGTCTTGTATATTAGGAGTTTATTTTCTATTGTGACTTGCGATTTCCAGCCCATTAACCAATTAAGTTGCCTACGTGTTAATTCAAGCTGCTGACGCTTCTTTAAAATATGTTCATGCCAGGTTAATCTTCTATCTAAATGTAATCCCAGATATTTAACAACATTGGAAACAGGAACCAAATCACCATTCAATCTAACAGGGGGGCATGTGGATGAAACTATGGAGAATAAAAGTGAAATAAAGAACTGATGAAATTTTGGCGGACATAAATCATTAGACATATGCACTTCAAATTATCACTCATTTTAAAGGTTTTTTTATAATAACAAATTTTGTTCACTTTTCTTTGGTTTCCGTATCAATGTTTATCCGTTATATTGCGACGCGGCGCGCTTCGCTTCGTTTCTACGCAGCGATTGCAAAAAGTTCAAAATTTCCAAAATATTTCAGTATGAAAAAAAACAAATTTTTCAAAAATTTTAAAAATCTCAAAAACCGATTTTTTTCAGGGCTCTAAAAGAAAATTAAATCTTTTTTAAAAATTTAACTTTTTGGTACGGAAAATTCCAACACTTTGCTTTAAGGCACGATGCCATGCACCACTAGTTTCATATTCTAATGTTAATTTTATTGTTTGACAAAACATTCTTTCATAAATCCTTCGCCAAAACGCTTTCATTCTTTTTATCTGTCGGACAAGTGTTGTTATTGAACAGTCGTCTTCACTTTTATTGGTTCCTTTCTTCCGAATGTCGAACAAAATATCATTTCGCTACTTCGAAGGTCAAACGCGCCGTCGCGTTTTGTAGGTGCCGCGTCGGGCGTCGCGATGCGTCGGGTTACAGCTATCAGGCCGGTATCACGGAACAAACAAAGTTCAGTTAGCCGCGCGAACCGATCTACGCCGCATCGCCGTATCCGCCTGCTCTACGCCGGTACGCGCGACCACGCCGTTACAACGGACCTTGCGATGAATGGTCGAATTATGTACCGCCACAACGCAAAGCCGGTATTTTCAAACTGAACGATTAGACTTTGACCGTGACAACAAAGGTCGAAATAAAATATTCAAAAACATTTTTGAAGATGAACCAATGCCAGAACGTCAAATTAAAATGTTGATAGTTGTTTTTGTCACGTTCGATTTGCGTAGTGGCTTCTACAGAATGATATAATATTTTTAAATTTATTAATTATTGTAATATTTGATACAGGAAATTGTTTCTTATTTCTAATAAAAATTGATTTCATGTGCGGCAAAGTTGATTTGATTATTTAAAATATTAAAAGTTGTGCAGTGTTAAATTTTTCCAAATCCTATAAATTAATCAAAATTAAATTGTGATATGAAATATTGATACTGAAATTAATGTTCTGATGATATTTATATAAATGTTAAAAATTTAAAATTAATAATCAAAATATAAGCATATAAATGTAATCAATTTTTACCATTATTAGTTAGTTAAATATTGTCTCTGTCACGTTGCATTTACGTAGTGGCTTATGCAAAACGACGGAAATAATGATTATTAATAATTTGTAATAAAAACTCAGATTATTTGAAATCTTTAAAATTGTGTAGTGTTAAATGATTTCAAATCATCTAAATAATGTCAAATAAATTAATATTTAATTGCGCTGTAAAATTTATTCTCCAATTATATCTATATTTAAATGTTAAAATATATGTTAAATTTATTAATCAATCAATAAGTATATGAATGAAATCAATTTCTACAATAATTAGTTAGTTGCATAGCCGATAGTGACATTTGCATAGTGATTTTTGCAAAACGATACTAATATTTAAAATTTTATCAATTGACAAGTTGCAGTGTTAAATTTTTCCAAATCCTATGAATAAATCAATATTTATAATCGTGATGTGAAATATTGATACTGAAATTAGTGTTCTGATATTTATATTTAAATGTTGAAAATTTAAAATTAATTATCAAAATATAAGCATATAAATGTAATCAATTTTTAACATAATTAGTTAGTTGAACATTGTTTTTGTCACGTTGCATTTACATAGTGGCTTATGCAAAAAAACACAAAATTTCAAATTTTATCAACGAAAAAAATGATTATTTATAATTTGTAATAGAAACTCAGATTATTTGAAATTTTTAAAATTGTGCAGTGTTAAATTGTATTTAAATCATTTAAATAATGTCAAATAAATTAATATTTAATTGTGATGTGAAATATTGATACTGCAATTTATTTTCCAACTATATATATATATTTAAATGTTAAAATATGTGTTGTTAATATTATCAATTTCTACAATAATTAGTTAGTTGCATAGCCGATTTGCATAGTGATTTTTGCAGATCGATACAAATGTTTAAAATTTTATCAATTGACAAAATGATTATGATTAATTACTAATAAAATTAAATATATGTGGGGAAAACTTGACTTGATTAATTGAAATCTCTAAAATTGTGCAGTGTTAAATTGTTTTCTAAATCTAAAAACCAATATTTAATCTTGATGTGAAATATTGATACTGAAATCAATCTTCTGATGGTGTTTATATTTAAATGTTTAAAAGTTAGAATTAATCAATCTTTAAGCATACGAATGTAATCAAGTTCTTCGATTTTCATAGTGGTTTTAGCAGAACGATACAAAAGTTTTAAATTTTACCAAATAAGTTTATGTATAATTCATTTCTAATAAAAACTGGATATATGTGACAAGGTTTTTGAAAATTTTAGAATAATTGTACAGTGTCTAATTTTTTCAAATTATTTAAAAAATGGTAAATAAATCCATATTTGTGATGTGAAATACTGATACTGCTATTTATCTTCTAAACGCATTTATCCTTAAACGTTCAAATATATGTTTAAAATAATTTATTCAATCTTTAACCATATCAATGTGTTGAATATCTACAATAATTAGAATAAATAATGTTGTTAACTCTATATTTTCTTAATGTATATTGCTAAATTAAGTGTTTATTCTAATCAAAGTGGTTAAATCGTATAGTGAAAATGTTTCAAAATTTATTAAAAGTGTTTCTTAATTTATGCAACTAGTACTAACTTTATTTAATAAATTTGTGGCTTGTACATAAATTATATTCTGAAGCGGAAATTGCTGGCGCGGAATTAATATTCCAAGGATATTGAATTTTTTCCATAATCAGTCATTGAATTGGCAATTATTAACGGAATATTTGAATGTTGCCGAATGCCGTCCATATCGGATATGAATATCATTTTTGAAAAGCAAGGTTTCATATATTATTCGTAAAAAGGTAAGATACTATTTTTTCATCATTTCGATAATAATCTGTATATAAACAATTGGTTCCAATAATTATGGTGAATTAAAACCACATCACATTTAGGTGAAAATAAGTATGTATAATTTATCGAGGAAAAACCATATTGTTGGTGTTATGTTTTGTTATGCATATTAAATTTGCAACCGTAATCAATCAATTAATTTGGAACGACTAAATTTCGTTATATTTGTTTATATGGATTAATTGATACAAATTGTGCTCTAAATATTTTCTTCGAAAAACAAATTAAGCAATATTTTTGTTATAATAATAACATAATTATTATTCTTTCTATCGGCAAAAAAAAACAAATTACATAATGAACTAAAATATAGCAAGAGTAATAAATTTAATAATAATTATATGTATAAAGCACAACTAATATTATTGTGAATGATATTCATTATCAATATCAACGATAACGTGATCACGATAATGTTGAAATGACTTATGAAGTTAGTAATAATAATTAGTAAAAATAAGTAAATGGACAAAATGAGTAAGTGGATTTTGCCTTATGGCAGATTAAATCAACCGAAGTTAATATTTTTTTAACTGTTCAAAAATGAAGTTTTCGCTTTCACTATAAACTAAACATTGCGATTTCTAACTATTATCTCTCAAATACATTTATAATATTAATTTTAGTGCGCTAATTAAAAACTTTCTTGTAGGTCCTAAAAGCGCCCGATATTTCGAATTTTAATGAATTTATATATTTTAACCGATTTTCCTAGAATTGTTTAGTGCATAAACTTTGCCGTCATGTTTAAATTTATTAAAAACTCCAAAACATTTTTTGAAGAAACTTAATAAATTATTTTGTAAATAAATTAAGCATCATCATCCATTAAGCAACAAGTGTACGTAGTTCAAGATTATTTAATCATTTTAATATTAAACTACTTGTTACGTTTGTGTGAATCATAAAAATTTTATCATTATCCATTTTTTTCTACGTTGAATTACGAAGAAACGGGAAACGATTTCTAAAAACAAATCAACACAATTTCCAACCAATATCTTTCATACAATGTTTTTAAAATAAAATAAAATCGATCAACGGTAGTGACTTTTAAATTTTTGAAATCGGTCCAGCCGTTTACGAGAAAACACGAACGAAAGATCGAAAAATCGGCTCACATAAAGACACAGTCATTTTTGTGATTCGGTCTCATTCGATTCAGCTTTTCACAAATTAGCTTTTTTGAAAGAAAACAAACTTCCTTTTCAGAAAGTTCATAATAAATTATTTTTTAAATCCGTAAATATATAAATATACATCAGTAAATATTATTCCTTACGCTACATAACCAATCAAAAAAAAAAACAAATACTTTATCAAATAATCTTATCAAAAATGAATTTTGCGACAAATTGTATATTTTTATATCGTTTAAGTATTTCTGTCTTCTTCATAAATAAAACGAACAAGTGTAACGATAAATATGCATATTCATATTTATATCTTCTTGATCGTTTGCATATATTCAATTTAAAACACCTTTCAACCAATCAATCAATATGATAGTTTACATCAACATTCTCACCTATTTTGACATTGAATAATTTAATTTATGTTCTTGAGTACTGTATTACTCTCAATAACATTCTTTTTTCACAAAGTTTCTCAAAAAACAAAATTGATTTTGAATAATTTTTTTCTACTGCATAAATTCGAGTTTGTACTAAATTGCACGCTGTGGTAAAAACAAATGTCTTTTTAATGGGTTTCTAATATAGTTTTTGTATCTAGATGGAAAATATATCAAGCGTATGGGTTCTACAAATCTGAAATTAAAGCTTTAAAATGACTGAAATCTACATTTATATACAAAAAATAATAAATATTTAAAACAAACAAACCATACAAATGTAAATAAAACGAAGAAAGTTTGAAATTGGATTATCGAATACATTAATAATATATAATTCAGCTATGACTTCGATCTTAATCAATTAATGTCAAATCATTTTAACGACTTGTTGATTATAACACTGAAAAGCACAATTTAAATTTTCTCAGAAAAAAACAAAAAGAATAACACAACATAGAGAAACTGGTCAGATAATTTATCATTAATTAAGCTTAATATATCTTCAGACTAAATCTACAAGGAGATTTTCTCAATGAAGGAGATCCTAAAGTTACATGTTATTACCACAAATAGGCTTCTATATATAAATATAAATATATAGGTATATATATATATATATATATATATATGTATGTAACTAACTATATATATATATATATATATGTATGTATATTAATACTCAATTAGTCCAAATAAAATACATTTTGAAATATTTATTCTGTACGTGAAACCAGTGCTAAAATCACGTTCAATTTGTAAGTTAATTTGCCTTAAGGCAAATTGCGGGAACTTACCATATTGTTTTTTAAAATTTCTAAAAGCTTAAAAAAAACCGTTTTTTAAAAAATTTAAAATTTCTAAAAGCTTTTTTCGGACATTTTTCAAAGTTTAAAGTATAGAAACAGAAAAATTTAAATATTTTTTTAAAAATTAGAAAAGTTTGCCTTCTTTGATAATTACGAATTTTTTAATTTCCTAGAAAGTTTTTGATACTCATTAATGTCGGTTTATCCATACTGTCAAAAATATTTAATTTTTTGACCGCCAAGTGGGCCTGCCTCTGCAAAAGTCGCAAAAACTTAATTTCCATTTACACACCCTTTGCATCATGTCTTTAAAACGGCTGTACCCACTTTTGTTAGAAACTTATCAACACCTCTCCTCACTAATAGGAATCGAATGCTTTTTTTAATAATTCAATTGGATCAAATCGTGCTTCCGAAATCGTAGACGAAAAATTGTATCAATGCATACATACACACACTTGATGTTTTATCACCAATAACTTTATATAACATTCTAATACGTGTAGTAATTCGAATAAAATTCACTTTCATATGATCAATAAAAATTAACATAAAACTAACATAAAAACTTACATTAATTAACTACTATCTGTGAATATTGTCATTTTTTCTTGTTTTATGATAAATTACCCATTTAAAAACATACAATTTCTATAGGAATTCATTAATCCAATACATGTACTGATATAGAATTGCTAATATTGTAATAAATAAACAGATGTAGTAAAACCGGATTGTTTTAGCCTCAATTATCTTCATCATTTTATAAAACAAGAAATGACTTTTTATTTTAATACTGTTACTTGAAGTGCTCGAATAACATATGTAAGTTAATTACACTACACACATTATTGTGCACGAAACAGCTTCGTAACAGATAAATTATTAATTTTAAGATTATTTAGATTCAATATTAATTTATTTTAATTTTATAAGGTTTTGTTGACAATAAAAAATTTCGACTGCTAATTTTTGTTCATATTTTTCATTAAATAGCACGTTTGTTGCCATCCAATTCTACCTTCGTTGTTCTAACACTATCAAATTTTAATATATATTATTTCAATAGAAAATTTGTTAGAATTTTTATTGGAAACAATTGTTGATGCGTTTGATTATGATTTCATTAAAGGTCCGCGTGTTAAATGGTTCACCACAAATATCTCAAAAACAAGTAAAGTTAGGAATTTTTTAACAATAATATTTGAAAGTAGAGGTAAAAAAATGTGTAACCAGCTACCGCCTCAAATTGAGCAATGTCGCTATCAGGAGATAAACGGCAAGGTTTAAAAATCTATACATAAGTATTTTTATTCATTGTTAGTTTTTTTTTGGTTGTGAGCACTGTCGTTTAGTTAACAAGACCTTAATATAATTTTCAAGTATTTATTATTTAATTGTTTTATAAGATGTATTGTAAATTTTAAGTTCGATTCAACAGACATGCATATATATTCTCTATGATAGCTTACACGTGAGTGGAGTAAAAAGGACCAACTAAACCTTTTTCCCGTTAAAGACATAAACTACAAAAGATAGTGAATAAAAGTGTAAATATGAAAAGCAATTTTATATGAAATAAATTAAATTATTGATAGAATATTGATAGAAATAGATTTGATTATTGTAGCTATTATTTCGTTAAATCGCTTGTATAAAAAAAGTGAATTTAGTAATATTTGAAAATACGCCTATGCATCTATTTGTCCCCTGGCTGCCAATTTTACTTTACCTATGGGGCAAAAAGGACAAATAACAAATTTTAGGATAATTTTTATTTTAACTGGAAATGTAATTTAACACAGTTAAATAGTTATTTGATACGTGCTATATGTTGTTATGTAGTTCATTTGGTTTAGACAGTATAATTACTTAAAGTAAAATTAGACCACTGTGCACCGCCCTACCTTATTTGTTTTAGAAAAGGATGCTTAAAAATGTTCATGATTGCGGAGGTCAAATTTATATTATATATTCAACAAATACCCATAAATTTTCTTATTTTTTAATGTAAAAAATTTTATGTTTTGTACTATATAATATGGCCATACAAATATTTTCAAAATTTACAACTTTTTTTGCACTCATCGCAAATATGATTTTGTTATATTCAAGATTTGACCAGGACTTTTTCTATTTAACTCGGAACCCTTCGGGGTAGGGGATACAATTGTATGAGTATAAATACCTGTAACTTATAATAATAAGGGAGACTAGCAAAATTAACGAGAGAAGAAGGTTGTGGAGTAAAGATCGATATATATCATAAACTAAATAGTGGTTTTATTCATACATGTTATGGTGATGGAATATTTATAATTTACAGTCCGTTGATATCAAATTCATTATAGTGATCGTCACCAGTATATATAAATAAATAAATAAATATATATATATATATATATATATATATATATATATATACATTGTGTACAATATATTGTGAATGAAAAATAAAAAGCACTGAATAGGTTGAAATTAATTTACATCTACTACTTTCTGTTAGATATTGATGAATGTATATTTCATAAACGAAGCTTGCTAGCTAGTGTAAAGGTAGCTGTCAAGTGAACCATTTCCATAAAGCTTGGTTTTGTAATTGATTAATTAATCAATTATTTCCAGACGTCTCATAAAATATGCTGACCTAAATAACCTAGCTTTCATTATTGTGATCTTTTAATGAAAATTCAATTGATTTCAAGTTGAGTTAAAGAACATGTTAATTAAAACATCTTCAATTTTTCAAGTTCTATTCATTGTAGTCTAGTACTTGTAAAAAATATTAATACCGAGCATTTATTTTATAGGTGAAATCAATAATATTTTAATCGGTTTATTGATCAAATCATGTTATTTGAATGAGATGATGTAGTTACAACTTTGGAAATGTAAGCACGTTACCGTTCAAAATGGAAGTTGATATTGATGTAGAACTGAATATAGATAGTATAATGAAGGAATTATATATTAGATTGAAATCCATTCAGCAATTGTTTGAATATCACTTGATTTCAAATATCAAGCTTACACATATGCATACATACTAGTGATGTGCCGACTGGAAAATTTCTTGATTCGAATCATTTGACTTGGAAAAGAAAACTGATTCAAAACTTGATTCGAATCAAGCTTACATATGATCAAAAAGTGTCATTTGGCGGTCAAAAATGATTTTTGAACATATGTACATCAAATTATCAGATATTTTATAGAGATTTTTATAATGTGTACCCATTTTGTGTAAATTTTTTTGGGTTCCGTACCAAGATTTTTTATTTTAAAGTTTATTTATATGGTTCAAACAATTGTCCTCGAAACTTTTGACGGTATGGAAAAACCGATTTATAAAATTGAAAAATCGATTCGTACTCTTTCGCGAGTCGTTTCTGCAAAAGGCAATTTTGCCGTTTCGGAGATATGGAGCGCAAAGGATGTAAAAACGGTTATGTAGTGTTTGAGAGAACGTATCATCTAATTAGATTAATTCAAAATACCTTTTGCTTGAGCAGACGGTGTGCATAAAATGCATTTACAGAAAATTTAATAATTTTGAATATTTTTAAAAAAAATCGTATTTGCGATGAGAGTAAAAAATATTTGTTTCTTGCATAAAAAAATAAAAAAATATGGGTATATATCGAATAACCAATTTCAGACTTAAGCATGTTTCAATAAATTTGACCTCCGCAATGATGAACATTTTTAAGCATCCTTTTCTAAAACAAATAGGATAGGGCGGGGCACAATGGTCTAATTTAACTTTAAGTAATTATCTAAACCAAATGAACTACATTACGACATATAACACGTGTCAAACAAACAACTATTTAACTATATTCAATAAAATTTTCAGATAATTCCTAATTATGAAAATGCGTACTATTTTTGTTATTTGTCTTTTTTGCCCTATAGGTGAAGTAAAATTGGCAGAAAATGGAGAAAGGAAAAACATCAAATTTAAAAATTGACTCTGGTAACACATAAGTTAATCATAAAATACGCTCGACGCCCAATTTTTAATTAAAGAAGTTTCTGCAATTTGACTTAAGACACGGTGCCATGCGCCTCGCTTGTTGTATCTATGCATTGGCCATGAAGATAGCGATCTTCATGGCATTGAGCTTTTGTACCCATAAGTTGCTATCTTGTAGAAAGGGTAGCGCAGGATTAGATCGCAGGATTAGACCTCCATAACTAAAGTCCGCGTACTAACGTGTATAATAAATAAGTAACAAATATATCAAATCTCCAATCAAGTAAAGCTTAGTGACAAATCATTTATTGTAATAAGAATTAGCAACAAATATAAAACTGCTACTAATTCATTCAGTGTTTTATTCAATTCACAGTTACAAAGGTTAAATTACAACCTAACAACCTGAGATATCAAAGAAGAGACCTAATAATTTTTATAAAAACATACTACAATACATATTAAAAATGATTTAATTTTGAAGACAGTTGAAATATGTTTTCAGTGTTTTTTTTACAACAATAGATAACGAAGCACTTTGCCGCAAAGCCAGGCAACGAACATGATACATATTTTATAATAAAATGATTTTTTTTCCTAGTAAATAGCTACATCACGTTATTAACTTTATAAATTTACTTGGGAATAAACGAGGAACTTAACATATAACTATTTCAAAAAAAAATTTTTAAATTTCATTAATTTAATAGTAATGATTTTAGTAATAATCGATAAGTATGTACAGAAAGACTTATTATAAATATCCTTATTTAATTTGAGCCTGAAATTTAGTTTTATTTCATGCAAATTATGAATTACTAAGCTTTCTATATACTTTCCAATAGTATCGATTAAATTAATAGATTACCACAAATTATTAAATTTGCTCTATTATTAAAAAAGCACCTAATCATTAGTGCTCATAGAAATGAAAGGTACTGGAAATAATTCTCAGAAATTTAAATTCTTTAAACAATGACGGTCTCAGTTTTGGATCAAAATAAATATTTTTAGTGCATATTATTTTATAGTTTATATAAAGCTCGTATATTGATAAAATTATGCATATTATTTTGACGTATTTTGTAGTTAAGTAGCGGTTAGGATAAAACTTAATATAATATATAACGATCTTATTTGGAATATCCTATTAATATTGATTAAATTACTATGCTCAATATTGTTTATCTAAAAAAATATTATCGATGTT
>NW_020537324.1:51101645-51171237 GCF_003426905.1 Ctenocephalides felis | reverse complement strand
GTTTGCTAGAACTTGTTTTGAGTGCATTCAATTGTATTACAAAGTTTTCAATGGTTATCCATTCTTCATCGAGGGCATCTGCTTGTATATTGACCAGGCCTTCTAGTGACATTGAAAATGTTTCCAAATCTTTAATCATTTCTTCTATAGTCGGTGGAGCAGGACGAGCAGGTATTTGTACTTTTTTAAACATATTAGAAAATAATTTTTGAAGGTTAACACAGGATTAATGTAGGATAATGTAAATTGTAGCCAAAAACTTCAAAGACATAGAATTAATTTGAGATATATAATTTTTAATGATAATTAGTTCCAAATAAATCAATGTGTCAATAATATAAAAACTAATTTTAAAACATAATTATTTTCATAAATAAGATTTTTATTGCAAAGGATTACAAAACTGACAAGTGACAGCACATTCTTTCTACATGTTGACCACCATTTGAAAAATTACTAATAATAGAAGGAGAGCTAGTTCACCATTTACTAAAATATATTTAGAAACATTGAAACTGATGGTAACTAGATTATTTATCAAAGTTTAATTAAAAATTTTATTTTCTAAAGCTGTTCTTGATCATTTTGGAAACAAGTCTATATATTTTTAGAATGCATGGTTATTTATAGTTTTTTCTCTGTCATAGTACTATAACAGAGAAAAAATTATAAATAACAAATTAGTACATACTAACTTGGAAATGGCAAAATATATATTTTCACAAATTATGCATGCATGATGCATGTATGCATTCAAAACAAAAGTAATTTAAAGAATGTAATGCATTTGATAGTTACGGTACTGCTTAATTAATTAATCAACGTAATTATTGATAACAAAAATCAAGTTTCACATTGATAGCAATGCAATGTGAATAATTTTTCAATAATTGGTAATTTTATTTTATTTTGTTGTGTACTATAAAACTAGTGGTGCATGGCATCATGCCTTAAGGCAAATAGCTGGAACCTTCCGTACTGTAATAAAATACTCAAGCAATGTTTTCAAACAGATTATTATAAGTATTGTATCTTTGTTCACTATTCGTATTTTACAGACAAAATAAAAAAGCTTATGAATAGGGCGACGACGTTTATATATGCTTGTACGAAAAGTAAATAAACAAAACTTGATCAATCGGATTTAGAATAAAGAACATTGTCTAATATTTATTAAAATTACATAAACTAAATAGTTAATTTAAAATTATTTATTTGAAGTATATAAGTGATGTTTAGAACTTTAGCTGGAATTAGAATGAAAATCCGAATTATTTTTGATTTTCAAAAAAGAAAAAAAATTGAAAATTAAAAAAATATGAAATAAACAAAATTTCTTACCTCAAAAGCAATTGTTGCGTCAACACAAGCAGAAAGATTTTTAAATTATTCAATTTAGATGTTTTGTTCTCTCAAAACTGCTACTTTTCATACATTTATCTTTGTATCTCCGAAACGGCTGGACCTGCCTTTGCCAAAAACTAATCAGCACATCTCCCTATCAGGAGATCTCATAGGATTGATTGCTTTTTGAATTATTCAAATTGGTTCATTCATACGCCCGAAATTGTCGACAAAAAATTATATCCACACATAAACACACACATCCATTTTTCTGAGGTATGCCAAAATGTTCAGAAACCTCTGAAACGTAAAGATATGTAAATAAAAGCATTTTAGATTTTTGGGCGGTTATAATAACTTACGGGGGTTAATAAGTCCTTGTCAATTGAAATAAATTTACAGACTTTACTTTTTAGTAATTTAAATATATACCATATTTCTAACTATTATCTAATGATATTGATTGATTTATATGAATACATACGAATAGATAAAAGAAGAGTATATACGTTACTTATTATTATAAAACATATTTTTTTATAAATATAGTATTTCAATCTAAGTTAATTAACCGTTTTAGCATTATTTAAAATACTATATACAAATATATGAATATTTATTGTTCTTCACATAAATTTTATTGAAGACTACAAAAATAAAACGAAAAATGTTATTGCATGATACTGTGGGTGCGTTCGACTTGGACGCTTACGCGCTGTGAGCGCTCACGCTTATAAGCACGAATTTTTAGCGTTCGACTTGGCCGATAAGCGCTCAGAATCGATAACTGAAATCCGTTCGTTTTGGAAACTGTGAGCGTCAATAAGCATCAAAATGGCGGCAACTGGCGGTAACGGTAATTGTGTAAATTTTATTACTTTCTGGATCATTCAGCGGGATTATAAAGAATCTAACAATTAATAAATAAATGAAATTTAGTTAGCTTATGCTTAATTAATAGTAATATTAAAATTAAAATTTAAAATTATTTAAAATTAATTAAATTTAAATTATATAATATTAATATTAATATTAAAAAATAAATGTGATATACAACTTGGCATTTTTGCGGGATTATAAAGAATTTAACAATTAATAAATAAATGAAATTTGGTTTGCTTATGCTTAATTCATATTAATATTAAATTAAAATTTAAAATTATTTAAAATTAATTAAATTTAAATTAATTAATATTAATATTAATATTAAAAAATAAATGTGATATACAACTTGGCATTTTTGCGGGATTATAAAGAATTTAACAATTAATAAATAAATGAAATTTGGTTAGCTTATGCTTAATTAATAGTAACATTAAAATTAAAATTTAAAATTATTTAAAATCAATTAAATTTAAAATTAATCAATATTAATATTAATATTAAATAATAATGTGATATACAGCTTGCCATTTTGCGGGATTATAAAGAATTTGACAATTAATAAATAAATGAAATGACAGATAGTAAAAACAACTGACGCTCACGCTCACGCTGCCCTACTCTGTGGCGTGAGCACGTATGAGCGCAAATATTGCTACGAGCATCCCACGATGGTGCTACGAGCGTACTTATGTGACACTCACAGCGCCAAGTCGAACGATGAAAGCGCGCTCACGGCGCGCTCACAGCGCGTAAGCGTCCAAGTCGAATGCACCCAAATAAAACGTAACACACGGAACATATGTCAGCATAATAGAATAACCGTTTTTTTTTTCAGTTTTAAAGACGTCATCATTAAAATCTATATACATCGTTATAAATTACTCAATGCATTATACTCAATAATTACTCAATACTTATACTTGTTTATCTATGACTCAATGTATCAAAGTATGTTTGTATTACTTTTTTTATATTGGGATTCAGAACAACCGGGATTTATAATTCCCGTTTTGTGATTTGTTTACTTACAGTCTGTAAGTAAAAAAAATGCTAGCATATTTTTTACACTAGTTGGTTGAAACTTTTAATTTTTTCTGATTATGGATTCAATCTTGAACTTCACATCTTGAAAGTAATTTATCATGCTGAGATCGTCGTAAATCGGTTTAAAAGATTTTAAAACATCAGGAGTGTAAGTTACAGATATAGATTTTAACTAGTGGGGGGCGCATGCATCGTGCTTTAAGGCAAATTAAATGTTTCCAAACAGATTATTATAAATTCTGTAATATCGTTAAATATTCATAAGAATTATATAAACTGAATTGCAAAGTTGAAATCATTTGTTTAAAGTATATTAGAACTTTAGTCAGAATTAAAAATTAAATCTGAATTATTTTATATATACAAAAAAATCTTTTTGAAAAAAAAATTTGAAACAATTTTTTTTTTCAAAATCAATTATTTTGTTAAAACAAGCAGAAAGTTCTTCGAATCATTTAAATGGGACACTTAGTTCTCTCAAAAACTGCCATTTTTTGCACATTCAGCTCTGTATCTTCGAAATGGCTGGGCCTGCCTTTGCCAAAAACTAATATAGCTACTTCTTCCAATCATTACTAATTGAATGCTTTTTAAGTGATTCGATTTTTATTTTTGGACGATTACAATATAACTTGCCCTACGGGAAGTTAAAAAGAATATATATTTTTTTTTTGAAATAAGTATATCATAAATATTTAACTTTAAGAGATTTTCTTTTTGCAAAAAAACCCACTTGCTAACTTTGTTTTGTCGTCGTTCCAAATCATTCTGAAACGTTTGGGACTAAATTATGCAAATGTGTGTAAACCAAAATATGACATTTCTTAACACTTGAATAAAAATGGCTGCACCCGCCTGCACCGATTTGAAAAACCTGATAAAATTAGAGACTCTCGTTGTTTTGTTTTGTGTGATGAGCGGCAGAGCCGTTTCTTTATAATTTGCAGATGTGCATAATTTTTTGCCCACGCTTTCGCCAAATAACCTGAACTGATTTTGAAAATTCAAAAACTGTTCGAACAATATCAGTTAGATATGGTATTGATTAGTTTCCGGTATAGACGATCCGCCATGCTGTTTCTATACAATTAATTTTTTATTTTTAGTTTAGTGCCACGATTAGAATTCTAATAATTATGTAACATGATAATATCACCAGGAACCACTGTTTACGTTTTCAAATGTATTTTTTTCATAATCAAGCTATTTTTTAAAATTCAAATTCCAGATGCTTTTGTGTATACGAACACAATTGGAACTAACAAATGTAATATTGTTAAGTTCAACAGTCTTACATTTCCTTCTATTATTATTATTCGCATTATTTAAGTGAATAATTTCACTCATTCTTTACTGCAATAGATTTTAGTTTTTTTTAGTATTCACTCTTTTTGAAAAAAAAAGTACATAATTCTAATCGCGGCACTCAGAAACTACGAAACTTTATGCTTTGAAATTTATTGCTAAGAAAATTGTCTCTAAAGTTTTTCTAATTTTTAATGTTAATGTTTATGTTTAAGTTTCATGATTTACATGAAACTTAATTAACTTATAATTCGCAAAATTGTTTAAAATCAATTGTTCATTTAATTCTAACTAAATCTAATTCTGAAATTGCTAGCAATCAAGATCTTTCAAACAACTAATATTTACCCAAATCTAATCGGTTTACTATAGAGAACTTTTTTTGGCTTATGTATATAAAAATTGAATCTCATTTTCGGAATATAAAAACTTATAAAGATCCTAGACTATCTACTATTTGCAATAAAAAAAAATATTATAAAAATAAATATTATTAGGTAAAGTTATTGAAAAGTTTAATTGTGTTACTTATGGAAAAAGTATGCACTTGAATATGCCTAATAAATAAAAAACTACAATTATATGAATAGTTTTCTAATTTTTTCTAGTTTTACATATTTAACAGAAAAATACAAAACAGATTTCACCAAAACGTTTACAAATGCACATTTTAATCACTGCGGATTCAATTTATGATGTTCACCATATATTTTATGAATTTTGACCCATTTGCATTTAATATTTTCCTTCCCTACATCTTCTAGTAAACTCTCACCTAATGGAGATTTGTGATTGATTTGGATGGAATCAATATCATAGACTATGTCAATGTTCCTCAAATATCTGAAATAAGAAAATGTATACATTAATGCATAAGAGTACAGACCACTTATTGTGATTCTTCATCAAAGGCATAAGGCAAAAATTCATGAGATACATTGCAATATAAAACTACAATATAATCTTCATATTGTAATAAAAAAATTCATACAAGTATTTTTAGTACTATTGATAATAATTGAAACTAATTATAAAATATAATGTTCAGTTTTTAAAAAATTGTAGAATCAGGAAAATTACATCATTTTTCCTTTCATCATATTATTGAAATACTATAACAAAACTCAAATATAGTACAAGTTATAAATATTTTTGAACGTCAAACAATTCATTTTTATGTTATTCATATGTAATAAATATTTAAATGTTTTAAATGCACTATATCTTTTTAGCATAAAACAAGAATAAAATAATTTCGTTGTATAAATAGGTAAAATCTTTTCAATAAATACTAACTTTTCAATCCCATTCCATGCAATCATAATTCCATTATCAGTACATAATTTGGGGTTTGGTCTGAATATTTCGTAATCCATTTCTTTGCAAACAAGCGATAGAGCATCATATATGAAATTATTACATGCCACACCACCAGAAACAACCTAAGAATATAGTATATTGTAAATAATACTATTAACTTATCAGTTGATATAATTAAAACATCATACTTTATTTAAATGAATCCACTCACCAATTTAGCATTATCTTGTGGAATTAGTTGTTTTAACCTACAAAAGTCCATAGCTCGTTGCGTTCGATGGCAAAGATGTCTTGCAACAGCCATTTGGAATGAAGCACAAAAGTTTTTATAATCCGGAATAATACCGTCCGGACTAACACCTGTAAGAAATTGTAGACAATCCAAAATCCATTTATAATGCCTTAAATTTTAAAAATCTATAACTTAAACTATAGAAGCATAAAAATAATTAAAACTCTAATTTAATATTAAATTAGAAACATTTACAGGAAATTAAAGTTGACAACCAAACTCATAAGGTGTAATCTAATTATCATATTTTAACCAAAACTAGCATAATAGCTCTAGCAAAGTAGGTACAAATCAGAAATTGTAGAACAAAATACAATTCTTCAATAATTATTATTATTGCCAATTATAATAATGATTTATTGTATCATCAGAAACTAATAATTAACATTAGGATTTTAATTAATGTGCGCACTAGATTTTTAAATTTGAATTTTACTAAAATATATTCATTAAATGATTATACTAAATTAAGTATTTAATTTACTTATCATAAAATAAATTACCCAAATTCCTCTCCTCTGAAACAATATGTCTTCGAGCGGTGTTTTTAAGACCGGCAAATGAAAAGCAACAGTCGTTATGATGTTTTAACAAAAATGGAAAATCATATTTGAATGGATTATTTGCACCTCTTGCTGCTAACTCTATTGCTTTACCACCAGACAAATTTTCAAACCCTTTCAAGTTATTTAACTTCAGTCGCCTAGCTGTCTGTATTCAGATGAATTAGTAAATTTATTTATATACAATATGATATATGTAAGAAGGATGAATTTATAATGAGAATACCTTGTCAAATGCCTCACCAGGTGCATCATCATATGAATCACCGAGCAATAAAATTTTATCAATATCTTGGAATACAGCTAATAAACTATGGCCACCACTGCAATTAAAAATACATATTATACTTATAACAGGGAAAATTAAAGTTACTGAAATGATAATCGTAATTAATCGTTATTTAATAAAGTTTCGTTTGCAGTTTCTTACAATATTAATGCTTTCCAAATTGAAATAATAAATTTTAATAAACCGAATATATATTTTTAATATGAAAATGTAAACTTATGAAATCCTTAAATTTCATAAAAAGCCAAGTGTTTAGGTTCCTTTTCTTCATCTTTAACAATAAACATTGCTTCCTAATTTCTAATCCTAATTCATTACACTATCAGAATAACTAGAGTAATACATATTTATTAATCTTATTGCTAGAACAAATTAAAATAATTATAATAGTAAAATTAATTATACAGCTAATCATATTTTTTATATATTACCTAATGAGAAGAACCAGGAAAGGAAATTGAATTTTTTCTCTATTACCCAGTCGTACTGTTAATGCATGAGCTTCCATATGATGAACGGGAATGATAGGTTTTCGGTGTTGTCGAGCTAAATGTTTTGCAAAGCGTACACCAACCATCAAACTTAGGGGTAATCCTGAATAAATAAGTTTATAATTGTAATTTAAAAATATGTATATAACAAGTGTAATTCCTTCAGTAATCTTATCTGAATTTAATTTTATAAGCCAAAATAATGCACTTAATACAGAATGATATGTTAATACATTTCTGTACACCTTTATATTTGAATATGATACAATCAACTTTCAACTAATATATTTACAATTACAGATTGTCAAAAAATAAAAGTACTTATGAAAAATAAAACTATTTTTGCTGGATAAATAAAACTATAATGAATTATTTCTTGACATAATGTTCTTGCATGCTTTTGACAAAAGTCAATTTATTATTAATTATTAAATTATGTATAGTCTACCTGGCCTATTGGTAACAGCAATGGCATTAATATCTTGCAATGAAATGTTGGCTTGATGTAATGTCTTTTCAAAGACATTTTCAATATGTAATCGATGCTCATTTTGGGCCAACGGAGGTATGATTCCACCATTTCTATACAATTCAAATCAATCAAAAATATGTTTATTTGATCATTTCATTGATGAAGACTATAGGGACATACTTTATATGGAGGGCTTCTTGGCAGTGGACTGCTTCACCTAGAATATTTCCATCGGTGTCCACAATTGCACATCCAGTGTCGTCACATGATGTTTCAATTCCTAGTATAAGTGCTTTATTACTGGAATTAGCTGCTTGTTGATAATTTGATTTCAAAACATTAGTTTGTCGTACCAGTTTCGTTAGGTAGCTATATTTTGTAAACATTCTGTTGATGAAACGCAATCTATTTTTTGTTATTTATGCAGAATTGGGCTTTTACACATTTCATTTATGTGCCTTAAGTGATATGGTTAAATGATTGAATTTTGAAAAAACAAGGAATTTATACTATTATGAGTAAAGTGAAGAAATTTACTAGTAATTTATTTGATTTGTCCGAAACATATTTATTTGAATTACTTTCTAACCTAAAAAAAGCTCATTATTTTGTTTCTGTCAACTAATCATTGCTTGGTTTGACAGAAGAAAATCCAGTGAAATTGTCAACTCAATTTAAAAGGTCCTTTTTTATATTCATTAAAAGTAACACAAAACTAGTGGTGTATGGCAACGTGCCTTAAGGCAAAATGCTGGAACTTCCCATACCAAAAATTAAATTAAAAAAAAAATATATATTGGAAGTGAATTTTTTCTATTTTGAAATATTTTGGAAATTTTGAACTTCCAATCGACGATATCGAAGCGCGTAAGCGCCGCATCGATGTTGACGGACAAACGACGTTACGCGGAACCTATAGAAACGTAAAGAAAATTGATACACATTAAAATCTCCATAAAATATCAGATCATTTGTGCCATCGCTAAATGGCATTTATTTTTACTTTTTTTTACTAGATCTCCGAAACTGCTAGACCTGCCATCCCAAAAATTTAATTAGTTCTTTATCTTGTCAATTCAAATAAAATGTTTTTAAATTATAAAAATCGGGCGCTCCGTTCTGTTAAAAATTGAGTTACCGTTTTTGGCACTTTTTGCCCCGTATTTTCGAAACGGCTAAACTTGCCTTAACCAAAAACTAAACACAACTTCTCCTAATCATTACAAATTGAACGTTTTTTGGGTCATTCAAATCGGATACTCCGTTCTCTCAAAACCACGATTTCTATTTTCTGAACTTTTTGCCCCGTATCTCTGTAACGGCTGGACCTGCCTTTTCCAAAAACAAAAGCACATCTCTCTATCAATAGGAATCGAATGTTTTTTGAACCATTCAAATCGGTTGATCCGTGCGCCCGAAAACGTGAACGAAAAAATGCGAACACACAAAACACACACACATCCATTTTTTCTGAGGTGTGCCAAAATGTTCAGAAACCTTCAAAACGTGAAGATTTGCAAAAATTTTCATTTTAGATTTTTGACCCATTACTATAACTACCCTATGGGAAAATAAAAATTCTCAATTGTGCTTCAGATCAATTTTTTGTTCTGTTCAAAATCAAGCTGTTTTTACTAACACTTCGAAAAAACCTCATGTAAAACATTCTCTGTCAATACAATAGTCATGCATAGGCTTTCCTGAGAAATTAATAAATATAAAAAAAAATTATATTTATATGAGAAAAAAAATTTCTCATATGGATTAAAGAATCAAGTAATTTGAGTAACAATTATATTTCTCATTATATGATAAATATATTAAAAATAAATCATTCTTTATAATTTGGTATTACATAATTAAGTCAAACTGGGGCCTCGCTCAATCAGACTTTGCTTTAGTGTTCGTACGGTCTCAATTTCATCTACTTCTTCAGTTTGTGATTGATCATGCAAATCCAAAACTTCTCTTATTGTTTCTTTCACTCTATTAATATCACTTGAATTAGTTTTAGCTGATATTGGTAAAATATGGTCAAACTGTATCACTTGATTCGGTAAAGCTTCATTTGGACACATGTGGAGAGAATCTGCAAATAACAAAAATATATACTAACATTCAGGTCTAATACTTTCATACTCTATATATCACTAAAAATAATTAAGCAAACCTTGCAAGTTAAACAAATTGCCTTTAATTTTTTCAAATTCTTCTTTCGCTATTTCCTTATCCATTTTATTTACTAAGAGTATGGCAGGTTTTTCTAATAAATCTGGTTTATACAATTCTAATTCCTTATTGAGTATGAAGACTGTTTCAATACAACTTCGTTGTGGATGCTTTCTTGATAGTTGAAATCCTTCAATATCACAGATTAACAATAAAAGTTTTGTTCTTTCGACATGCTTCAAAAACTTATGTCCCATTCCTGTAAATTAGACTAAAGTTAATATCAGTACATTATTATAACACGAAATCTTAATAATCACAAAAGGCAACAGAAATGTTTATTTATTGAAAAACTTCCAATTATGTGAAATAGTAATCATACCCATATTTGCATGTGCACCCTCTATCAGCCCAGGCAAATCGGCCACAGTTATTTGCCTTAAATCTCTATATTCCATTACTCCTATATTTGGCCGAATTGTAGTAACTGTTCAAAATCAAATTTAAATAATTATTACTTTATAAAGTGAAGCTTTAAAATATTATATTTTAAAAATATATTTGAAACTATCTACTTTACATGGATAACTAGCAACTTTTGGCTTAGCTCTAGATATTGCTCTCAAAAGAGTGCTTTTTCCTGCATTTGGTAAGCCAACAAGTCCAACATCAGCAATTAATTTGAGATCCAGTGTTACTGAATATGCTTGTCCTTTCATTCCCAAATAATTGTTGTAGGCATTACCGCCAAAACCACCTCTTGCTACTACACATGTTTTACCTTCTTCATCCATGTCCTCTAACAAAATAAATATTCTTAATATTCATACTAATTATCTATGTTTTATTTTTAACATTGTCAAATACCTATAAGTTTTCCATCTTCTCGAATAACTTTGATTCCAACCGGTACATCTAATTTTAAATCATTCCCTTTTTCACCAAGAATTTTCAATCGTGTACTGTTCTGTCCGTGTCCGGCAGCTAGCCTTTTCTGTGGCCATCTAGAATGGTTAAAAGAAATAACAACTGTAAGGTTGGAAATTCGAATAGAGTCCTAGGGCAAACATATAATATATATTCATAATAATACTTTGAATCATATAAGATTAAGGTCAAAATCACTTGGACCATGTAATAATTTAGTATTATTAGTATAGTATTGTAGACACATACATAAATGGAGGTGATTTGTAATTTGGGCAAAAATAAATAGTCAACAAAAGCTAATTTTGTTAATTAAATAAATTCACACAAAATGAAGTTAAACCAGGGATCTTTAAATAGCACATGCCATAATAATGAAAATATACATCGTATAATAAAATGTTTATGGTTGAAATCCCACATTGAATTACTTATTAAGAAGTATATTTTCATAAAATTATTACACAATATTATTGCTATCGAAGCTCTTCTCAAAGGCAAGTGCATTGCATTATTAATCATTATTATCTCTTGTTTATAGTTCATAATTTGTTCTATGTAGAGAATTTATTTGGAAAACCTGTCATTCATTAATTATACTATACAATACAAAATTTATCTTCCAACTTGTTATTTACTTTTGTAATACTCCCTTGAGCGTGTTTTTTGAACTAGCTTCAAAATAAATGCATCCGCCTTGACCACCAACACCACCATATTTGGGCAAACCATTTCCTCCAGTACCTCCACGTACATGAAGACGCAAAGAGTCGATTAATTTACTTTTCAAATACTGCCTAGCCTTAAAATGACAAAACTCAAATTAGTATTTTAAATAGTCTAAACACAGGCTCGTTAACAAATGTTTATTTTTATAGTCTCGATTGTAAAATCATTGACCAATAAAACTAAAGTATCTAACTAGATTGTTGTTAAAATATTTCTTAAATCAAAAATAGGTTTGATAACAGGTAGAATGAGTAATTAATATAGTTTTAACGTTACCTTCTTCTGAGGAAAACGTAAAGCCTGATATAATAAAACCATTATACAGTTTTCATAAAAAAATTCACTATACCATAAATGTTACATATATTTATATTTTTCACTATCAGACTACATAAACAAACATTTAAATTATTTTTGATAATCATTTGTATAATTCTTGCAACTTAATAGGTTAATTTTTCACGTTCATAAACAAGTTTTAGTTTAAGTTTTCATTTCCCACAATAGATGGCCATCGAGGAATAACAGACGCGCAAACCAATCGAGCTTTTGTAAAGTATTATGTCTCGTGTAAAGATGGAAAATGTGTTTTAGGATATATCAAACAAAATATTAAACGAAAATAATATGACGAAAGCAAGATAAATATATAACATAAAATAATATAAAGACTGCAATATATATACATATATTATCGTAGCACAACGTTAGAAAAAATTGTTTGATCATGGTTTTCCGGAAGATATATTTGTTTTCAAAACGTATTACCTGCGAGTCAGTTTCTTGCGAATATCCTTCGAAGTTCCTGTTGGTAATTTATTATTATTTTCTTTTAAACATTTTGAAATATCTAAAAACATACTATAAACTAGTGGCGTGTTGAAATCTGTTATATCGACTTTATTTTATCAGTTCATTACAAGGAAACTGCTTGATTGACATTTAGCAAACTTCATCAGTGTTATATGAAGTTGTTAGAGGCGCCAAATATAAAATTTGAACTAGTTGGTATTGGTATTTTGCCTTGAGGCAAGTTACATGAACTTCCCAATTTGTGGAAATAATCGACTTAATTCGAAATAGATAAATTCATTTATGAGTAGTTAAAAGTATTCGAAGTGGATTTATTACACATTATTGAAAATCGAACATGTCAACCCGGTCGGAGTATTTTTTAAAAGCAAATTTTCAAAAATCAATAATTTTTATTTTTTATAATTTTTTATAATTGAGCCAGTTTTTTATAGGACTTTAATTGTTTAGTATGTTCATTAGGATCAAGTACTCTATCGTTATACCAAGTAAATGAAATGAGTTAAATGTTTCATCATCTAATTTTAATTTTAACAAATGTCAAAGGACTACTCATTTTCTCAAACTTTGATGAATTTTTAAAATTAAACTACTTGTCATAAGACCGTAATATCTCAGTAAGTTCTGTAAGACCTTGACATATATCGCCAAAAAAAGTTCCACGAAAATCGGCAGATTTTTTTTTCAACAGTTAATTATAAGGAAACGGCTCAATAGATTTTCACCTAAAACTATTCAGTATCATTCCCGACTAAAAATTACAAAAAAACGGCTCGGCCGATCGTCGCACAAAACCGAAAAACGATAATCCTCATCGAGATACATCAAATGGTTTTTAAATTTCTGAAATCGGTTCAGGCATTTTTGAGCAAACGTCGATGAAAGTTCTAATTTTGACAAATGCCAAAAAAACGATATTCATTTTTGCAAACTTTGACGAATTTTTAAAGCTAAACGAGTTGTCGTAGGGCCGTAATATTTTAGTATGATCTAAAAGACTTTGGTATCTACCGTCAAAAAGTAATAATAAAAATCGACGAGAAAATTTTTTTTAACACCTTATTACAAGAAAACGGCCCGGCCGATCTCTACCAAAAACTAATCAGGTCGATTCCCAACCAATATCTTTCGAACGATTTTTGAATTTTCAAAATCGATTCAGAATTGCGGGCTAAAACGTGGATGAAAAATTGTTCACTTTTCTGCTATTTACGAAGAAACGGCTTGGCCGATCGTCGCACAAAACTAACAAACAATAGTCCTCATCGAGATACATCGAATGGCTTTTAAGTTTTTGAAATCAGTCCAGCCGTTTTTGAGAAATCTGTTGATGCACACGCACACACACACACATACACACACATACTTTTTTCAAATTTGGTCTCATTTGATTCAGAATGGCTTGAAACGTCGAGAAAACATAAAATTAGCGAATCGGATTTTTTGATGAAAACAAACTTTTCCTTCGGGAAGTTAAAAAAGAGATGAGTATATGAGCGTAAACGAAAATTTTACTTTTGTGCACTATTTCAATGAAGCAACTGATTTTATTCTACATTTTTTTCAAAAATTTAGTAACGCATTTAATGAAACTAATCGATTTAATGAAACTTGCGTTGTTTAGTTTATCTGTTTTTTATTTTCACTTCATTAAAATTTAAATTTTTTGGCAAACTTTATAAAAAATCTGTATTGAAAGCTATTAGAAAGATGTTAGTTGTAAATGTACTCATTTGTTATTGGCAGGCAAAGATCAGACTTTTTTTTTTGATAATTTGCTATAAAAGTACTATTTTTAAAGCTACAAAAACATTCGACAGGTTTCGATAAAGGTTGACGCTCTTATTTTATATGCAAATCACCCGAACCGTTCAATGTAATTAACAGTTTCAAACATAATTTCCGCCCAATCAATCAAAATCAATTTTCCAAAGTTTATTTGAAATATATTAGTTGCAAATTATATGATATTTCTAGTAAACATTTGTCAAACTGTTGCTTCGTAATTCAGTTCTGAATTTTTGTTACCATGATTTCCGAAAATTCTAATACTCGATATAAATTAACTCTAGATATAAATTAACTTCATATATTGTGTTAACAGCTATAATTTTTGTTTTATTACTCAAATTATTCTAGACAGACTTCAAAAATTCAAAAACTTTTTTCAATATATAAACTTGGATTCTTATTGTTACAATATCATAATGATCAACCTATGATTTCTATCTTAGAAGGTTCTCGTTTGATCTTACAATTAGTACATTTTTTTTGCATGATATCAGTGCGAAGGTCAGATAAACATTTTCTTTACAATTAAAACTAGAAAATTTAAGTTTAAACTTTTCCTAAAAACCGTAAACCATTTTAAGTTATTGTAAACTTGTTCACTATTTTTCAGCTCCAGTCTGAATATTTAAAAATCATTTGATTATCCGCGATCCTTTATTAGCGTATGTTTAAAATGGAAATTGTTAGATCAAATGTTAAAAATTAAGAAACTACTCGTAAAGGTGCGTCCACACCTAACGAACGAACACGAACGAACATGTCGAACAAGAAAATACAAAGAAGAACGAACAGGAACACGAACGAACGCGAATAATTTCAAACAAACGCCTCAAAGCAGTGAGGGCTTGAATCTTTTTGTTCGAGGATGTACCGTGAAACGTCAGATTTATTATTTAAAGTGGCGGGAAAAAGCAAAATTATTTAAAATCATCAAATTTACAAAATTTGTCAATAACAGCAATATCTTATAATAAACAACATAAATTAATGCATTAATGCACATTTTAACATGAAAAAAAAAATGTTTGTCAACATTCGTGGTAGCGTCCACACTGCACATACGAGTTCAAACATGAACGAACAATTCCCTTTGATGTACCGACAAGTTGCGGAACATTGCTCGCCATGTTTGTTTATGTTCATTCGTGATCGTTGTGGCGTCCACACTATGCTGTTGCCGTTCGTTCTGGTACGTTCATTTATGTTTGTTCATGTTCGTTCGTTAGGTGTGGACGCACCTTAACATTTCAATTCATGTTGATAAACTCGATTATTTTCGCTTAATATGCAACTTGTCTAAATCGCAAAATTCCACTTAATCTTTATTTACATTTTGCTAGTTTCTGTGAATTATATATTTCGGCGCTATATTTCATAATTTTCATAGTGATTATACATGTATTATAGTAGAAATTAGAGCTTTGTAAATTGAATAAAAAATTCCAAATTTTTGATACATTTTTCCGACAGCCAGATGTCAAGCAGTATAGTGGCATCGATTTTCACTTGGAAATGCAAATTGCATTATATTTACAAGTGAAAATAGCCTTATCCAGCATTACTGCTTTATTGAAAAAATCATAAGCATTACAAAAGTTGTTTTTCATTTTTTGAGATAGAGCCCTATTGTCCTTTATTTGATGTTTGGTTGAAATCGCTAATAGGTCTAACAATTTGAATGTAGTTTTTTCATGTTTTTAAAATCTGACAATACATTATTTATTTATATCCAGTAGAGTATTATATAAATACAATATATTTAGTTTGCTATTAAAATACAATTTAGTTTGCTATCAAAAACACATTTATTTCAAAATCACATAATTTGCTATTTTTAAATTATTTAAACTAATGAAATTAAAACAAAATGTGTGCCCAATATTCTATTTCTTCTTTCAACGTGTATGTGAAAAGACAAGATGGTGTTTTTATCATGGACTCATTCAAAGACCTAATAAACTTCACAAATATCTGAATATTGCAGTTTGCAAATTGCAATATTGCAAATTTGCAAATTCAAAACGGCATGCTAATTTGATCGGTAAATTATAAATTTATATCCGGAATTAATATATCTACTTTACATTTCAATTATATTTGATAATTGCATTGCATATTAGAACACACCTTGTAATATATATGTATAATTTAATTGTATATTAATATTTTTTAAACAACTATACACACAATTTAAGTAAATTTGAAAAGTGATCATAATTTCTAATTCTGATCACTCACGGGTAAAAATGGACTGGTATCAAAGTCTAAATTAATTCTATTGAAGACTTCTGCATATTCAAGATTGCTCGCCCGATAAACTATCGATTTAATACTTCAAAGCTACATCCACAAAAACATTGAAACATTAGGTTTCTTCTGAGTCAGTATATTTAAAATATAGATGCAATGTCATCAATTCACTTAAAATGTCTGTAAACTCGTTGCATTTTCGCGAATACATTCTGCAAGTTAGAATTTTTATCTCGTCGAAAAGAATTGTCATGTTGGAGCAAGGTGACGTTATCTTATAGAGCAGGTATGCTCACTAATTGTTCTCAAATTCTAATAAATCTAATCTAATATTCGTTCGCAATGTGTGAAGTAATCAATTTGTGCAATACTTTGAAAAACTAGTTATTTCCGTTATTAATCTTTATCTTATAATCACCTGGTTTAAAAATAATTCAACTTAAGGGTGCATTCTAGTGAAAAGAAATGAATTTTGTCATTTTTAAAACATCGCAAAAAAGGGAATATTTTTTTTACTATTATTTTTTTTATAATTTATTTATCAACGTTACAAGAGTACAGAGAAAAGGTAAAAACAAAAAAAAATCATAATTCCAAAAATTAGCAGTTCTTGAAGCTCTCAAAAAATTGGCATAACGGATCAACGGATAAACATTGGTACGGAATCCATAGAAAAGTAAACAAAATCAACAAAAAAATAAAATTGTTCTTATTACTAATATATCCATTAAATATGTGATAATTTGATGTGCATATGTCTAATGATCATTTTTTTCTACCAAATGGCATTTTTTCACATTTTTATTGGATTTCCGAAACACCTAGACCTACCTTCCTGTAAATTTTACGAGTTCTTCATTTCGTCAATACAAATAAAATGTTTTTTGAATTATTCAAATCGGCGCTCTAACTAATCAGCACGTCTTCTTATTAATATGAATCGAATGTTTTTTTAATTATTCAGATTGGTTGATCCGTGTTTTCGATTTTCGACGATTTTCGTTGGCGAAAAATTGTATCCGCGCATACATACACACACAACACACACACACACACACATACTTCCATTTTTTCTATGGAATACCAAAATATTCAGAAACCTTTGAAACGTAAAGATATATAAAAAAATTTATTCTCGATTTTTTTGCGATTACTATATCTTACCCTACGGGAAGTAAAAAAAAAATGGTAACAAAATTGAGACGTTTGAAAAAAAGTCCATTTTCTTGCCACTTTTTTGAGTTTCTCACATTTCTTAGAAATAGTAAAAATTGTAATAGGGATAAGTCTACAAAAAGATTCTTTGAAAATTTCAAGTGAATTGGTCTAGTTCTAGTACAACTTAAGAAATCGTGGATAATGTATTAAAAAAGACAGTTTTGTGAAGCGTATAAAGTTTTGCAAAAGGAAGGAAACAGAAGAGGGTTATCATGGTCAAACAGCTGTATATTGAATATTTAAGCTTTGAAAATATGAAAAAAAAAACAAAGATTACACTAGAATATCCTCTTAAAACCTTCTGTTAAGTCATTGTAAAAGAGTTCCAAATTATATTCAAATTACGTATGAAAATGAGTTATTTTAATGATACCACGTTACACAGTGGTATTTTTACGTTTTGCTTCAAATATTCAGGTTATCTGGAATTTATTTAACACAGTTAAATCCATACAAAAATGACAATGAGCACGTATCCAGTTTGAGTGGTACACCAGAAACCAATTTGTGCAGTCAAAGCATTCTATTCGAAATATTATTGTGCGGCACTCTATAAATTATTTTCCAATCTGTAGATAGATATTATTGAAAACGGTTTAGTGCGGCTTTTACTTTACTAACGATCAATATGGAACGCATTATTCTCATCTATAAATTCCTTGCATCGCCGCATTAATTTAAATATCAATATTTTAGCTTCAAATATGTTTAAGTTTAATGCAATATTTTAGTCTCGGAATATCGGACATATTATATTTTAGCTGCCAGATAGTTGAACTATGTTCAACAGATAATATCAGTCAACTCAACCACTAGAAGCTACGCAGGATTTGATATAGTTTATGTAACGTATTTTATCCGGTTTTAAGGGCCCATTCTGCCGTAAAACAGACCACATTATGGCAAGGCTTTGTTTCGTTCTAGTTTTCATACAAAATCCTACTAAATACAGTCAAAATGCCATGTATTTGCGGTGCGCTCAAGCGTTATCAAGCCATATCTCAAAGATTCAGTTATGATTACATGGTTTTTTGATATTTACGTGTTTTCTAGGTTAGGATTTCTATCTAAAACGCCTGACTGCACACTAACCGCATAAGATTTTGACAGTTTTTAGTACCACTTTATATGAAAACTGCAACATGATAACAAAGCCATGCTATAACTTTTGTCTATTTTGCGGCAGAATCGGTCCCTAAATTACATAATTATTTACCACTTGATTATAAAATTTTTGTTTCACATTTTTAACTACCCGTAGTTTAAACATAGTTAATTGTTTCTATTTTGGATACAATTTTATGTTCATTTTATTGATAAATTCTCAAGCAAATGCATAATTACAAATTTTTACTCTAGACTGGATTGCGCTGAATATGTTCACAAATCTAAATAACTTATGATTTATGTCCATCCAAAAATTTCAAAACGCTTCACAAAATTGATTTAAGGGTATGTATTTTTTGCATATAAATGAGTATCATTTATGAGTTGTATATGTATACTTCTTGTGGCAAACCGTTCAAAAAACATTTCGATTTTTTTTCTATGAACATAAGTTTACTCCATTCAAAAGTCCTAATGAAAAATGTCTGTCACTGTTACTACTACCTCTGTTACAAATAGCCCCTAGTTTCTCCACTTCTACCAAATTTGTTTGATACATCTACCAAACTATTAGACTTCTATAGAACTTTTAATTATACGCATATTTTTTTATGATTGAATTTTGAGATTTTGCATTTATTATAATATTGGCTCTATTAAGTAAATATTTTGAGTGAAACTTTAGATTATTTAAATTTTTGACTAATATATAATCCCCTCGTTTTTACATAGTAACAATATTTGGTTATTCGAAATTTCTACCTTAATTTATCAAGATTATAATATTTCCTAATTCAAGAAGATCTTTTTTAATTCAATTATCCTTTTGCACTAGTTGGGTGTTGATTTATGCTATTAATCAAGTAACATGGATTATTTGTGAATATCAAATACATAATATAAATAGAGCTATTTTTAGTGTTTTTTAGGGTGTTGCTTGATTGAATTGAATTTTGCTTTTCGAAGGACCGATTGTAAATACTTTGATTTTGTAACTAGTAATATTTATTTTACTTTAATTACATAAATTACATCGTATTTATAATAATTTTAATATGTTTTTTTTACGTGTTGAATGATTTGAGTTTAATTTTATAATAAATCGATTGATGATTTTTTGTTTTCTATTTCGCATATACCCGCATGCTTTGATTGGCGCGAACACTTAGTATTCTATGAGCAGAAATTTCTTTATTCTTTATTCCAAAAGCAACGAAATCATTCTCTGATGTAAATGGTACATACTTTTAGTTGTGCTGTAGCTATTTTTATTGGATTCAGTATTTATTTAAACTCAAACCCTTGTGCCTACAAGGCCGAGGTTTCTACCACTGCACTACAAAGTCCACATATTAGAAAAATACTATAAATGAACAGAGATTAAGGCAAGAAAGATCTCAGTTTCCAAAGTTTACTTGAACATATAAGTAAATTAAGCCCTTTCTGGTAATACTGCAAACTTTGTTAAACTATAAGAAATATTATTATTGTATCAAAAGAAGTAAATGCTTTCTAATACAAAATATGCATAATAGACAATTCAACTATTAGGTTGCTTTTTAAATTCCATTCTCAAATTGCAAAGAAATAATTGTAAGGTTTAGTTTTAGTTTAGTAGATATACGTAAGTTGTACTGATCGTGAGTCAAAACTGGAAAACCATTCAAATCAACTTGCCTAAGGCTTACTTTCCTCAAACATCTTCAGAAGACTTGAAAAAATAAACTCGTTAGATTTAGAATAGTCAAAATGTAATTTAGATTTACTTTAATTTTTCTGTAAATTCTTTCCATCTATTAAAAACCATTTGGACAAAATTGTTTAGTCACATTTTTTATGATGATATGTAAATGTAATGTTATATATATACATTTATAATTCAAATGTCCCGCCATTATTATTAGTGATATCGGTAATGGTGTTTTTACTCCCACCATCTCATATATCCGCCATTTTCATGTTAAAAACTATGTAAAAAACCTCTTTCCTGCAGATCGCAAAACCAGTAAAATTAAAATCAATCAGCATATTTTGAAGAAGTTTTATTTTTACCACCACCTATCAAACTTAAATTGAACACCACACTACCAAAATTACTCAATGCCGTTCCAGGCAGTTTGTAATAAATATAATCCTATTAGTAAATGTTTATTATCAATACCTACTACAAATTTATTTGTTAAATCCTGCTCTTATGAGCGTTCATTGTGATGTTATTTGCTTAAAATATAATACATAAGTACACTTAAATTGAAGGCGAAGTACATGAGTATCTCCAATTAAAAATCTAAATTGATATTGGATTATGATTGGATTATAGTTCAATGAATTTTGCTCATTAATAATAGGCTGTCAACATAATTGTGGGAATCACAAGTCATCTTACAGAATTTCTGCATACATTTTCTAATGCTATAAAGATGACTTAATATCAAAAATACAATGTGAAATGGAAAGTTTTGACAAACCAATCAGGGTGTAAACATCAAACCCTATTTAATGGTCCAGTAGGCACGACTCACAGACTTCAGATATTTATATATAAACTGTTATATAACAAAACTAAAATGCTCATTATATTATTGTCATCAAATATATTAGTAATATTTTAATTAAAAAGCTTATTTATATATTTTATACATTAACTCGTTTAAAAAGTTTAAATTGCATAGAACAATATTATGCACATACTATTTCGGTGTAGTAGTAACATTTAAGAAAACAATTACAATTTTAGCAAATTACTTTGTGTAATTGCTTTGAAGAGCTATCCGCAACAATACACAAGAAAATGATTAAAATATCATTTGTTAGACTTCCGGAAAAAATATGAAAAGTGCAATAAAAAGCTTCCTGTACTCTTAAAGTTCTCTACGAAATCTTTTTCTTCTATAATTGTTTTATGCTGGTTATTATTATTACTATTTTTGTCTCGGAAACAGTTTAATAGAAAAATTCAATATCTATAAATGATTAATATTTTCTTTTTGTTTGCTCCATATTTTAATTATCAGCATTTTATTACTTCAGTTATATTAGAATTGTAGAACTTTTCTCCCAAACTTAGGTTGCATTTTGATACTTTAAATTCATGAAATAATCATAAAAAATTAATTGAAATTCTATGAAAAAACTAATGTTCAAAATATTGCATCATAAAGAGATGAAAAAATATGCATTATAACTACATGATAGAGAGTGCAATTTGTTCTATAAGTTATCATAAACATTTTTTTGATTATAAAGTGCAAGAAAGAAGATCAGATCGGAAACATTTCGCAAAGTGTTATTGAAAAGACTTTGTAAAGAAATGGGCTTATTTTACACTACATTGGACAAGCGTAGGAAAGTAAAATCATATTTTCCTCGTGAATGTTTTTGATTTGATCGAAAGCTCTGATGCGTTACATGTATCACGTATAAGTCTTTCATAGGTCTAAACTTGCACGATTTCAGAATTCGTAATGTATTCACATTACACATTACCTGAATATTTAATAAAAATTTCATTTTGAAGTAATAATGCTTTCAGTTTATAAAAATCAAATTGAAAAATTGTTGATGCATATAAGGTAGAGTCAGGAATTCTTTAAGAACAATATTTGAAAGTAGAGGAAAGAAGATGTGTAATCACGGAGGAGATAAACGGCAATGTTTGTTAATTTCAAAGTATTTTCTTTCGTTGTTAGACTTTTTAGTGTGAGCTTTTTTAGTTGTTCAGTTTGCTAAAGTATTCGTATTTTTAAGTTACTTGTTTTATAAGATGTGTTGTTATATTTGTAACCTGTATAATAGCTTAAGCCTGTGCTTGGGGTAAAAAGGGCTAACTGAACCTTCATCCTACCAAAGGCGTAAATAACAAACAAATAGTAAATAAAAATGCAAATTCAGTTAAAATATGAATTTTACAAGAAATAAACTAAATAGTTATATAAACGAATATTTCTGACGAAATAATAAATCAACATTATATATAGCGTCATTTTTGTGAAAAATGTGCTCATGAAATTTATATTTTGCACGGGTTGAACATTGTAGCTATTATTTCGTAAAATTCCTTTAAAATTAAAAATAAGACGTTGGATCTAATTGATGTCTGGCTATCTCATTTTACCTCGCATATGAGAAAAAAGGGACAAATGAGAAACTTTGAACAAATATTAAAAAACACATTTCTGTTTATAAATTACTGGAAGTTTTACTGAACGTAGTACTAGAGTCGTTTGATCGATACGTGTTCTGTCCTGTGGTGTAGTTTTTTGGTTCCCTATAATAAAAATATGATGATTTAAATATTTGGTTTCTCAATGATCCGAAATTAAACTTCAATTTTTTAAAATTGTTAGTAACTTCCCGTAATCGCAAAAAAATCGAAGATAATTTTTTTTATATATCTTTACGTTTCAGAGTTTTCTGAACATTTTGGCAAACATAGAAAAAATGTATGTGTGCGTGTGTGCGGATACAAATCTTCGCCCGATTTCAATTATTCAAAAAACATTCGATTGCTGTTGATAAGGAGACGTGCTGATTAGTTTTTGGCATAGGCAGGTCTAGCCGTTTCGAAGATACGTGGCAAAAAGTGTCACAAACGGTAACTCAGTTTTTAAGAGAACTGATTAAATTTTCATGAAGGCAGGTCTAGCGGTTTCGGAGATCTATTGAAAAAAGTAACAAAAAATGCCATTTGGCGGTTAAAAATGATCATTAGACACATGCACATCAAATTATCAGATATTTTAGAGATTTTAACAATTTTTACATTTACATTCCTATGGGTTCCGTACCAATGCTTATCCGTTAGATGGCGGCGCGACGATTACGCGCTTCGATATTTCATCTCTACGCAGTTGAAGCAGTACGATTGCTTTAAAAAAAGTTCAGAACTTCCAAAATATTTCAAAGTATAGAAAACATTTTTTTTCAACATATCTTTTCCAAAAAAATATTTTTTTTCAAAAATTTATAGTTTCTCAAAAATCTAATTTTGTCAAAGTAAATTTTTTTCAAAAATATTAATTTTGGTACGAAAAGTTCCTGCAATTTGCTTTAAGGCACCATGCCATGCGCCCCACTAGTTATTTGTAGTACTTATTAGAAATTAGCCCAAAACAACAAATTACTTATACATTCACTTCAATCTAAATTTAGAAGAGTAAATTGCACTAAATATTCAGGACGTGTTTGACCTTTATATTTCTTTACTAGGTCTGCCATGCTCATACATCGACATTAATATAAAACAAGATAATCGCATCCATTCGTGGCTCTTCTAAATTGCCTCATTCTAGCTCGCAAGAGTTCTATGCAATCTGAGATAAGTTTTTATATAAAGAACATACACTAATAAAAAAAAGTACAAGAAGAACCCAAATAGATAAATTTCTTGCCGTAAAGTGAAACTAATATTACTATAAATTTGAGATAATTATAGCATTAGGCGTGAGACTAATATTACTAAAAAACAAAGTATATGCCTTCGATTTTAAGTAGTTATCTGAGTCACTTGATTATTTATCTATAATTTAATTAATTATATGCTATACATTGGGTGTATATTGTGTAGAAAATTTAGTGGAGAATATGATTTTAATTTTGAATGAAATGGCAAAATATATATTAGCATTATAAATTGATTCTATCTAATTAAATACCATGACAAGTAGCTTAACAATATCGAAAACAAGAATAATCATCTAATTATAGTTGCTAAATATTTCAGCATTACAATAAATCGTATATTATATTAGACTAATTAATATATGTGTCGTTTTACAGTCAATAATAATTATATGAACTAGTCTATGTGGCATAGCGATACTTAGCATTAGCATTGTGCGTATTAAAACATAAATAAAATATTTATATTAAGAAAATACCTATTGAGTTGCTTCATAATACACATTTTATAAAAGACGAATTAATCGAAAAACCGCTAAATTGTAACTCCTAGTGAGTAAAATAACTAACTAGTAACTTATGACATTTTTGTGCTGGTCATCAGCATAACTTTTTTTCTCAAATAATTTTTTTTAAGAAAATTTTAATACATTTGGAAACTTTTAGATGGCATATTTAGTAGAACGCGATTAAAACCACGAATAAAAAATCTTGAGTTTGTGGAAATCTATTTACATTATGAATATTCTTCTAATACATATGTATATTTTTTTTATATTATTTTTGAACAGCAATCAGAACCTTACGTCCTATAAGCTGTTGGGCAGAAAATTCTCCTTACTTCGTATTTTTTAGATGGTAACTCAACGGTTAATCCATCCATATTTGATGATTTTTTTGTTATTAGAAGTAATCCAATAGGGCTGACATCATTGGTGCAGCAATGCCGGGTGAGGGCTATTTATACTTGGAATCATATTGCTATCTATATTTTCAAGTGAAAATCGTTGTCACTGCTGCCTGACAACAGGCTGCTCGAAGTGGGTATCAAACACGGGGTCTGTGAAACAAGTCCCGTCGCTCTTAACCGCTTACCTACGGGCGAGCCCATATGTATTTTTTTTTTTTTTGATGTACATATATGCGAAACTCAATTTTGAGCCATTATTTACAATATATTATCGATATGAAGGCGTTTAAATTATGCAAGATGTTATTAATGACTATTTGAACACTAGATTTTACATCATCTCCGAAAGTAATCGTAAATCAAAATAATTATTAGATTTTTATCCCTAAATAAAGCATCGACGATTTTTCTTCTATCATATGGGTAATTCATAAAGTTACTAGTTACTGATTTTCTCTATATATCGCATGATATTTGTTATAAATTCGTATAAATAGATACAAAAACTTAAATTAATTAAAAACACAATTGTTACCTTATTTAAATTAAATTAATTACAAAATTTGCTAACTAAAATTTTACCGCCCTACGACAACTCGTTTAGCTTTAAAAATTCGTCAAAGTTTGCAAAAATTGATATGGTTTTTTGGCATTTGTCAAAATTAAACCTTTCATCGACGTTTGCTCAAAAACCCCTGAACCGAATTCAGAAATTTAAAAGCCATTCGATGTATCTCAATGAGCACTATAGTTTGTGAGACGATCTGCCGACCCGTTTCTTTGTAATTTGAAAAACAGTGTTAAACTTTTCGTCCACATTTAAGATCATTCTACCGAATTGATTTTAAAAAATCAAAAACTGTTCGAATGATATTAGTTGGGAATAATGCTGATTAGTTTTAGGTGAAAATCTACCGGGCCGTTTTCTTGTAATTAACTCATTAAGCAAATGAGTAGTTAAAATGACGTTTGTTAAAATTAATATTAGATGATTTACTTGGTATAACGATAGATTACTTGGTCTTAAAGAACATACTAATAATTAACGTCCTACGAAAACTGGTTCAATTATAAAATTTATTGATTTGTGAAAATTTGCTTTTAGAAAATATTCCGAGTTAACGTGTTTGTTTATTTTCAATTATGTGTAATAAATCCTCTCGGAATACTTCTACTCACTCATAAATTAACTTGTTTATTATTGATTAAGTCGATTATTTACACATATCGGGAAGTTCATGTAACTTACCTCAAGGCTAAATACCAATACCAACTAGTTTTTTTTTTAATTTTGAACATTTTATAGTATTCCAACGTGTAAACATTTGTACGGAACCCATATATATGTACACAAAATTTGTACTTATTCTATTGTCTTTATAAAGTATCTGATAATGCGATGTACCTACATACAATGTCTAATGTTCATTTTTTTAAATGTCAAATGGCATTATTTTTTACCTTTTTTATTGGATTCCGAAGATGCTGGACCTACCTTTACAAAGCGTTTACCAGTTGTAAACCTATGAAACGTAAAGATATATAAAAATTTTCATCTTCGATTTTTTTGCGATTACTATAACTTACTCTACGGTAAGTTAATTAAGTTTCTATTTATATACAATTCATTGAACATTTGGAAAAATTTGAATGTATTAAAATCCTGCAAAGTTAACCTTTATTGAGATTTCAGCATGTATTGCATTTAAATCTACGGAAACCCAAAATCTCTCAATATTAATTGAAATCATTTCGTTAATGATCATTTGAAGAGAAGTTATTAGGGCCCGGTAACTTAAATTGACGCTTTGTCTCTAGTCATTTCACCCTTTTAAATTACAACACTTCTACATATAAAATTTGTTCTTCGATAAGACCTGCAATTAATTTTAATGATAACGAATCTTGGTTCGACTTTATATATTGATTAAAAGATAAAGGAGAATGCAGTACATTTAATGTTTGACACCTAATAGTAAATTAATAAAGATTATACTAATCTTGCTAGACTGAATCATATACTAAAATTTTCACTTCTACTTTTTTTATGAGATTTAAAAAAGACTGTTGCTAAAGTTGTTGCTAAACTGATCTTCAAATTTACACTGAATAGCCTAAGTATAAAATCATAAAAAACGAAAATTAACAATATTAATTAAATTAATAGAAGATTAGAAAGATTAAATTAGTTTACATATACTCGTATACATAGCCAAGACCAATCTTTCTTACATTTACACCTTACAATTCTTGACCACTTAAATTTCAACGTTTGTAAAGATAGTTAGAAACAAAATTAAAATTAGAAGTTTCTCTATCTATCTATTGCAAAAGCAATTTCCTGTGTGGTTAAAAACTCATGGTCAAATTTACCAAAACTGTTGTGGTAGAAGAAATGGCAGAACGAATGGTCGCCACCATGTTGTGACCATGTGTGTACAAAGTTATATGAAACATGTTGGAAAACTAGCGTTGGAGTTTTGCTCTATTTGTGTAAAAATAAGTTGAAAAAAACACTGCAAATTATGCTTCAGTAAACAACTCATACTATCAACGTGGTAATGTTTTAGGATTTAATATATAAAGAAGTTGCTGATATATGATTCAGTTCTATTCACTGCTGCAAATACACTAGAAAGCAACAAATTTAGATTTTTTGAAGTCTAAACAAAATTTAAAAGTTATTCGATGGTAGTCTAATTATTATATTTCCTTAGGGTAAATTATAGTAATTGCAAAAAATCGGAAATAACAATTTTAATATAACTTAACGTTTTAAAGGTTACTGAACATTTTGGCATATCTTCGTGTGTGTATGTATGTGCGGATACAATTTTGAGAATACAATTCAACCGATTCCAATGATTCAAATAACATTCGATTCCTACTGATAAGGAAACGTGCTGATTAGTTTTTGACAAAGTCAGGTCCAACCATTTTGAAGATACGGGGCAAAAAGTGCCAAAAATGGAAATTTAGTTTTTGAGAATATAGAGCGTTCAATTTCAGTAATTCTAAGATTTAGTTGTATGCACAGAATGAAAAACTGATGGAATTTTTCGAAAGACAGGTCGAGTAAAAAAACAATGGCAAATGGCACTTGGACAGCAAATTATCAGATATTTTATAGAGATTTTATTAATAAGTATAGTATAGTATAGTAGCAGCATTCCGTAATATTGTTTGTCCGTATGACTGGTACGCAGTGCTTGCGCGCTTCTATATTTCCTCTACATGCAGCTGAAGCAGCGCGATACCTTTGAAAAAATGTTTAAAACTTCCAAACTATTTAGAACTATAAAAAACAAATCACTTTTATTCCAAAAAAATCAAAATTCTGAAAAATCTATTTTTTTCAGTTTGTAAAAAATTTAATCTTTTGTTTTCAAAAAAATTAAATTTTGGTACGGAAAGTTACATACAGCAGCAGTCGGGAAACTTTTTTGATTATTACCCTAAAATATTTTTGTCTAAGTTGATATAACCCCTATGGCGAAGAAAGATTAGTCCTATACGTAGCAAATACAGTAAATATCAATTAAAAATACATACTTTTTACGCCCAAAAATTCAATTTTCACATAAAAGATTTTTGCTAAAATTTGTTTTTGCTAAAAGTCTTCAGAAACTTTTGTACGTATCTCATAATTTTTGAGATATTATAAAAAGAAGGTGGTTTTTGTAAAAATTTTAAGTCTACAAATCACGATTTTATAAAACAATATGCCTACTAAATCAACGAAACTACTAGAATCCATAAACTATTTATATTAAAATATATCTAAATCGAATACGATTAATTTTAATTTTAACGGAATTCGCTCTTATACAGCCTATAAAAGAAAAAAAATAGCGTATATACACGCTTTTGACTTTATAAAAAAATTTTATGAGATAAATATTGAATTATCAATAGCAACTGCAGTGATAATAACTTCCTTATATAAATATTGTACATATATATTAAACAATAAAAAAAATCCCTTAGTTGTGTTGTTAATGTTCCAGAATAAAATCGGAGCTATTCTAAGGACTTTTTAACTTTGTCTGTTTTAACTTGAACTTTTTAACTTTGTCGGCTTTAATTAAATCTCAAAAGACTATTATAGAGATAACAATATGAGCTAGTAAGAGTAGCAGTTCTAAAAGCTGAAAATTAGGTTAATATCTAACAAAATTAATGAACAAAATTCAACTGCCCATGCTCATAATAATATAGCCCTAGTCAATCATATAATCAATACAATAACTTATGAATTATAGACGCAATTCTGATTGATATAATATAAATAGAATAGAATGAAATTAATGACCTTGTTACTATATATATAATTGTTTTATTACCTGATAAGTCGAGCATTTTATTATTCGAATTAATGATTCAGTTTTATAAATATTGATAATTCGCGCCTGGGTTGTTACTCATGGTTGCATAGAAATAACAAGATATTTTCATAGAGATTATTCTGACCTTACATAGGTACGATGAACTAGTTGGAACGTTTTGGCAATTGGCTTGGAGCTCTATATATTTTTAACACAATATGCTTCTTTAACTCGGTAGGAAGTCTTCGTTTTATTAAGCCATTTATTGGTTGTGTCATATTACTTGAAGAATTGAAACGGCTGATAAGAATTGTGAGCAACAATTAAGGATTATCATGCGCGTTGAATTCGACGATTTCTCGGTCGCGATGGAATAAAGTCGGCATAGTCAAAGTTCGATCAAGATGAGCTCTTACAAAGTTTCTTGAATCAATATATATAAAACTAATTGTGAATTTCAATTCTGCATATTAATTTATACAAATATTTAACAGGAACAAGTTATACGAAATTTATACGAAAGAATAAGGCTGATTTATTTCCAAAAGCTCTTGCAAATTATTTAATCATCTTTGCATTATTATTAACTTACCATAGAGTAAGTTATAGCAATAGTCTAAAAATTGAAAAGTTTTAGTAGTTTCTGAACCTTTTGGCACACCTTAGAAAAAAATTGATGTGTGTATGTGTGCATAAAATTTTTAACTTCCCGTAGGGCAAGTTATAGCAATCGCAAAAAAATCGAAAATGAAAATTTGTATATATCTTTACGTTTCAAAGGTTTCTGAATATTTTGGCATACCTTAGAAAAAATGGTGTGTGTGTGTGCGGATACAAATTTTTGTCGAAGATTTCGGGAACACCGATCAACCGCTTTTAATAATTAAAAAAAACATTCGATTCGTGTTGATAAGGAGACGTGCTGATTAGTTTTTGGCGAAGGCAGGTATAGCCGTTCCAAAGATACGGGGCAAAAAGTGCCGAAAACGGTAACTCAGTTTTTAAGAGAACGGAGCGTACGATTTTAATAATTCAAAAAACATTTTAATTGTATTGTCAAGATGAAGAATTGATCAAATTTTCATTAAGGCAGGTCTAGCGGTTTCGGAGATCTAATAAAAAAGTAAAAAAAAATGCCATTTGGCGGTCAAAAATGATCATTTAGACGTATGCACATCAAATTATCAGATATTTTATAGAGATTTAAACAATAAGTATAAATTTTATTTACATTTCTATGGATTCTGTACCAATGTTTATCCGTTAGACGGCGACGCGGCGCTTACGCGCTTTGACATTTCATCTCTATGCAGTTAAAACAGTACGATTGCTTTAAAAAAGTTCAGAATTTCCAAAATATGTCAAAATAAAGAAAACATTTTTTTTCAAAAAAATTTTTAAAAAAAAAAACGTAATTTTTTGTCAAATTTATTGTTTCTCAAAAATCTAATTTCTTCGAAGTAATTTTTTTTCAAAAATGTTAATCGTTTTTAAAAAAATAATAATTTTTGGTGTGGGAAGGCACGATGCCATGCGCCCCACTGGTTTATCCACATTTTCGGGAGCACGGATCAACCAATCTGAATGATTCAAAATTCATTCGATTTCTATTGACGGGGAAACTTGCTGATTTTTGATTATTTTTCAAACAATTTTTAGATTTTCAAAATTTATTCAGGACTTTCTGCTGATTATTAAAAAATGATTAATCGTCACGCAAAGTTAAATAACGCGAGTTCTATCAAATGGTTTTCAAATTTCTGAAATTGAGACAGGGTTTTCGAGAGATTTGATTTGGTTTGACTCACATGAACATACACAAATTCGTACATACACACCAAACTCGAGGTCAAACAATTTAGTGGTGGCGGGAATAGCTCAGTCAGTAGCATGCCCGACACACACACCACGGATTCTCAGTTCGAGTCTTGGCATTGACATTGAATTGTCATTTCATTTGTTAGATTGAAATTAAGTAGACTATAAATTATTAATTTGAAATAGAAGAGAATTAGAAGAAGAAGCAAATGTTGTAGGTATGGCTAATTGCACTAATTGTAAGTAAACAAAGCTAATAAAAATGATTGTAGTATGATTTAAAACATGGACAGAAAATGGATTTTCTGAAGAGAAAAGATACCTCTGGAAAGTTTAAAATTGTAGGTAGTTTTTTAGTTATATTCTATCATCGGATCTCGTAAAATATAAAATATATCTATAATATTATATTACTTAAAATAATAACTAGTGCTGTATGGAATCGTGTCTTAAGGCAAATTGCTGGAACTTCCCGTATAGTAATTAAACATTCGAGGAATATTAAATGTTTTCAAAGAGATTATTATGAATATTGTAACATTGTCTATATTTATAAGAATTATATAAACTGAATTGCAAAGTTGAAATTATTTGTTTAAAGTATATTAGAACTTTAGTCGTAATTAAATTAAAATCTGAATTATTTTTAATAAACAAAAAAATGAAAAAAAATTGAAATAAAACTTTTTTTAAAAAAAGCAATTATTTTGTTAAAACAAGCAGAAAGTTTTTTGAATCATTTAAATCGGGCGCATAGTTCTCTAAAAAACTGCTATTTTTTGCACATTTCCCAATTATTACAAATTGAATGTGTTTTGAACCATTCAAATCGGTTAATTCTTGCGCCCGAAAACGTGGCCGAAAAATTGGATTCATTCAAACATTCATTTTTTATGAGGTATGCCAAAATGTTAAACCTTGAAAACGTGAAAAAATGTAAAAATTATTTATTTTGGTTTTTGGGCGATTACAATAACTTACTCTACGGGAAAATAATAAATGAAAACGTTTCAAGTTTTCTTTATCAATCAAAAACAATTATGCTTTTTTGCATAATTTAGATTTTTCAAGTTTTACTAAATAACTTAGTTTTATTCTAAGCTTCATAACTTAAAGCTTTTTCCATAATATATTTTAAATAACTGTTACAACTGGTATAATGTACTTTATCATTATTGTCAAAAATGTTTTATCAATAATCTACGTTATTACTTGACAGTATGTAGAATGCACTTAATAATGAATAAAAGTAATTCATTTTTCTACATTGTATTTGAAATTCGAAACTAAATACTGAATATTTATGGACGTGTTTATACAATTTACATCAGTACATCCACTATCATAATTTTCAATGTTTTCAAACCACTTTTCCTTATTAAATATTTTAATTGAAATAGCGTATATTCAATGTTACATAATTATTCGTGATAAAGTTTTGAACAATTTCAAATTGTTACCGTATACTAGAATGGCTTATGCTGAGAAGTTTATTTAAACACAAAAGTATGTTTGATATTTTTATTTAACGAAATTGAAAATTATTAATTGTTTATAAAATTGTTAATTGTAAAATCATTATTATTCATAGTTTCATAGAATCTAAATTTCTGATAACTATACAACTTGTATAGCAAATTGTATACTTCTATAATACAAGTTGAATTCATAATAAATTGACAAACTGCAGTTTGTAAAAGTTTGATCAAACTCGATAAAGTGATTGATACTCGGGTTCCAATTTATATTTAAATTATTTTGGATAAAGTTTGTAAACAGAAAATCAGTTATTAGTCAGTCTGAACAATAAAATGAACTAGTCATGTGTACGGCGTCGTGCCTTAAGGCAAATTGCTGGAACTTCCCGTACTGTAAAGAAATTTTCGAGAAATATTAAATGTTTTCAAATAGATTATTATGAATAATTACTGTAACATTGTCTAATATTTAGAAGAATTATATAAATTGAATTGCAAAGTTGAAAATATTTGTTTAAGGTATATTAGAACTAGTCAGAATCGCAATTAAAATCTGAATTATTTTTGATATAAAAGAAAAAAAAAATTGTAAAAAAATAAAAGAAAAAGCAATTATTTTGTTATAACAAGCAGAAAGTTCTTTGAATTATTCAAGTCAAACTCTTTTTCTCAAAAACTGGCATTTTTTGCACATTAAGCTTTGTATCTTCGAAACCGCTGGACCGGCTTTTGCCAAAAACTAATCAGCACATCTCCCTGTCAATAGGAATCGAATGTTTTTTGAATCATTCAAATCGGTTTATGCGTGCGCCCAAAAACGTGGGCGAAAAATTGTATCCATACATACACACAAACATCATTTTTTTCTGAGGTATGCCAAAATGTTCAGAAACCTTCAAAACGCAAAGAAATGTAAAAAATTTCAATTTCGATTTTTAGGCGATTACAATAACTTACCCTAAGGTAAGTTAATTAAACTTCAGATAAAAAAATGTAAATCATTTATTAATTATTGAATTTACGACATTAAGCTCGTAATTTATTGTTTTTATAATTCATAAGACACAGAATCTTGTAAAAAAGTACATATTTAATATCGATAGAAGTTTTCAAGCAAGTTTAAAAACTTCATCTCTTTCTGAAGAAACTTACTTAGTGCTCACTTTCATTTTTAATCCTTCACTTTAAATAAACTAGAAAAGATAATTATGAAAATATTTCTATACTGGTTTGAAATCCTACATCTTATGAAAAATATATTTTTGAAATATCTGTTAAGAAGATATGCATTTAAGGTTTAAAAATTTTATTTTATCTGAAACAGGTTTTCAACAAAGTTACACTCCACGCTTTGTGACTTTAGTGAATATAAACTATTATGAAAGGATTTCATATCTAGATATATTCTTAGTTGAAATTCTAGAGCCAAGAGAAGAATATTGAGTATCACATACAAAACCTGCGTAATGCGAGCACAATTTTAGTTTCTGATATCATTTTACATATGGGTACGAACACGCTAATGTATACAATTTACCTTGTAAATTTAAACCGGAGTGCTGTTTTGCTTATACAATTAATATCATATATCACAGAAAAAATTACACTTTAATGTAATTTTCAAATCCACGGTTTAGGTAACTGAAGCATGAATCTAGAAAATTCGTACTCACGATGTGCTGATTAAGATTTCATCATGAATGATTCTTTTCACATCTCTATAAAATGAAAATTATCAAAAACAAGTGTTTGTGGCGAATTTTAAGAAAAAATTTTTTTGGACAATTGTGAAATTGGTATATAATGGTTTTAATGTAAATTTAATGTATATAATTAGGTGAAAATGGCATCTTACCTTGAAACGAGTTGCATGAAATTTCCAATATGTTGAAATAATTAATTAAATCAATATACTAGTTGTTTATGGTATGGTGCCTTAAGGCAAATTGCTGGAACTTCAGGTACCATTATGCAATTTTCAAAGAATATTTAGTAAAAAAAAAATATTTTTTGGAAATTAAAAACAAAATTAAAAAAAAAATTGCCAGAAAGTAATCGTTTCGTCAACGCAAGTTTTTTGAATCATTCAAATCGAATATTTCGTTCTTTCGAAAACTGTCATTTTTTGCACATTTAGCTCCGTATCTCCGAAATGGCTGCACCTGCCTTTGCCGAAAACTAACTACTTCTCTAACCAAATCGAATGCTCCGTTCTCTCAAAAACACGATTTCTATTTTCTGCATTCTTTGCCCCGTATCTTTGATATGGATGGACCTGCCTTAGCCAAAAACTAATCAGCACATATCCCTATCAATAGAAATCGAATAATTTTTTAACCATTCAAATTGGTTGATCCGTGCGTCCAAAAAATGTGCTGATGGGTGTACCTGACTGTTTTTGTGTATGGCCATCTATCCACTTGTTTACCTGGCTATTTGTCTACTTTTCTAATTATATTGAATATTATGTTACACACATATCAACCTGTCACTCTGTCTACCTTTCTACATGTCTACTTGTACTTGTCTGCTGGTCCACTTATCAACCTGTTGACCTGTCTACCTGTCATCTGTGTATCAATATTTAGATGTTTATTAAACTATTAAAATTATTTGTTATGATCATTTCAGACTACAGTCATTTTTTTTTCAACTTTTTTCTCCGAAAATACAAGTAACAAGTTATTTAATTTGATGGGATCGTTTTCTTACTCTTAGTTATATGTTTCCCAAACGATTGGACCTGTACTTGCTAAAAACCAATCGGCAAATGGTCTCGAAAGTTTGGACGAAAATTTTTTTCCATATAAAATACAGATGCATACCTCCATTCTTTCTAAGGTATTCGAAATTTTAATTTTCGATTCTTTTTACATTGGTTTTTGATAGATGCAATTGCCTTATCTCATTGTAATCGAATTTATAATTACAATTTCTGTAACAGTGATGAAATTTTATTGATGCAGCAATACCGAGAAAGGGCTATCTTGGAAACATTCTGCTTGAAATCAGCTCTAATTAATTTTTTTTAGAATTATTTTAAAGCTTTTGCTTTCAATGTAACCAATGTTACTAAATTTATTTTTTAGCATAATTTCAATTGCCATATGTTTATCAATATTTAATAAAAATTATTTTTATTTCTCTAGTGCCACAACATTATTATGTTTATCGACATCATAATTACTGATTGTCAGTACAGGTTTGATAACTTAATTTCTATAAAATATAATTGTGATGTAAATAAAACTATTCATAATTGTGAATAATAACTAAATGATATTATAATGAACATTTCAATGTTTTAATATATGTAATTAAGTAAATAATCAATCTATTTTTATCATATAAATGATACAACAAACAGAAAGCAAGCAATGTTACTGTAGTCTGTACAATTATATGTTAACATTGATCGATACATTTGCATAAATAACAAACACGGTGTATTCATACCCATCAGTTGGCAATCGATAAGGTCAAGAAGGTCGAATCAATTGTTTTGCATAATGTCCACTTGCTGATAAACGGACTCCAATTAGGATATTTATTTGTGACTTCGCACACGTGCCAATTGGAACGAAAATTGCACCGTGATTCCTGATTATTTACACAACTATTCAGACTGAAATTGTGAAGTTTTAAATTACCATTCAAATTATTTCATGCTAACGGTATTGCCGTGTAATCCATTTATTCTATTTGAGTTTTTCACAATGGCGATAATGTTTCACAATTACAGTGATTGTAGGTTTTCGAATGTCAAGTTTAAATGTTATCACTTTATATTAGCCATCTATAGAATAAGCTTCTCACGAAATAAAATCAATAACAGACTTAAGTAATTAATTATTGAATTTAACTAGTTATAATTAGCATTTTGCCTTAAGGCAAGTAGCATAAATTTTGTGATACGTATACATAACCACCTCAAGAAATGAGAATTTGAGATTCAGCTATTTAAATACAATATTCCATTGTTAACTTCCCGTAGAGCAAATTATACTAATCGCAAAAAAATCGAAAATGAAAATGTTTATACTTCTTTACGTTTCAAAGGTTTCTGAATATTTTGACATACGTTAGAAAAAATGGATGTGTGTATGTGCATGAATACAATTTTTCGTCCGCGTTTTCGGGCGCACGGATCAACCGATTTGAATGGTTCAAAAAACATTCGATTCCTATTGATAGGATGATGTGCTGAGTAGTTTTTGTCAAAGGTAGGTCCAGCCTTTTCAGAGATACGGAGCAAAGAATGCTGAAAATAGAAATCGAAGTTTTGGAGCATCGGATTTGAATGATCAAAAAAACATTCAATTCGTAATGACGGGGAAAAGTGCTGAATAGTTTTTGGCAAATGCAGGTCCAGCAGTTTTTGAGATAACTGAGCGTCCAATTTGAATGATTGAAAGAACTTTCTGCTTGTTTTAACAAAATAATTGGAAAAAAAATTGTTTCAATTTTTTTTTGTTTATTTTTTTGTATATCGAAAATAATTCAGATTTTATTTGTAATTCTGACTTAAGTTCTAATATTCTTTAAACAAATATTTTTAACTTCGCAATTCAGTTTATATAATTCTTATAAATATTTGACAATGTTACAGTATTTATTTATAATAATATATTTGAAAACATTTAATATTTCTTGAACATTTCGTTATGGTACGGGAAGTTTCAGCAATTTGCCTCAAGGCACGGTGCCATATACAGCATGTAAAGACATAAGTGATGTCTTTCATACATAGTTGTAATATCTGTAATTGTATACGTTAGTTTACGTTAGTATAAATCAATTAGTTTAACCCTTTTGACGATGTACAAGTGCCATCTCGGTCAATAACACGCTGAACAGAACAAGAATGTTCTGTGCGCTTGCAATTGCATAGGAACATTGTTTTATGAAAGGTCGAATAACCTATTATATAGTTTGCAAATATTTAGTTACACATTTTTAGTTTGCTCAAATTTATTACAAAGCATTTTTTTCCTCATAAAATATGCAGTAATTAAGTGTAGTGCTCATTGAGATACATCGAATGGCTTTTAAATTTCTGAAATCGATTCAGGCGTTTTTGAGTAAATGTCGATGAAAGGTCTAATTTAGACAAATGCAAAAAAAACGATACCAATTTTTGCAAACTTTGACGAATTTTTATAGCTAAACGAGTTGTCGTAGGGCGGTAATATTTTAGTATGATCTAGAAGACTATGGTATCTACCTTCAAAAAAAAAAACACAAAATCGTCGAAATTTTTTTTAAAAAACTTTATTACAAGAAAACGGCCCGGCCGATCTTTACCAAAAACTAATCAGCACGATTTCCAACTAATATCTCTCGAACGGTTTTTGAATTTTCAGAATCGATTCAGAATTGCGTGCTAAAACGTGGACGAAAAATTTTTCACTTTTCTGCGATTTACAAAGAAACGGCCCGGCCAATCGTCGCGCAAAACTCAAAAACCCTAGTCGTCATCGAGATACATCGAATGGCTTTTAAGTTTTTGAAATCGGTCCATGCGTTTTTGAGAAAACGTTGATTTACGGCAAAAAATCTGTTCACACACACCCACGCACATAGACACACACATACCTTTTCCAAATTTGGTCTCATTCGATTCAGAATGGCTTGAAACGTCGAGAAAACATAAAATTAGCGAATCAAATTTTTTGATGAAAACATAAACCTTCGGGAAGTTAATTAAATATTGAACAGTAGTCAACTTTTAGCAAAGATATTGACTGTGATCTTTTACACTAAGCAATGTCTGGCTGAAATAAACTCTTTATGTTTTAATAAATAAGTTTTTTTTTAAATTAAGCTTTATTACGTTGTAAAAACAAAATATCGGTTATCGGTCACAACAAAACTTCAAAACATAAACAACCTAAGCTCTTTGAGATCGCAAAGTACAAAACAGAAATTGAACAAGTTTCAGAACAATTTCTCGTCCTATATTACCCTTCCTTATCTTTATTTTCACAGCCACAAACCATTAAATTGACAGAGGTTCCACGTGTCCTGAAACTTGTAAACTCAATTGCAAAGTTGTAAACAGGGATCTAAAATAAATCGAAAAAATATCTTGAATGCAATCATTAATTTTGAAAATTAAAATTTTGTTCTTTGTCTTGAATTACTAAATATAAATATTAGTGTAAATATAATAAATATAATCTTTTACTTTATTTCTGAACTTAATATTCATTAGAAAGTTTGAATGATATGATATGCTAAAATAGAACATTGTAATGTTTTTTGGTAAATCGAAAGTTTGTTCAGGGGTAACACCACTGTAGTTTTTCGAAAAACCAAAAAAAAAATTATGGCTTAAAATATACTTTGAACCTTTTAGAATATGAGAAAAAATATTTCATACCTAAAACTTTCTTTTTTTACTTGATATTATGAGCTTTTCCCATGTGCGTCGAACACTACTCAAAAAAAAAACGTTACAGAAACAAAATTAAAATTCAAAAATATTATAAATATACTTGTTTGTTATCATAATTTTTTATCATGAAGCATTTATATTGCATAAATAAACTGTAAAAGTATTTTTACAGTAGACCAATACCAATAGATAAGTGCAGACACATATGAGGATTAACTATATTGCTGTTGATATTGCCGGGGACGATACAAGAATTTAATTTTTTTTCATTTATTATTTTACAGAATATTTAAAATCACACTTTAAAGTGTCCATTATAGCGGATTTTCTATATGTTAATTTGTTCATAAATTATTAATAAATTACTATCTGTTGTTTTGTTGAAATTTCACGATTTTGAATAAAGTGCTCGCCAAACGCGAAAAATATAAATTATATTTTTGAAATCCGCTATGATGGGTAAATATATAATTAAAAATTCGAATGAAAAAATTTAAAATTGTTAGTTATATTGCGTGTCACGGAGCGCCTCCATTTTGTTGACGCTATTTTTTTTATAATTATATTTTATTTCATTAATTTAAAGTAAAATAAAAACTATCTTTAATATCATGAAATTATTAATTTTCCGTAGAGTAAGTTATAGTATTCTTCCGCCCGAAAAAAAATTGTAAAAATGTAACCCCTTAATGGGACAACCATATCTAATCGTACTTACTAACCCATAATTTGATATATAAATGTTTGTCTAAGGTTTATCAAAAATTAACGGCATTAGTTCATTTACATGTCATGTTGTGTTGCTTTTGCTTCAAGAATTATATCACCATAATGTTAGTTATTGAGAATTCCACTCTTTTATTGTAATTTCTCGTTCATTAAAAATGTTTTAACATTTTTATTGACAATCATAGAAATATCTTAAAATTTATAGCTGAATTATTTGTCCATTCAATGGTGCAACTGAGCGGCATGCTGTTCCCGTACAGCAGCGGCATTACGCCGGAAAGCACTGCCGTAGCGAAAGAGTTAAGATTTTAGTGCATATTCTTGCATTTTACGGCAAAAATTCTAAAATAACTAAAATACTAACGATAAAATTTGAAAGTGCCATAAGTAAAGTTGAAATGTAAATGTAAATTAAGTAAATTAAATGTAAATGGAAAATTAACAGTTCTTATATGCAATATCACCAATTTCAATTTTATTCACGCGTTCAACTAATGAGATTAGCAAAATAAATATATCCTTAAAATTACATGTCAGTTTGAGTGAATAATGATTCGATTGCCTTATGTAAAGACCGCTACGGTTGATTAATTTTTAATTTAGATTTAATAAATATATTATGGCATTTTATTATTGTATTAAATGATTAGCTATAAATATTTAACAATAGTATATTAATATATTACAAAATCTATTTACAAATAACTCACGTTTAAAATAGATTTACAAGAGTTCTTATATGTCTATCTCCATAACCACATATCAAATTGACAGATAGTTGAAAATGCGTATTTACTTCAACAAAAATAACACCAAATAATATATATGTCATAAAATAATTGTCCTTGTCTTTGAATAAATACAAGATTTATAGATATATGATATTTTTTTAATATTGGCATATTATTGCAAGCGTCTTTCTAATATTTTATCAAAAAGATGAAATTGTCCGATGTGAAAAGCCCGAGTCTTACTATATATGTAATTTTTATACTACATTAAATTATCTGTAAATAAAAATATTTTCTATTTAAAATAATATTTAGATAACATCCGTTCAACTATTAATTAAAAATACAGCAATTACATACCTGAACGTCCAATCACTTGATTGGCACTCGATTGAGATTTTGTAAGTATCACTAAAAATTTATTGATGTTCCGTGCAAATATTAAAAAAAAAAACAATCAGAACTATGTTCTATGAATTGTTGTAATGTAATTCCTTCTCATAATATTTTTAGAAGGCAACTCACTGCATGTTTATTCTCTTTATTGATTAACTATATCTCTAGTGAAAATAACAAAAAATAGTAAATAGTGCAAAAAACAGTACATTTTTAGTTTTCAAAAAATGTTTTTTAGTGTTGATTACTTTAAATACTATGAAGATATGAAATATTCATAAGTATATTTTGGATGTTTAAAATTTTTAAATTTTTAAACACTTTGAACATCTCCGAAATTGGTGAATAGAAATATATAAATAACACCAGAAAGTTCAAAAAGAAGCAAGAAAAGTATTTCTAATTCCTCGTATTTTTGGTTTAAGGATTTATAATAACTAATCGGTACTTCAGAAACATATATCAGAGTTGTCATAAAAAGGTTAATTTATTGCTTTTATTGACCTAATTCTTACATTAAATTTTCCACAAAGCACAAATCCATTAATCGCTATAAACCATAAATATCAAGACAGTGTATTTTTTATATGGGTACTTATAGAACGCGCAGGTACCAAATGATATATTATAAATGTTTTGTTTTATCAGCATCATTAAATCACTTTATATTATAATATTTATAATTGAATATTTCACATTTTATCCAGCAAAACTACATCTGAACTCAACAACAGTGTTGAAAGCTCAACTTGTGAAATATAACTCAGTAGTAATTCATCAAAATTCAATAAGCAATGTTGATAAAATGATGAATTCAGCAAATTTGATAAATTACTGATCTGATAATATTTACATTTGCAGTATATGGAAATTTAACCCCTCGAATATTCCAATATGATAAAACTAGTAAGAAAATATATGTATTTTGATTTTTTCTCATACGTTTTACTAATTAGCTAATTTATAATAAATTAAACTAAACATGACTAAACGTGCAAGTTGAACTGTTTCAACGTAATTATTACTTAGTTTTAATAAAATTATTAACTCAAATATTTTAGGAATTTTTTCCAAAAATCGCTCATGGTGTTGCAACACTTTTTTATCATCCAAAAATATTTTGTACCACAATCGTAGTTGGTGTATTACCAATTTAAGTTTATTAAAAATTTAATTTAATCTACGAAATAATATATTACTAACTCGAAGCACATAAAATGTGGCGTTATTTTTTGCTGTTTAAATATGTGTACATTAAAAATATACATTGATATTAAGTTTTTTTCAAACATCAGATTTAGAAAAAAATAAAACTAAAATGAGAAGTTTATGAATATCAATATTTTATACATCAAAAGCTCACCGTGCAATTTCATCCACAATATGAATCATTTCTAATGATAATGAACTTATATAAGAAAGATAGCTCGAGGTGGATTTGCTTCACCAAAGTTGTAACTTCTTGCATCATAACATATTTACAATATCCACATATCCGCATATTTACAATTTTTATAAATTAAAAAACGAATAGATAAATATGTGGACCTAAAATTATTTTTACTCTATTTTTAGTCAATAATTTTTTTTATGCTATTTGGTGTGCTCGTACTAATTACCCGATGAAGATAATAAAATATATCAATATCAATAAAATCAATGTATTAGAATAGTTATTGGAAAATAATTAGAAAAAATCGTTATTAATATATAATCTATTTAGCAAGCAATTCCTATATTTGATTATTGATTTAACATTACAGTAATAATCTGCAACAATCTGACTATAAATTTGTCATATCACACCAAAACAACAGAAATTGTTGAACGATAAAATAATTATATTATCTGTGACTAAACTTGTTCTCGCAATATAATTTTCATTATTAGATTATGTTATATATAAACTGTCTGCAAGCTCTCTTCAAGTTCTTGTTATTGGAATTCAAATTAAACCTTATTATATCACACGCTCAAGTAAACAGTTTGGAAGTTACCCTGTCTATAACTACTGAGATGTATTCAAATTTTTCATAAATTAAAGCAGTAATCGTCATAGGTTATATTGAAGTTATATTGAGCACCTTCTATAGATTTTTTTCTAATTGTATATGTACCATATTGTATTTTGTGTGATAATAACTAATAATATTTTTATTGTTTCAGGTAAGCATCAAATTATTTCTACAATTTTGGGACTTAACCATCGTTATGTGAGTTTAATTTTTTTTTTATTTATTTGAACAGCGATCAGAACTTCAGGGTTTTCTGATAAGCTGTTGTGATTAATTACTTACAAACTATGTTGTTTTTTTTATTGATGGCAACCCAAAAACAGTTGTCTCAAATCTATGTGATAAATTTAATTATGGCAATTCTGTAATAATGATGCATTTTTTATTAAGCATATACTGTTTATATTTCCAAATTCAATTTCAATGGGTAATATCTCACACTATTCTTCCCTGAATCGAGTTTAACTCAGTTCAGTGATCTGCCCTAGGGCAGTACTATCCATTATTATATTTCCAAGTGACAACCAATGTCACTACTACTTAACATCAGGCTGCTCGAGGCGGTGATTGAACATGAGACCTATTACGGGTACTTTTGACCTAATTATTAATGAATGTCTTGATTTATTATCGAGATACATCGATTAGCTTTTAAATTTGAAATTGGTAAAACATCGGTTCACAAACACCCTTTTTCAAAAAAAAAATTCAATACTATACTTAAAACTGACCAGTTAAGGACATTAAGCAAATTAGTTCATTTGCAATTGTCAGTCGTATAAGGGACATTGTATATCATAATAACATGTTGGAAAAAACAACTCAATAGTTGTTTTTCCATTCGTTGTAAATAATATTAATAATATTTTAAAAATAATAATATTAAGTTAAATATTTTCTTATAAATAATAACAATCTTCATCAGGAAAATTGATGACTTAAATCAAGTGGCGATAATCTCTTCAGTCTACCGATGATAATTTTCTGTTAGTAAGGTGTTTGCTGGTGCATTTGGGTAACGGTTCAGCTTGTCTCTATATTTAAGTTCTGTTTTTGTTATTATATCTTTTATGGTGCTCCCAAGGCAATTTTCAGAAATTTGTTCTGGAATTTGTGTATTATGTCCTTATTAGTATTATGCGCACTTCCCCATAATTGCATTCCATAGCACCAAGTTAGCTTGAATAATGTTTTATTTGAAAACAGGTTATTGTATGAGCTTAGACTGGATTTAGTCCCTAATTACCAGTCAAGCTTTTTGGTTTTTATGTCGAGCTGTTGCTTTCTTTTTATACGGATTCGCGAATTTAGCTTTCTATCAAGATATATATTGAGATATATCACATGGTTTTCTTGAAGTACTTGAGTGTATCGTATTTTCAGTGGTAGACATCTTCTCTTGGAAGTTAAATACACCTGACTGATTTTGATAAGTTTTACCTGGCGATTATTTTGGCAGTTTCTTTTGCAATTAAAAAGAAATTAATTTTATTATTTTATTTTTTTAAATCTCAAATTATTTCTAAATATCAGATTACGTTAAATACGTTTTTTGTTCGAATGCGTTTGAATATTTGAACAATTTAGAATTATATGAAAATAATAATTTCAAATTCTTAATAACTTTTTAATTTTGAAAAATTTTAATTAAAATTATATGAAACGTTTCCTATTTTTTTCCTCTCAAATATATAAAATACTCAAAACTTTGATTTGTTTTTTGAATTACTTTAGGAAACGTGTACTTCCGAGCGCTTACAATAATAATTTGAGTCACGTTTTCCCATATTTTAACTAGATATCAATTATATTTGGTTTGTTAAATAATGAAAATGTCATGCGCTACATTATACAGCAAGTTTAATGATATCAATGCTTTAAAGAAAAAAAAACTAAAATTATAATTTTTTGCACATATATGTAATAAATTCTTTACAAATAAACCATAATTGTAGTAGTTATATGTTAGTATGTATTGATACGAAAACTTATTTTTATAATTTATTTAATTCTTCTGAGAGTTGTGATTATATTTTAAAAGCATACATCAATTATTTTTAATCGATATATCGATTTCCGATTATATTCGGAAAGATTACGTTTGATTATTATATACAATTATAAATATTTAAATCATTACTCAAAGTGCCCTACACGATTTGAAAAATATTGGCATCGGGGACACATCAATCATTTATATGACAGTTTGTATAATATAATGATACGGCTATTTGTTGTGTTTTTGACAAAAATTCATACAGATTTGTTTGTCTATTTAAAAAAAGATTTTGTCAATGGCATAAATTATTATTGGTAAACAAATAACAAAATAATTGAACTGACTTTCAACTATCCGAAAGAAGAGCTTGTTTTTGCCAGATAATCCAAATTGCTGATTTTATGTTTTCGCCAAAAAATGCGATTAGCAAATTTGGTATTCTCGACGTTTCAAGTTATTCTGAATCATTACACATTATTGGTAAAAAAAATTGTATGTATGTGAGTCAAGGTTTAACCATTTGTCGAATATTTCAAAAACATGACTGCACCGATTTCAAAAATTTAAAAGCCAAAACTTTGTTAACTTAAAAAAAGCTCGCATTTATGGTACAATCGGCTGAGCCGTTTCTTTTGCATTAGACATAAAGGGTAAAATTTTTTGTTATTGTTTCCGCCAAAAACTCTGATTCGACTTTGAAATTTAAAAAAAAACTGGAAAATATCATTCCGTATGATGCAGATTAGTTTTTAGTATAGATCAACCAGACTCTTTTTTCGTAACTTTTTTTTGATGATTGTAAAACTTCATATGATGATAGAGTTCATGATCTTAACGAGCTTCGTGAAAGTTGATAGATAAGTGATTTAAATATAAAACTAATGGTGAATGGCATCGTGCCTTAAGGCAAATTGATAGAACTCCCGTACCATAATTTAATATTTTTTTAAATACTGTAACTTACATATGTTTACAGAAAATTAAATAAACAAAACTTAATCAATCAAACTTAAAATGAAGGTCTAATATTTATAAGAATTATATAAACTGAATTGCAAAGTTAAAATTAATTATTTTGTATATATTAGTGAGCTCGAGAACTTTAGCTAGAAAAGCAATTAAAATCTGATTTATTTTCGATATTCAGAAAAAAAATTATTTGAAAATTAAAAAAAAAATTCTTCCAAAAGCAATCGTTTCGTCAATACAAGCAAAAAGTTTTTAGAATTATTCGAATCGAATGCCTATTTCTCTCAAAAACTGCAGTTTTTCGCACATTTAGCTCGGTATCTCTGAAACGGTTAAACCTGCCTTTGCCAAAAACTAATCAGTACATCTCCCTATCAATAGGAATCGAATGTTTTTTTTAACTATTCAAATCGGTTGATTCGTGTGCCCGAAAACGTGAACGAAAAATTGTATCCATACAAACATACACACACATCTATTTTCATGAGAATGTTCAGAAACCATATGAAAATATTCAATTTCGATTTTTAGGAAATTACAATAACTTACCTACGGGCAGTTAAAAAAAATTCATAAAAGTTTGGAATAATAGGCTGTGTCAAAATTTCAAAATTTTATAGTCACACTTTCAATTATTGCTGAACCTCAATTAATAAATTGCTATTATAAACAACTCTAGAATTTTTATTCAGATATGTTTTTGAAAATAATAGATCGATCTGCTTGATATCAGACGGAGTGTGTGAAACCGCTGTTCTCTTATTTCATCCTAGTTTATTAACTTCTTTTTGTATGACGTGTTCTAGATCCTAGCATTTTATTCCAATATTTTATTCTACCTCGCAAGCCGTCAATCATGAGCGTTCTTTTTCATATTTTTATTTTAACACCAATGGCATACGCATCCTTCAATTTTCCATTATGCAGCATCGGCATTACTTTGCAATATCAGTTCAATCCAGTTTAATCTTCATTTTAAGCTCTGTGTAGTACATTTATCTTTGTACGAATTTTATATAAAGTACTTTGTCACACTTTCATAAAGTGCTATATAGATTACTTGAATGGATTTACGCGCCACTAAAATTAAAAACATGATTTCTCATGTCTTAATTTATTAACCAATACTGTTGGTTTCTTTTTTATTTCGCCTATTTGTCTTTGACTTATAGGGGTTTATACTGTTTTCTATTTTTCCAATTGAATAACTTTCTTCACTTTATTTCCTGGATAGGAAAGCACTAAGAAATTCATTGGCGTTATCTTTTACATTTAGAGTTGCTTTGAATTGCTGCAATAAATAACTCCCTTATTGATAGTTACATTACTAACGACAATGCCAATTATCAAGTGAAATCATGCACAAAATTCGAGATCAATTGAGTAGTTTTCGAATTCTTAAAATAGTAAGAAGATGATTTTTCAACTGTTATGTATGAAGAAGTTCGACTTATCCATGCTACAAATAATACATGTTGTTCCCAACTTATATCATTAAAATGTAATTGTGAGAGAACAGAAAAATAATCTTCAATTTGCTGACCAAGTTAGAGCATCGGTAGATCTTTTTGTTTATAATTATTGCTGTTAAAACCGATTTGATTTGTTAGAATATATAAAAAAAAATCTATATCCTAAAATTACTTGCAAATTATTTATTATTAATTTTATTTTTGCAATCTGTTTAAATTTGCTTTCATTTTTCTAATCCAATTTGGAAAATATTGAGAGATACGTATGTAAACGAGTAAGAAAATGTGAAATTAATTAACTATATAGTAATGCTAGGGATAAATATGCAGCTTTTGTTATAAACCATTTACTAAATATTATTCAATTAAACCACCTAAATATATGCAATACATATAATTTTAAAATTAAAAATATTTTACAATTAAATTCAACCATTTTTTATAACGGTTTTGTGAAGAATGTCTTTTAAATTTAATGACTCAATTTTATATTATTATATATGAATTGTAAAATGAGTGTAGAGTTTGCCGGTCACAAAGGTACATTTTGAATTTAACTAAATTGATCATATTTTTGTTTAATAAGTCAAAACCCTGATGGCAACTTTTAGTTATGCGAATCCGGGATGGTAAGGGGCTATAAATTAACAAATACTATTTAAAGATACAATAAAACTGTTTTTATATGATTTTTTTAAAATAATATTTACTTTATCTTTATCATTTGTATTACATTTTATCTATGATATTATATTCTCTTATATTTTTTGATCTACTGTAATTCAATTCAATTTGCTTTATAATTAATTTAAAAAAAATAGCTTTGTTTATTTGTTTTCATAATTTTTGTTAAATTACTTATTAATTTTCGAAAAACCGGAACCGGCCCAGACATAAGGTCTAAATCCAGGACAAATATTGCTTTTTAATCCATAATTGAAAAAATGTGCTTTCTCACTTTCTGAAATTTGCCATATGTTTCTTTTTACCCCATAAACTGGGTAAGCCAGGAAACAAACAAATCCAATGTCCTAACTTTAAATTTAAAGCATTTCTCAAAATAATAGCTACACAACCAAATATAAATTTCAGGGACACATTTTTTACGAATATAACACTCTATACACTTTTTATTTCGTCAGAAGTATTTATCAGCAGACTTGGAGTAACTAATCATTTAGTTTATTTTTTAATTTAATCATTTAATATTGCTTTTTTTAAATTGAATTTACATATTTATTTACTATTTCTCATTGTCAAAAGCTCAGTTGGTCTTTTTCACCTGACACGCACGTAGACATTTATAGAGGTTATATAAAAAACTATTGAATATCTTTTGAAACAAATGAATAACGTATATATAAAAGTTGTAGTAAAGTCTCGTAAACTAAACAACGCTGATCACGAACAAAAATACTAGCTACAAAAGAAAATACTTTTGTTGTAGATTTTCCATCATGGCCGTTTATCTCCTGATAACGACATTGCTTAATTTGAGGCAATGGTTGATCACACCTCTTTTTCCCTATACTTTCAAATGGTTTTTAAAAAACTCCTAACTTCACTTGTTTTTGAGACATTAGAGGATCTTTAAACCCCGCTTTACCCTACTTAATGAATACCGATATCTGCCCACTTATTTCTAGTTTATCGCAGCACACAGTATTATATCTATTAATTTCTACACAAAATATTAAACTTATATAAGAATAAACCAACAACCGTAAAATATGAATTAAATCTACATCTTGATAAATTTCTTAATTAGTTTTATATATTACAACTATATAAAAATGACACTAACCTAAATAATACAAAATGGTAAACTAAGCTTGGCCACTTAATTTTTTTAATAAACTAACAGGGCCATGATCATCAATTAATCACCAAAAAGTAAACTAACATCAAAGGAAGGAAGAAATTTTGCAAATTTTTAGTCAGTTACCTAAAGTAACTTTAGGAGTATACCTAAAGTGAATAAATGCAAATCAAAATGGAGAAAAGTGAGCTAATATCTAGAAGAAGTAAACGTTGGCGACAGCCGAATAGTATTTCATTTGTATCATGTTTTTGCACAATTCTAATAAGTGTTGTGTAGGAAACAAAACGATGAGTAAATTGCTTTACCAAGTGGAAAGATAAAAACACGGAAAAAGCGCATGACACGAACAAAAAAATGTTCTTAGCAGTAATCTATTCTAACCTAATCGGGTTATACTCGATCAGAGCAGAAAAAACGCTTATTTACAAAAATCTGCAACAAAAGAAGACCTTAAAAGATTTAAAAGACCTTTGACTTCGGATACAACTTGTGAATTTGCTATCTATATATATTTAAAAATTTAATAGTGGCAATAATCATACTACCAACGTTAATTTTAAAAGCTTTCATGATGTTTTCGATTATTTATTTCTGATACAAAGCAACACTTTGTGAACAAGTTTATCTATAATGAACTTTATTATTATGTGCCTCTGGAAAAATTTAATGAATTCTTAATTTTGTCATTACAAGTAAAATGATTAGGATGCTTCATTCCTTCAAAAATAGACATATGTTGCACTTTTAGCTTTGCATCTCTAATGCCGCTGAACCTGCCTTTGCCAAAAACTAATCAGCACATCTCCCCATCATTAAGAATTGATTACTTTTTGAATCATTCAAATTTTTGAAATCGTCGACGAAAAATAGACTCTACAGGTCTACAAAAAATATTTTCAACTATAAGTTAACATAGGCAAAGATAAATATTTTTTTTATGTAGAACAAAAATAATGTATAATACTGTAGTATTTTTATTTATATCATTACATTTCCGCATTTATGCATTTTCGACAGCCATTTCTCAGTAGTCGATACTGCTGAGTAATACATATATATAATGTTTTAGCATGCGGTGTCAAATATTTGCTTTGATAATTCTGAAGTATACACGTGCAATAATACTCCTTTATGTATATGTACATATTCTGTTCATCTTAATTTTTTTTAAAAACTATTCCTTTTTCGTCTGCACTTGAAATCGCCATCGATAATCCGGACTTATCCAGCCCGACCTCGTTAATTGATCTTGTTTTTTGCACTACCAAGTCCTAATTGTAACCATCAGCGTTGCGATATTTCTTTCTGCGCTTGACCGAATTTCTATATGAAAAGCTATCTTTCACTGCTTCATTTTACTTCTATTGATTTTGAAACAAAATATATAGGTAAATAATAGATAATAAATTCATTTCTTCCTCAATAGATCGAGTAGTTGTAGATAGATCGACCGTTTGTCTTTGATTGCTATTGCTATTATTAAAATTCAAGAAATTATTCGTCTGTATATGCAAATAGTCACGTTAATTAAATTGACTAATTAAATATCACAACTCTTGTTTATCAAATATGCTAGTATACTTCAATTTCAGCTGTGACTATCAGAGCGAAATGCGTTGCATTATATATATATTGCATTATATATATATATATATATATATATATATATATATATATGCATAAAAATAAGATCAAACAGCAGACGGGCACTCTGCTACGAGAGTTTTATACTAAAAGGTTTTCATAATATGTGACTAACTTGCTTGTGATGTGTTGAATCTAAATAAGGCACATACTATTTCAACCCGTGACATTTCAAATTCTTTTTCTCCCAAGATTTGCAAATGCGTTTTTTTTATTTTTAGGGTTTGTTTAACTATATTTTAATATATACTTGCTCAATAATGCACCAGACTTTTGATACAATATTTAATAAAGTTAGTTATTCAGAAGTTCAATATGCCCGAGAAATAGTTTATCAGGCAAATTGTCTGATAAACTGTTTTCTCCAAGACAATATTGAAGTTATTTTCTACTAACGTTTTGGAAACCTTGAAAACGAAAGACCATAAAGTTTAATGACATATTTATTAGTATTATATATTTTTAACTTCGCGTAGGGTAGGTTATTGTAATGGGCCAAAAATCGAAATTGAAAACTTTCACATTTCTCGACGTTTTGAAGGTTTCTGAACATTTTGCCATACCTCAGAAAAAATTGATGTGTGTGTGTATATATGTATGGATACAAATTTCCAGTCACGTTTTCGGGCGCACGGATCAACCGATTTGAATGGTTCAAAAACATTCGATTCCTATTGATAGGGAGATGAGCTGATTAGTTTTTGGCAAAGGCAGGTCCAGCCGTTACGGAGATAAAGAGCAAAGAGTGCAGAAAATACAAATCGAGTATTTGAGAGAACGGAGCATCCGATTTGAATGGTCTAAAAAACATTCAATTAGTAATGATTGGGAGAAGTGTTTATTAGTTTTTGCTCTAATAAACTTATGCCTTTTGGCAAAGGCAGGCCCAACCATTTTGAAGATACGGAGCTAAATGTGCAAAAAATGGCAGTTTTTGAGAGAACTAAGCGTCCGATTTAAATGATTCAAAGAACTTTCTGCTTGTCTTAACAAAATAATTTATTTTGGAAAAAAAAATTTTGTTTCAACTTTTTTTTCTAAATCGATCATTTTTTTGTATATCGAAAATAATTCAGATTTTATTTTTAATTCTGACTATGGGTCTAATATACTTTAAACAAATAATTTCAATTTTGCAATTCAGTTTATATAATTCTTATAAATATTAGACAATGTTACAATATTAATAATAATCTATATGAAAACATTCAGTATTTCTCGAATATTTTGTTACGGTACGGGAAGTTTCAGCAATTTGCCTTAAGGCACGATGCCATACACCCCACTAGTTCGGAATTATTTTTTAAAATATATTATCAATTATTCTTAAAAAAAAGTATTAGGTAATTTTTAATATGTTCTCAATATACAGTACGATGTGAATTATATTGGGGATTATATTGGGTATGAAGTAATTAAGATAATATATTTAGTTAGTATGAGTTTTAAAAAGCTCCTCTAATCTACATATATTTACTAAACTATAATTTAATAAGGTACGTTCTAGTATTACCTAAACACTATAGGGGGGCGGGGGGGTTATTGATTTGCTTATTTTGGGTAAGAACTTTGCTTACTTTTGCTGACAAAGGGGAGGGCGGGGGGTAAATAATTGTAATAAATCTGCTTACGTAATACTTCAACGATCCCTAAGGCGAATCTCAGCTTTACTGTTCTGGGATTTCGATGGAACTTTATATGTTGATGGAGTTGATAGTCAAACCAAAAAGTTTATAATATGATAGACTTATGAAAAGTGGTTTAATTACAAAAACATAGTAAATCTAACTAGGCGTAAGTAGCAAATTGTCTTCTGCAAATTGCAAATTTTTCCTATATGTGCAGATTATTGACAAAATGAATAGAAAATGAGATTTAACGAATTTTGAGGTTGTGACAATAAGCAGTTTGAAACTTTCAGTTTCATGAAGATCGTCATCGATTATGAAGGAACGATTCGGCTGATCTTTAACAACAACTAATCAGCACTATTCCGACCGAGCTGATATTTTTCAAACAGTTTTTACATTTCAAAAATACATTCAGAATTATCACTTACTTAGGCAAAAATTGCACGGTACAACTATTTATTCATTGATATGATTTATATATTTGATATGTTTTTGTATATGCTGTACTTTTACTTAATTATCAAATTTTTGCATAAATGTATAAAAGTTCATATTTTATGGTAACATCAATCAATGTTTCTGTTAAATACCTGATGTTGAAATACTAAAACCATTTTCAGTAGTTTTTAATAACAAAACTCATTGGTGTCATGCCATTGGTGTCACTATGGTGTCTATGAACAGGGAAACTTAAATTAGCTTATTAACTTCCTCAATTATGATGCTTATAAAACATAAAATTTTTATGATGAAATAAATAAACAAACAGCTGGATCGACCCATGGAAAAACTGAAACATTTTTGAACCATTTTGCAATATATATGTACATTGTGAAGTAAGAATTACCTTGCTGTTTATACTTACTTGGCAATAATTTAAAAGAATCATATCTGTCAACGACCATTATCAAATGATGTTACGAGCAGAAGGAAGAGCTTTCAAGCTTTGTTGAGATAATGAGAAAAGTCGGTCAATGACGTGGCTATATAATAAATTAGAGTAATATCTCACCACAATATTTCCTCACAAATAATAGTATCTGTTGATTATTACGTATTAACTATTAGAGATATCCTTATTTTATGTGCTATAATAAAGTTTATTCATTAAATGACGCGACAGGCGTTGTCCTGTATTCACGTCTACAATTTTTTAATATCATATACTAATATTTACCGTTTACCTAAGAATAATAATTATTGTTTTTTAGGTTTTCTCTTCACACCAAAATGCATATACTTCAATATGAGCGATGTTAAATGTAGAACTGCTTTAAATAAAATGATGAGTCTCTATTCCCATACTGAAAATTGAAGTTTTTCAATCGGTATAGCAAGTTCAGAAAAAAATAATATATAGTATCCGCGGTAAAAGTACAACATTACCTTGGATTATACCGCCCAAAATAATTGCTCTAATAATGTTGCCTATAATTTTCATAATCTCGTACTATATTTTATCTGGTTTTTAGTAATTATAATATCTGAATTACATTTTTCTTAGTAATAATTTAATAAACATCATTACCTGGGACGCTTTTGGGGTCCTCAGCGCCCGAATGTCATTTTTTTTCTGAACTTGCATTATTTTACCTGTTTTAACAGTTTATGATTGAAATTATTATTATTAATGAATATTTGTGTTTTGAACCATTTTACTATTTATTTTGGGCATTTTAAGCAATTTATTCTTTTGAGCAAATCATAGGGGGCAAAAAAAACTTAGTATTTTATTATTAAACATAACTATAACATAATTCTGATTTTAACACTGATCATGTTAGATAATTTTAATTTATTTTTTTATTATTTAAGACATCCAAAATTAGATCTTAAACTTTTCATAATTGATATCGTAAGGGCCGAATTGTATGATATGTATGTATTCATCTTTTACTTTCCTATTTGTTGTTTTAAAGTGAAATTTTTAACGTATTTTGAAAATATTGGGCAAATATTAGTAAAATATGCAAAAAAATTATGTATTTCTTCATTTATATTCAAAATTTCATATCTTATATTGGCGCCCCCTAAGGCGTGCGCTCGTATTCTTCGCATGCCTCGCGTTCAAGGTAGGACCGTCCCAGATTATTACCTAATTTCATAACTTGAGTGAAATAATTTGTCATATCCTATTCAAATGTGTATCATTCTTATATTGTTTCAATTTCTGGCAATTTTTGGCAATAATAATGTCAACATTTCATTTTTCTTAATCATGAATTTATTATACATATTCTAATATTGTTTAGGCTCATGAGTAAATTAAAATTTTTGAAAATATTACAAAAATAATAATTTTTATATTATTACAATATTTTATTATTAATATCACTGCAAATCATTCTATAAATAGTTAATTATAATGAGCTTTATCTTTCATATTTATTAAACATTGGTTAAAATCTGTTTTTTATCAATAGGGCGTTTATGGCTTTCAGAGAATAAGATTTTTTTGATAGAATTTTTAGTATAGTTCTGTTTTTTTTAATATAGGAAAAGTACCATTAATAAGTTTTTCTACTGTTTGCATATGTATCATAAAAATAATAAATTTGAAAAAGATTTGTTGTGATAAATCTTAATAACAAAACCAAAAGCATATAATATACATACACACACTATATATAATGATAACTGAAGAATAAAAAGTAAAAAAGTTAAAAAATGATACTTTTCAATACTTGAAGTGCTAATATTTTCTGGGTTGTATTACTCAATTTCATTTTACGTTTTTCTCGTTAACAGCAAATTATTCAATGCATATAAAATAACTATCAAATGCAAAATATTGGTTCATGGAAAAGCATAATAACTTGTGAATATGATTCATTCGTTGTTTGAACTACACGAAATGAATTTAAATATATTTATATATGACAATTTGTTGTTTGTATATTTTACTAAGAAGTAATAGCCAATCAGCAATCTGAATAATATTACGATCCTCTTAATCAATGTTTTATTGTATTACTCAATTATTTGAATTTTGGATAGTAATAACTTGGGGTTTCCAAAATAAACGATGCAATAGCACATTTCATTACATTATATATGCAAATAGGCTCAAACTGTTGAATTAATAAGTATCTCCTAAAATTTGTAAGAAATGTGAATAAATTGTATAAATCTTATTGTCATTATGAGTTGCATTATAGATTTGTATCGGATTTAGTATTATTCTCTAAATATTTATAATAAATATATAAATGTCTGTTATAAACATAGCACTTTGTATTACGAATCATTCAATATATTTTTTGTCTGCCTCACATTAAAATAGAGCCATATTCCTATTCCACATAAATTTTATATATATTCTAAATTATAGAGTTCGCCAGAAAGTCCGACTCAACAATTTCATGTTTTCTTGTTTCTAGTCATTCTGAATCATTTGAGTAAACTGGAAAGTTAGTGTGTTTGTATGTGTATGAGACAAAATTTGACCATTCGGCGGCGCTTTTTCTAATTTTGTAAATTTAAAAACAATGAATCTAAACTACTAACTATACATCATTAATATGTAGTAGGGGAAAGTACCGTAACGCCGGACGGCACCAAGCACCGGACACTCTATTTATCACGTATTATTTAGGGAAGAGTAAATCTTTTTATTTCAAAATACAAGTGAAAGGGGCACTGGGGACACACAGGTACAGGATCACGCACCAAGCCTCGCATGTGACGCACATGGCCACGGCGAAAGCAACCCTTTTCTGTTTTAGGCGCAAAATCACGGCGTCACCTAAATATAAATGGAAGTAATTCTAGCATATTTATGCATTTACATTTGAGTGGTATGCAAAGATAAAAGTTCTACTTGATTTTAATCCGTAAAATGGTAAAATATTATCAGATCTTTTAACCAATTTTAGTAGGTGTCACCAAATAAACACTAAATCGTCCCTTATTGTTAGTGCCGGACAGTAAATATATTGATATTTCTTATGAGAATATACGTAATTTATTCCAATTCCAATTCCAATAATTTTGTTCTGTATGAGTGCTAATGGTCACTACATACCCCCATTTTTCGTATTTCCTAGTCGAAGAATGAAAAGCTTATGGTGAAGCTGAGAGTATCGGTGTGGCCCAGCCAAAAGGGGGGATGAATGGTGACTTTTTTGCAATATCTAAGAATATTCGTCAAAGACATTCCAGAGTGTGGAGAAGGCTACATATATGATCAATGCAGGTTATTTTGAAGTGTCCGGTACTAGGTGCCACTGTTTAAAATCATATTTTTTTATACCAAAGTTTGATTGATAGTATTAATTATTTTTCAGCAAATATTACGGTTTTGTTAATTTAGTTTGATTTCTAACTTTGTTATCTAACATAAGTCATAATTTAATGAACATTTTGTAAAATATTTTTTGATTTATTTATAAATAACCTTAGGTGTCCGCCACTAGGAGACTTTCCCCTATGTTTATTTAGCTTACTACAATTCTGCTTTTATTCACCTTTATCTATGGTTTTCTGAATGATGCTTTTGTGGTACTTAAATGTTATATATTGTTTTCGAAGTGCTTCAATAATAATTTTAACGTGATTGATTGTAATTTTAGTCAATGTATAGCCATTAGGTAGTAGGTACTAAGGAGCTTTATACAGCCATATAATAGTTTTTACACAATCAGTAGGAAAACTCGGAGAATAGTGAAAATTTGGCTAATGTAAAATGTAAAAATTTATTTGCAAGAAAATTTCAAAAATTCTTAAACTCTTCGATCACATTACTTTCGATCGATAGATTTAGTCAAGAAATAAATTGTAGTTAAAGAGTTTGCTGATCTTATATCCAACCATCATCAAACGTAAATTCTAAAGAAAATATACATATCATATATATATATGATACTGTATCACTCACGGTCATTATTATACCTGTCTATTGAAAATAACATTATTGGCAATTAAATATGCTTCTCAAATTTTGGGAAAAAGCTTATTATTATAAGGATATTCTGAAATATACGTACGTGTGGTTTTTAAACACGAATAAAAATGCAACACACTTTTCATATTCAAAAAGTATTCATATAAGCATTAAAATCTAAAAGGTAGTTTGTCCGGCGAAACTGATAAGAAAAAGAGTATAAATTATAACTTAAAAAGTTTTGAGGAGTGGAAGGAATGGTAAAAGAATATGGTTAGACAGAGCTTTTGGGGGTAAAAGTGCAGTATTCTAAACATAATTTTAATATAGTAGGTTAAAAATTAATGCTGTAATTCATAGTTTTGCATTCACATTTTAGATAAGTTATTTCATTTTACCTTCTTTGGAAAATAAATTTTGCAAACATTTGAATAAAATGATTATTTTTAATGCAACACATGGTTAGTTTCAAAATTTACCAAAATTATTATGTTGAGTAAAAATATAAAGTGCCTACATATTCTCAAATGCAAATTGCATATTATGAATTACCTATATAATTTTCAAAAATTAATTCTTTCAAAAAATGGTATTCATAAAAATGTTATCTGTAACGAGCGATTGCAGCATATACAAATTTATTCATTACAAATAAAACTGTTTGAATAATTATAAAATTACAAAAGACAATATAGATAGAAAATTCATTTCACAAAGTGCTCGTAAAGGTATATGAAAAAGAACTATAGCATAAAATGGCTTATGTATATGTGCTGAATTGAAATTCTATTGCTGAATGCATATGCATTTTGACGGTGTCCTATTACATTATCATTTTCAATTGTTGCAAAATAATTTATTTATTTTTAGAGTTGTAGGAAAATTACTATACAGTTAGTATTACACTAACACTTCTTCACACTAGCACGTTCGATTCCTATTGATTGGTGAGACGTTCTGATTAATTGGCAAGTCCAGCCGTTTTGAAGATACGGGACAAAAACTGCCAAAAATGGCAATTCAATTTCGAGAGAACAGGGCGGTCGATATTAGGTTTCCAAATTTTAATTTTTTATATAGAAAATAATTTTTTTCTCGAATATTCATTATAACAAAAATTTATCCGCTAAAGTGCGATCTAAAGCTAGACTGAATTTATTTATTGCTCAATTTTATGGATAGTAAAAGAAATTTAGTTCATTTTTAATTGGTGGAACAAAAAAATAATAGTTTATCTGGATTAAATAACTTTGAAAATAATTATTAGTTATCATATATTTATATTTCATGATAGTGAATATATATTTTTATGATAGTTAAAGAAAAGTTTTCGAATAAATAAAAATAATGCATTTTTAAATAAAATGTATTATTTTAAATAAAACACATCTATTAAATTAATAAAAATAAAAAATAAAAAAACATCAGATTCTTTTTTGATACATGCTTGTTAATATCAATTTTAGTTTTAAAAACAATTAAGCTATACCCCGAGTATTTCATATTCCGAGCAATTTTAATTAATTAATTTTTAAAATTCTAATTATTTTTTTGTTTAATAAAATATGAATTAAAAAAAACTGAGAATATCTATCGACTTGTTACTTATACGTTTCTTTTGTTTACTTACAAAATTCCCTGAAATAGAAAATACTCTCTCACTTGCGACCCAACTAGACTTAACTCTTTTAAAAGCCTAATATAGAAACCCTAAGTTTTTTGTTTTTTTATTTTATGGCTTCTAGGGCTAAACACTCTTTTTTTCAAGTTTATGTAGAGGAAGTTAATTCTTCAAGAAGTCACACTGATGTAAATTAATACATACAATAGTAAAAAAATCTAAATTAATAAATACATAAGACAGAAAGATAACACAAAACCTGTCTGGAAACCATATCAGACTGATAAGATTCCAAATGCTATTGAACCGATATGATTCCAAGAATCAAGACGCTCGCATCTATCTTGTACATTTGGCTATATTTGTCATTTTGCATTTACACAATGAAAACCGAGTTTTTCTACTAAAATAATGGTTTTCGAATTCCATAATCTTCGCCAAAAAACCGGATTTAAAACCGGTTTTTGAAAACCGACAAACCCTAGTCGATATGATTCAAGAAACTTGCATTGACGGCGCGAACAATTGGCTAAATTTTGCAGATCGAGCGGTTTCGAAGATTCAGAAAAACATTTGTAAAATTGTAAAAACGCCATTTTGCGGACAAAAATGACCATTGCGCATAAGAATATCAAGTTATCAAATGTTTTATCAAAATTTTAATAATAAGTACTAATCCTGTTTCTATTTTTTTGGGTTGCGTATCAAGATTTAATTAATTTTTGACTTTTAATTTATTTATTATTTATTGGTTATCATTCATACATAATTTACCTGAAAAAATAAGTCTTTGTTAGATCTTAGTGCAATAACTATTACATTATAAGCGCTGAAATATATTGGATTTTACTAGATAGACCTTCTTGCTTGTAGAATACGTAATGCCGATAAAGTTCTGATTTAATCTATTTATTACATAGAATTATGAAAATGGCACTTTTGTTAAAAACATAAGTATTGTTATTGGCCTTTGCTACAAACACGTAAAATCACTCTTTGATCACATTCTTTTAAAAACTCTGACTTGAAAATGATATAAAATGAATCGATAAAGCAAATGAGACAGTTGGGAGGAGTCAAGATAAAAGAATTGTTTAGGACCTGGTACCGAAATAGAAATCAATGGATGATTTATTTTGCAAAGGAGATGACATTCCCGTATTACAGAAAAGAAAATGAAATTGAAACAAATTGAGACGTGAAAGAATTGTCGAGTCAATTGACGACTTGCTTGAATAGAGATGCTGACTGATATTGATAAACTAGGCCAGTTTGTTAAAGGAGAAATGGCCAGAAAAATGTTTCATGTTATATGATGTATGTATTTAATATATTAAAAATTATAATGAAGTCCTTCGATATCAAATGTTTTATAAAACTTCTGTATACAAAAAATTACAAATAATTACGCAATAAAAATCAAGAAATGTTGTCATAGCAATAGACCAAGAAATGTAGGATGAAAGAATATATATGTTATATCTTGTCCTCATTTTCATTAGAGTAAATGACACCATGTTATTACTGTCAGTATTAAACCAAAACCAATATGTGAATCTTTATTACTCAGACCGAACTTAATGTGTTTGTTTACTTTCCATATAACTGCGAACCTTCTCTATAGTATCTTTCATACTTTATGTTCAATTTTTAATGACAATAAAATTAATTTTGTTGCATTTCTGATTATTTGTTAAGTTAAACCGAAAATTGTCGTATTTTTCGGTAGTATGTATTGTGTATAAAATGCTTTCATGTAATTAAATCAATATCGCTAATACTGATATTTTCTATTTTATTGAATTTATTTGAGGTAGTTAAGGTATGTAATTTTGTTGTTGAACACCACATTTTTTCATTCTCAACCATATTGGAATTTTATTACTTTAGTAACAATACGTTCTCAACTATCTTTATTATCAAAAAAAAACATTCGAATTATATACAGAAGCTTTTACGACTGCCTTTTAAGCATTTTTATGATCGTAATGATTTGAAAACTGGTTCATTAACAAGCTTATAATTGTGTAACAATTCAGAATGCTCTGCTCGAGGGCAAATAGCTAATATAATAAAATCATTTTCAAAACTTTGAAAGCTAACTTTATTATATTATAATTGATATTGATATAACTTTTTAGAATTTTACACATACTTTTTTGCGACTTTATTACCGGACACTTGAAAATTAAAAGGTAAAATGTAAATAAAGGTCTGATTGGAGTGGATTGATTTATTGTAAAATGAGCGTTTTTGTTAAATCTGTGCACGAGACAATCAAGTTCAAATGCCCGATTTTTAAATGTTAAATATATTATTTCATTATGAAGACACATAATTAATTGTTTTGATATTTTAACAGAAGACTGTTAACCCAGTAGTTTTTTTTCAGTTCATTTTTATTCAAGTTTATTCGAGCATATTTGTAATATACTTGAATAGTATTTTTAACTTCTAGAATAAGTTTGATTTGCGAGAAAATCTGGTTTGATGATTTTATGTTTTTTTTGACGTTTCAATCTATTCTGAATCAAATGAGACCACATTTGTAAATAGTATTTTTTACGTTTCATCGTTCTTTCAAAAACGGCTGAACCGATTTACACAACATACTGCAATTTCACGATTTTAAGTCAAGCCGATGAAATGAAAAATTTCATCAAAGTTTGAAAAAAATTATTTTACAAAAGTCAAAACTAGAAATTTTATTGACGTTTTCTCATTATCAGAAATAACTAAACGGACAGCAATGATTTAAAATCAATTCGATAAAACTTAAGTTGGTTAGTTGTTTTGCACAATGGGCTTATCCCTTGCTTTAGAATCATCGTAAAAGCGCAGTATTTTTTGTTAACTTCTTAGCCAAAAATCCTGAACCGATTTCGAAAATTTAAAAACTATACAAAAGGTAATTTAGGAATCGTTCTAATTAGTTTTTGACAAAGATCGACTTACAATTAGTATATTGAATTATCATTTACAGCCATGACCTCGACAATTTTCAGACAATTTTTTCTTAATATCATATGCGTACTTGTAATTAGATATATTATCTCGTGTGGTTTGAACACAAATTGAAATTTGTTAGTTATTAGAACCCTGATAGTAGGCCGCATACATGCCACATAAATCCATTTACAAACTGATATAGCCTGATTTGGATTTAATTTAATTGCGAAATATTGATAGATTATGCACTCAGAAGGTTTCAAAACATAAACTGCTTGATTTCTAAACAAGTGATTTATAAATAATTGATCGATAAATAAACATTTTAAATTTGCAAGTTTGCATCTATTTCTAACACATTGCTAAAATATAAATATTTAAAGCTTTATAAACATTATTTTGATTATGGTATGTCAGCAACATTTTTTTTATCAACTTTTGAAACTTGGTGTTTGCTAAATTACATTTTTAATCTGTTATTTTTTTGAGAGAGCAACTCAGTTACATACATATTAAATTTGTATATCTAATAGTGTAACAATTTTGGCTTGTGGATGCAACAATGCCCGCGAAAAGGAATTTTCAATGATTCAATCTATAACCCTAAATGATTTTTTGATATTATGCTGCTTGAAATCGAGCTTGGCCGAAGTTGGGTTACGCTACAGCTGGCTTTTTCAACAAAATAATTCACGATGATTAAATACCCTCAGCGAAAGATGTAATTAGCAGCATTAGACTTCACCATTACCAGAAGCTAGAAATTGTCATACATCTGCGAGAAAGAACCACACTCGTCGAGGAATCGAAAAATTGCTCTGGATTTATCTTACTTAACACATTAGCACAGCGGATTTCAAACTTTTTTCATCGCAAAAACTCGACGATGCATTTATATACTTATCCGTTCTAAATCAGTTCTGGCAATACTTAATTTTTTGCGTATCTTCACGTTTCAAAGGTTTAAAAATATTTTGGAAAAAAATGGATGTTTTGAAATGGGTATTTGTATTTATGTATGCACGTGTGGATACAAGTTTTGGTCCAAAATTTTGGCCGCACCTATAAATCGATTGAAATCGAATCAATCGACTAAAAGAAATTTGATTCCTATTGCTAGAGAGATGTGCTGATAAGCTTCTGGCTGATAAGGCAAGTCCAACCGTCTCGTATTAAGAATAAAAAAGTGCAGAAAATGGGAATTCGAATTTTGCAAAAACGGGGCATCCGATTAGATCGATTAAAAAGATATCGATTTTTACTGATGGGGAGGCATATAAAAATAGATGTATATGTGAGCGTGTGAATGTGTGTGAGTATATGTTTGAATACATTTTTTTAGAGCACAGATCAACCGATCTGAATTATACAAAAAATATTCTATTCATATTGTCCGGGAGACGTGCTGGTTAGTTTTTGACAATGGCAGGTCCAGTTGTTTTGAAGCCAAAAATGGTAATTTAGTTTTAGAGGTAACGGAGCGTATCTAACTTCGAATGAGCTAATTTTCTCTAAGTTTTCAAAAAATTTAAAGTTTAGTTAGGAATTTTAAAGTTTAAACATTTTTCGGTACAGAAGGTTTTTGCAATTTGTCTTTAGGCCTTAAGGCTTACGAAGAAACGGTCCGGACGATGTTTACCAAAAACATATCAACGCGATCTCCAACAAGAGTATCTTTCGAGTCTTTCGAAAAGTATTTGAATTATTAAATTAACGGCTTATTAAATTAAAGAAACGGCTTATTTGATCATTGCGCAAAATTTTTAAATCGGTCTTGCCGTTTTTAGGAAAAATTCATTACATATAGGCTCACATATATACACACAGATATACTTTTTCCAAATTTTGACTAATCCGATACAGAATGAATTGAAAAGTCGAGAAAATATAAAAATAGTAAATCGGATTTTTTCTCCTTCGGAAAGTTAAAGAAACATTAATTTCTCGTAGTGTAAGCTATAGTAATCGCAAAAAAATCAAAAATGATTTTTTTTTAAATATCTTTACGTTTGAAACGTTTCTGAACATTTTGGCATACCATAGAAAAATTTATGTATGTGTGTGTGTGCGTGCGGGTACTAATTTTCGAGGACAATTTTAAGAACACGAGTCAACCGGTTGAAATAATTAAACAAACATTCGATTCGTATTGATAAGAAGACGTGCTAATTACTTTTTAGTAAAGGCAGGTCGAGCCTTTTCGAAGATACAGGGCAAAAAGTGACAAAAATGGTAATTGATTTTTTGAGAGAACGGAGCGTCCGATTTATATGATTCAAAAAGCATTTTATTTGTATTCACGAAATAAAAAACTTTTTTTTTATTTATTTATTTTTCATAGCAATCTATACGAAGTACATTCAGCTACATTTATTACAGTTATATATTTTTTGACTGCGTGAGAAGGATCGCTATCCTGCGATAGCGCCTTCATAGATGTTATGTTATATTCTGTAGTAAATCATTGTAGATTCTTTTTTTGAGACTTTGGTGGTAAAGGATTGAACAGATCTGTCGCTAGTACGTTTGGATGACGACTTAGACGAGCTTTGTATCTGGTGCAGTAAAGACTAATTTCTTCTTCTATAGTTCGAATTCTGAGATCTTGATGTATCAACCAATTGGGAACGTATTTTGGAGCGTTCACGATTTCTTTTAAAATTTTATTTTGGAATCTTTGTAGAATAGTTATGTTCGATTTACTGGCCGCACCCCATAGTTGTAGGCCGTAGGACCATATTGGTTTAATAATTGTCTTGTATATTAGGAGTTTATTTTCTATTGTGACTTGCGATTTCCAGCCCATTAACCAATTAAGTTGCCTACGTGTTAATTCAAGCTGCTGACGCTTCTTTAAAATATGTTCATGCCAGGTTAATCTTCTATCTAAATGTAATCCCAGATATTTAACAACATTGGAAACAGGAACCAAATCACCATTCAATCTAACAGGGGGGCATGTGGATGAAACTATGGAGAATAAAAGTGAAATAAAGAACTGATGAAATTTTGGCGGACATAAATCATTAGACATATGCACTTCAAATTATCACTTATTTTAAAGGTTTTTTTTATAATAACAAATTTTGTTTACTTTTCTTTGGTTTCCGTATCAATGTTTATCCGTTATATTGCGACGCGGCGCCCACGTGCTTCGATTTTTCGTTTCTACGCAGCGATTGCAAAAAGTTCAAAATTTCCAAAATATTTCAGTATGAAAAAAATCACATTTTTCAAAATTGTTAAAAATCTCAGAAATCGATTTTTTAGAGCTCTAAAATAAAATTGAATCTTTTTTAAAAATTTAACTATTTGCTACGGTTAATTCCAACACTTTGCTTTGAGGCAGGATGTCATGCACCACTAGTTCATATTCTTATGTTAATTTTGTTGTTCGATGAGACACTCTATTCTAAATCCTTCGCCAAAACGCTTTCATTCTTTTTATCTCTCGGACAAGTGTTGTTATTGAACAGTCGTCTTCACTTTTATTGGTTCCTTTCTTCCGAATGTCGAACAAAATATCATTTCGCTACTTCGAAGGTCAAACGCGCCGTCGCGTTTTGTAGGTGCCGCGTCGGGCGTCGCGATGCGTCGGGTTACAGCTATCAGGCCGGTATCGCGGAACAAACAAAGTTCAGTTAGCCGCGCGAACCGATCTACGCCGCATCGCCGTATCCGCCTGCTCTACGCCGGTACGCGCGACCACGCCGTTACAACGGACCTTGCGATGAATGGTCGAATTATGTACCGCCACAACGCAAAGCCGGTATTTTCAAACTGAACGATTAGACTTTGACCGTGACAACAAAGGTCGAAATAAAATATTCAAAAACATTTTTGAAGATGAACCAATGCCAGAACGTCAAATTAAAATGTTGATAGTTGTTTTTGTCACGTTCGATTTGCGTAGTGGCTTCTACAGAATGATATAATATTTTTAAATTTATTAATTATTGTAATATTTGATACAGGAAATTGTTTCTTATTTCTAATAAAAATTGATTTCATGTGCGGCAAAGTTGATTTGATTATTTAAAATATTAAAAGTTGTGCAGTGTTAAATTTTTCCAAATCCTATAAATTAATCAAAATTAAATTGTGATATGAAATATTGATACTGAAATTAATGTTCTGATGATATTTATATAAATGTTAAAAATTTAAAATTAATAATCAAAATATAAGCATATAAATGTAATCAATTTTTACCATTATTAGTTAGTTAAATATTGTCTCTGTCACGTTGCATTTACGTAGTGGCTTATGCAAAACGACGGAAATAATGATTATTAATAATTTGTAATAAAAACTCAGATTATTTGAAATCTTTAAAATTGTGTAGTGTTAAATGATTTCAAATCATCTAAATAATGTCAAATAAATTAATATTTAATTGCGCTGTAAAATTTATTCTCCAATTATATCTATATTTAAATGTTAAAATATATGTTAAATTTATTAATCAATCAATAAGTATATGAATGAAATCAATTTCTACAATAATTAGTTAGTTGCATAGCCGATAGTGACATTTGCATAGTGATTTTTGCAAAACGATACTAATATTTAAAATTTTATCAATTGACAAGTTGCAGTGTTAAATTTTCCAAATCCTATGAATAAATCAATATTTATAATCGTGATGTGAAATATTGATACTGAAATTAGTGTTCTGATATTTATATTTAAATGTTGAAAATTTAAAATTAATTATCAAAATATAAGCATATAAATGTAATCAATTTTTAACATAATTAGTTAGTTGAACATTGTTTTTGTCACGTTGCATTTACATAGTGGCTTATGCAAAAAAACACAAAATTTCAAATTTTATCAACGAAAAAAATGATTATTTATAATTTGTAATAGAAACTCAGATTATTTGAAATTTTTAAAATTGTGCAGTGTTAAATTGTATTTAAATCATTTAAATAATGTCAAATAAATTAATATTTAATTGTGATGTGAAATATTGATACTGCAATTTATTTTCCAACTATATATATATATTTAAATGTTAAAATATGTGTTGTTAATATTATCAATTTCTACAATAATTAGTTAGTTGCATAGCCGATTTGCATAGTGATTTTGCAGATCGATACAAATGTTTAAAATTTTATCAATTGACAAAATGATTATGATTAATTACTAATAAAATTAAATATATGTGGGGAAAACTTGACTTGATTAATTGAAATCTCTAAAATTGTGCAGTGTTAAATTGTTTTCTAAATCTAAAAACCAATATTTAATCTTGATGTGAAATATTGATACTGAAATCAATCTTCTGATGGTGTTTATATTTAAATGTTTAAAAGTTAGAATTAATCAATCTTTAAGCATACGAATGTAATCAAGTTCTTCGATTTTCATAGTGGTTTTAGCAGAACGATACAAAAGTTTTAAATTTATTTACCAAATAAGTTTATGTATAATTCATTTCTAATAAAAACTTATTTAAAAAATGGTAAATAAATCCATATTTGTGATGTGAAATACTGATACTGCTATTTATCTTCTAAACGCATTTATCCTTAAACGTTCAAAATATGTTTAAAATAATTTATTCAATCTTTAACCATATCAATGTGTTGAATATCTACAATAATTAGAATAAATAATGTTGTTAACTCTATATTTTCTTAATGTATATTGCTAAATTAAGTGTTTATTCTAATCAAAGTGGTTAAATCGTATAGTGAAAATGTTTCAAAATTTATTAAAAGTGTTTCTTAATTTATGCAACTAGTACTAACTTTATTTAATAAATTTGTGGCTTGTACATAAATTATATTCTGAAGCGGAAATTGCTGGCGCGGAATTAATATTCCAAGGATATTGAATTTTTTCCATAATCAGTCATTGAATTGGCAATTATTAACGGAATATTTGAATGTTGCCGAATGCCGTCCATATCGGATATGAATATCATTTTTGAAAAGCAAGGTTTCATATATTATTCGTAAAAAGGTAAGATACTATTTTTTTCATCATTTCGATAATAATCTGTATATAAACAATTGGTTCCAATAATTATGGTGAATTAAAACCACATCACATTTAGGTGAAAATAAGTATGTATAATTATCGAGGAAAAACCATATTGTTGGTGTTATGTTTTGTTATGCATATTAAATTTGCAACCGTAATCAATCAATTAATTTGGAACGACTAAATTTCGTATATTTGTTTATATGGATTAATTGATACAAATTGTGCTCTAAATATTTTCTCGAAAAACAAATTAAGCAATATTTTTGTTATAATAATAACATAATTATTATTCTTTCTATCGGCAAAAAAAACAAATTACATAATGAACTAAAATATAGCAAGAGTAATAAATTTAATAATAATTATATGTATAAAGCACAACTAATATTATTGTGAATGATATTCATTATCAATATCAACGATAACGTGATCACGATAATGTTGAAATGACTTATGAAGTTAGTAATAATAATTAGTAAAAATAAGTAAATGGACAAAATGAGTAAGTGGATTTTGCCTTATGGCAGATTAAATCAACCGAAGTTAATATTTTTTTAACTGTTCAAAAATGAAGTTTTCGCTTTCACTATAAACTAAACATTGCGATTTCTAACTATTATCTCTCAAATACATTTATAATATTAATTTTAGTGCGCTAATTAAAAACTTTCTTGTAGGTCCTAAAAGCGCCCGATATTTCGAATTTTAATGAATTTATATATTTTAACCGATTTTCCTAGAATTGTTTAGTGCATAAACTTTGCCGTCATGTTTAAATTTATTAAAAACTCCAAAACATTTTTTGAAGAAACTTAATAAATTATTTTGTAAATAAATTAAGCATCATCATCCATTAAGCAACAAGTGTACGTAGTTCAAGATTATTTAATCATTTTAATATTAAACTACTTGTTACGTTTGTGTGAATCATAAAATTTTATCATTATCCATTTTTTTCTACGTTGAATTACGAAGAAACGGGAAACGATTTCTAAAAACAAATCAACAACACAATTTCCAACCAATATCTCTCATACAATGTTTTAAAATAAAATAAAATCGATCAACGGTAGTGACTTTTAATTTTTGAAATCGGTCCAGCCGTTTACGAGAAAACACGAACGAAAGATCGAAAAATCGGCTCACATAAAGACACAGTCATTTTTGTGATTCGGTCTCATTCGATTCAGCTTTTCACAAATTAGCTTTTTTGAAAGAAAACAAACTTCCTTTTCAGAAAGTTCATAATAATTATTTTTTAATCCGTAAATAATATAAATATACATCAGTAAATATTATTCCTTACGCTACATACCCAACAAAAAAAAAAAAAACAAATACTTTACCAATAATCTTATCAAAAATGAATTTTGCGACAAATTGTATATTTTTATA
>NW_020537324.1:51071253-51100645 GCF_003426905.1 Ctenocephalides felis | reverse complement strand
TTATTTGATACGTGCTATATGTTGTTATGTAGTTCATTTTGGTTTAGACAGTATATTACTTAAAGTAAAATTAGACCACTGTGCACCGCCCTACCTTATTTGTTTTAGAAAAGGATGCTTAAAATGTTCATGATTGCGGAGGTCAAATTTATATTATATATTCAACAAATACCCATAAATTTTTCTTATTTTTTAATGTAAAAAATTTTATGTTTTGTACTATATAATATGGCCATACAAATATTTTCAAAATTTACAACTTTTTTTGCACTCATCGCAAATATGATTTTGTTATATTCAAGATTTGACCAGGACTTTTTCTATTTAACTCGGAACCCTTTCGGGTAGGGATACAATTGTATGAGTATAAATACCTGTAACTTATAATAATAAGGGAGACTAGCAAAATTAACGAGAGAAGAAGGTTGTGGAGTAAAGATCGATATATATCATAAACTAAATAGTGGTTTTATTCATACATGTTATGGTGATGGAATATTTATAATTTACAGTCCGTTGATATCAAATTCATTATAGTGATCGTCACCAGTATATATAAATAAATAAATAAATAAATATATATATATATATATATATACATTGTGTACAATATATTGTGAATGAAAAATAAAAAGCACTGAATAGGTTGAAATTAATTTACATCTACTACTTTCTGTTAGATATTGATGAATGTATATTTCATAAACGAAGCTTGCTAGCTAGTGTAAAGGTAGCTGTCAAGTGAACCATTTCCATAAAGCTTGGTTTTGTAATTGATTAATTAATCAATTATTTCCAGACGTCTCATAAAATATGCTGACCTAAATAACCTAGCTTTCATTATTGTGATCTTTTAATGAAAATTCAATTGATTTCAAGTTGAGTTAAAGAACATGTTAATTAAAACATCTTCAATTTTTCAAGTTCTATTCATTGTAGTCTAGTACTTGTAAAAATATTAATACCGAGCATTTATTTTATAGGTGAAATCAATAATATTTTAATCGGTTTATTGATCAAATCATGTTATTTGAATGAGATGATGTAGTTACAACTTTGGAAATGTAAGCACGTTACCGTTCAAAATGGAAGTTGATATTGATGTAGAACTGAATATAGATAGTATAATGAAAGAATTATATATTAGATTGAAATCCATTCAGCAATTGTTTGAATATCACTTGATTTCAAATATCAAGCTTACACATATGCATACATACTAGTGATGTGCCGACTGGAAAATTTCTTGATTCGAATCATTTGACTTGGAAAAGAAAACTGATTCAAAACTTGATTCGAATCAAGCTTACATATGATCAAAAAGTGTCATTTGGCGGTCAAAAATGATTTTTGAACATATGTACATCAAATTATCAGATATTTTATAGAGATTTTTATAATGTGTACCCATTTTGTGTAAATTTTTTTGGGTTCCGTACCAAGATTTTTTATTTTAAAGTTTATTTATATGGTTCAAACAATTGTCCTCGAAACTTTTGACGGTATGGAAAAACCGATTTATAAAATTGAAAAATCGATTCGTACTCTTTCGCGAGTCGTTTCTGCAAAAGGCAATTTTGCCGTTTCGGAGATATGGAGCGCAAAGGATGTAAAAACGGTTATGTAGTGTTTGAGAGAACGTATCATCTAATTAGATTAATTCAAAATACCTTTTGCTTGAGCAGACGGTGTGCATAAAATGCATTTACAGAAAATTTAATAATTTTGAATATTTTTAAAAAAAATCGTATTTGCGATGAGAGAAAAAATATTTGTTTCTTGCATAAAAAAATAAAAAAATATGGGTATATATCGAATAACCAATTTCAGACTTAAGCATGTTTCAATAAATTTGACCTCCGCAATGATGAACATTTTTAAGCATCCTTTTCTAAAACAAATAGGATAGGGCGGGGCACAATGGTCTAATTTAACTTTAAGTAATTATCTAAACCAAATGAACTACATTACGACATATAACACGTGTCAAACAAACAACTATTTAACTATATTCAATAAAATTTTCAGATAATTCCTAATTATAAAAATGCGTACTATTTTTGTTATTTGTCTTTTTTGCCCTATAGGTGAAGTAAAATTGGCAGAAAATGGAGAAGGAAAAACATCAAATTTAAAAATTGACTCTGGTAACACATAAGTTAATCATAAAATACGCTCGACGCCCAATTTTTAATTAAAGAAGTTTCTGCAATTTGACTTAAGACACGGTGCCATGCGCCTCGCTTGTTGTATCTATGCATTGGCCATGAAGATAGCGATCTTCATGGCATTGAGCTTTTGTACCCATAAGTTGCTATCTTGTAGAAAGGGTAGCGCAGGATTAGATCGCAGGATTAGACCTCCATAACTAAAGTCCGCGTACTAACGTGTATAATAAATAAGTAACAAATATATCAAATCTCCAATCAAGTAAAGCTTAGTGACAAATCATTTATTGTAATAAGAATTAGCAACAAATATAAAACTGCTACTAATTCATTCAGTGTTTTATTCAATTCACAGTTACAAAGGTTAAATTACAACCTAACAACCTGAGATATCAAAGAAGAGACCTGATAATTTTTATAAAAACATACTACAATACATATTAAAAATGATTTAATTTTGAAGACAGTTGAAATATGTTTTCAGTGTTTTTTTTACAACAATAGATAACGAAGCACTTTGCCGCAAAGCCAGGCAACGAACATGATACATATTTTATAATAAAATGATTTTTTTTCCTAGTAAATAGCTACATCACGTTATTAACTTTATAAATTTACTTGGGAATAAACGAGGAACTTAACATATAACTATTTCAAAAAAAATTGTTTAAATTTCATTAATTTAATAGTAATGATTTTAGTAATAATCGATAAGTATGTACAGAAAGACTTATTATAAATATCCTTATTTAATTTGAGCCTGAAATTTAGTTTTATTTCATGCAAATTATGAATTACTAAGCTTTCTATATACTTTCCAATAGTATCGATTAAATTAATAGATTACCACAAATTATTAAATTTGCTCTATTATTAAAAAAGCACCTAATCATTAGTGCTCATAGAAATGAAAGGTACTGGAAATAATTCTCAGAAATTTAAATTCTTTAAACAATGACGGTCTCAGTTTTGGATCAAAATAAATATTTTTAGTGCATATTATTTTATAGTTTATATAAAGCTCGTATATTGATAAAATTATGCATATTATTTTGACGTATTTTGTAGTTAAGTAGCGGTTAGGATAAAACTTAATATAATATATAACGATCTTATTTGGAATATCCTATTAATATTGATTAAATTACTATGCTCAATATTGTTTATCTAAAAAAAATATTATCGATGTTTATAAGTACATAAGTAAATATTATCTCTATTATTTGAAACATGTTTAGTTAAAGACAAAGCAAAATGGAAAATTAAATAAATTAAATAATGAAAATTTCATTATTTAAAATATTTATAGATAAAGCAGAGCAAAATGCATAAAAAATCATTCCATGCGGCATAGCTTTATTTCAATAAATTTCTATTATTCTATACAGAACCCAAATGCATTTATCTCACTGAATATATAAATACGCTAGTCTTTTAAAATATATCATTGCAAAAGTATATAGCAAAAATATATAGCAAAAATAATGCATTTTTTCTCTTCATACCGAGTTTAAATTACACTAGCATTTTACTATGGATGAAGCACGAAAATAAATACCTTCACCACAGACTAATATAATTTATAAACATTTCTGCTGAACTTTTAGTACTAACTTTACTTTGAACTGCACCACTAACATGAGCAGAAATATTAAGCTCATAATTATGCATTAGGATTATAAAATATTTGCTTGTCTGGTAGAATAAAATTTTTCCTTACATATTTTTTTATGAATTTCTGAAGAAAATATATTTTTTATTTGATATAATTGTATGCACTTTTATTGGAATTGAATTATATACACCTTTTCAAGATAAAAAGGTTGATATAAAAACTGAAATTTACGATTTAAGTGTTGGCATAAAATCAGTTTATGGTATTAATTAACTTATTATTTATAATTATTAACTTGATATTTTTGTTTTTTGAATGTCTATCCAATTTACATTTGGGTAAAAGAAATCATCTGGTGATATTATTTGTATTCTAGATGTATGTTTGTAGGAAAAATGAAACAACTAGTTGGTATTGGTATTTTGCTTTGAGGCAAGTTACATAAACTTCCGGATATGTGTAAATAATCGACTTAATCGATAGAGAATAAATCAATTTATGAGTGATTAAAAGTATTCCGAGTGGATTTATTACACATAATTGAAAACCAACGAACACTTTAACACAGTATTTTTTAAGGCAAATTTTCACAAATCAATAATTTTTGTAATTGAACTAGTTTCTGTACGACTTTGATGGTTTAATACAGAGGTGGGGAACCTTTTTGCCATTAGCGGCCACACTTAAATTAAACAGCAATAAAAAAGGCCGCATATTGATTGACCAAAAAAAGTGACTTTTGTGAAATTATTACAGTTTTTTTTATAGTTTTAACAATTTATTGCATTATATTAATAAAAGTAACTAAAATACTTCAAAATTTTAAATATAATATAATATATAATAATAATAATATAAAATGATATTACAACATTACAAAAAAATACAAAAAAAAATATTTTTTTGAACACTAACAATAAGTTAGTGACTTATTTGGCTTTGTTTTTTTGTCGAAGGAAATCTAATGAAACGTTTCGAACGTATGTAATGAGATAAAATCGACTTCGTTTCGATAAAATCGAATTTTAGTTCGTTTTAATTTTATTTAAACATTTATTTTTTATATAAAAATGATATTAAAGTCTTTTGATTTGAATTTGATTTTCATATTCTTATTGTTACATAAATATTATATTATATTTTTATTTGAAATAAAAAATTATATATTTTTCTTATACCATTGAATTCACTGCAAACTAAGGTGTTAACGGTTAATTTAGGGAATTTCGGGCTTTGGAAAAACCAGATTAAATTCATTTGTAAACTTTGGGTATGAATATTCCTGCTTGTTGTCATTCATGACAATAGTTATAACAAAAAAAGAATTAATGCATTAAACGCAACGTTACCTCTTTCCAAAAAAAATATACCTAGACGCTATTGACAGACAGACATTTAAGAATATAATTTAAAAAATATTATTAATAAATGATGTACCTACTCTATTTAAGGAATAATAATGTTTACCCATGAAAATAAGCGTAACATTTGATAATGTATAAACTAATAATAATAAACGCGAAAGAAATATTTTAATTAAAATATGTATTTATTATGCACAAAATGTATTGTTAATTTATATTTTGCATTTGAGTTGTTCTCATTTCAAATACTTCACTCTATATTTATATTTTAGGATTTAACTATAAATAAATTCTATATATACATGTGCAAATAAATACGGACACATATTTTGCCTACAGCATTTTTGAAAAATATATTTTTGTATTTTATGAGAAAAAAGGTACAGTTTTGTGTCATTTTATAACTATGATCTCATAAAATTGCCAATTTATCTAGGTGAAATCTGGTTGATTTGCTTGGAGAAGTATAAATTTTTATCATTTTACTACGGATACGCATAAAAATCTTCAACCCGGGTGCTAACGATTCTTTTGCACTGTTAATTTTTTTATAATACTTCTTGAATCATATAATAGGCGATGTCTTGCGAAATCAAAAATATTGCTTATATTAAATAATATTAATATTATATATTACATCTCTATTTTGTATCTGCCTAAGAGTCTGTGTTTCAGGCTAGTAATCAGATGTCATGTTACATTATGACTGTTTTTGGTGAGATTTTTCGCGGAACTGTCATGACGTTGGTGTACAATAGTTGTTTGAAAGTCACTCTGCTATTTTGTACTAGACGGCCAGGGCCGCGAGGCCGCAGATTCACCACCTATGGTTTAGTATGTTCATTAAGACCAAGTACTACTGAGAAACGCCAGTCCTCATCGAAATATATCGAATGACATACATACTTTTTTCAAATTTGGGCTCATTCAATTCAGAATGGCTTAAAACGTCGAGAAAACATAATATTAGCGAGTCACAATACATAAACTTCTTCTTCAGGAAGTTAAATAGAGTACAGTACTATATACTATAATATAGTTGTACATTCTGGTTAAATTATATCTACACAATATAATAGATAGAGACTGCAAAATAAAACTTTTTCTCAAGGACCAGTTATCACAATATATTCCTTTCTTTTGTTATATTTGATTTAAAGATTTAATAATATTTTTAGAGAATTTTGAATAATAACTATCAAATATGTAATATACCCACTACAAATAGCGATCCTGTTGTTCAAGAAAATTATATTATGATTATTCACATGTGACCTGTTGCATTAATGCAAGTTGAAACTGCTCCTGAACATACGCTGAAAATTGACTTAGTCGAAAAGAATTATTATTAAGCAACTCTACGTCGCTTTTAATATTCTTTATATTTAAACCACATGTCCATCTTTAACTTAAAACCAAATATGAAATTTTACGTTATAATCACAATTATATACTGTAAGTCCTTGATCCCCAACTCTAGAATTCATGAAATTTTATGTGACCTGCCAGGTAAAGACGATATCGATATTGCACTTTTAAATTACTTTTATAATAGTGTTCCTTCTGTTTTGATCATTAATCTTACCTGTCTAAACAAACACCTTCAAGTAAAATTAACAGGGTGGTTGTCCACTCATCTGGAACATAATGTAATTGGTTAGCGACTGTAATGGGTAATCATTTTCTCCAATATTTTTGAAATTAATGAATTATATGGAATGATTGATATTCAAAATTATTCGAAAATTAATCATCAATAACTAATCCTAACTAACTAAATCTAACCGATATTACCTTAATATATATTTAAATAAATAAATAAATAAATATAACCTATATTATCTTAAGTATTAAATAAATAACAAAACCGCAATAACACTTGAGTTTAATTCTATTTACTCATTAACAAAGTTCGGAGGTATTTTCTCAAATGAACGAATTGGATCCTAGAATATTTTAAATTACCTAATTTAATTTATCCTCGTAATGTCTTCTTCTTTCCAATCGAGTAAAATATCTAATCAAAACTTTTTTTACCAAAAATTTAACAAAAGTAACTTATATTATAATTTATAAATATGTTCTGTTTTAAAATAGCGAATAGAAACCATTACTACTAGTATTATTCTCAGCGTTATATTCCCACAGCTTTTGTAAATGTAATTTGCAATTTGACTCAATTTCAATTAGATTTATCCTACGGCAACTGCATTAGACGTATAATACATATTAAAGATAATTGTGCAAGACTTCTTAGTATTATATTTATAAATAATATGATTGATATGATTATCATTAGAGCAATAGGTTTTCATTATTTGCGATTATAAAATAAATAACTATTACTTGTCAGTGAATTATTATTAATGAACTATTACCTCAGTTTTTTTAAATTATTGAACAGTTGTAGCAACATGTTCTAATTAAATTTAGAATAGCATTTTAATTCGGATTAATGAAAATTATTGTACAGCAAAATATCTGTAAACATAATAAAAATAAATAAATATATAAAATATAATCAAGTTCTTATGAGGTAATTTATAGTAATGGCAGAAATTAAAATTTTTGTATATCTTTACGTTTTAAGACCTTCTGAACATTTTGGTAGACAGGTAAAAAAATACAGAAGATAAACAGGTACCCAGGTAAACAGGTTATCAGGTAAAAAAGTCGAAAAGAAAATATGTAGACTGAGAGACCAATAAACCGATAAATTGATAGACTGGTAAGATGGTAAACAAGCCTGTTTCCATAGGTTACCAGGTAGACAGATAAGCAGTAAATATGTAAACAGGTAACCTGTTAGACAGGTAGAAAAATATATAGAGAAGCAAACAGGTAGACGGTTGTAGATGTAGAGAAAAAGGCAGGTGGACAAGGGTTGGTAGATAGGTAGACAGATTATATATAAATGCAAAACAAATTTATCGGAAAATTAATTGCCACAAAATAAAATGCTACTTACAACAAGTTATATTTTGAAAATGTGCAATGTTTATAACAGTTTTACACAATTTATTTTATCTCAAATATTTTATTATGTTAAATATTTTTTTATGTTGAATAAAATTTCAAAGTTTAAAATAAGCATATGCAAAAAATATCTTTGTGCAAATATGTACAGAGAATTTTTAAATAGAAAAAAGTACGAAATATAATCATAAATGCAGCAAAGAACCAGCTCTTTATACTTATTACTCTTGCACTAGTTTGCTGCACTTCAAAAAGCTTTTAATTTAAAATTTTATTACATTTTTAATTAAATTGATGAGAAGATGCCACATTCTTAATAAATTGATGTCGAGTGAAATGTTCAAATGTAATACACATACTTCCTAAAATACTAGTACTAATTAGTACTAACTTAAAATAATGTTGACACTTACCTTGATGCAAGTTACATGAACTTCCCGCTATGTGTAATTATCGATTTATTCAATAAAAAATAAATTAATTTATGAGTAATTAAAAGTATTCCGAGCGGATTTATTACACATATTTGAAAACGAACGAACACGTTATCTCGGAGTATTTTCTAAGAGCAAATATATTTTATAATTGAACCAGTTTTCTTATGACTCTAATGGTTTAGTATGTTTTTCAAGACCAGATTCTCTATCATTATACCAAGTAAATTATCCAATTTTAATTTTAACAAACATCAAAAAAACTACTCATTTTCTCAAACTCAGATGAATTTAATTTTTTTTTTTTTTTTTTTTTTTTTTTTTTTTTTTTTTTTGTTACAATTTATTTTTGTTAATCAAGACTTTAATGTCTTATTTACAAAATTGATATGAGAAAAAAAAAAATACAAAAAAAAACAAAAAATGCAATACATTGAATATAAAATGAAAAAAGTTAAAATAAAAATTAAATTAAAACAGTAATACAAAAATAATAACATAAATGAACGATGACGTGATGATGTATGCCGCGTACTACGTCAGGGCGCGTGCAGACATTGGGCTAGGTGTTTGGTAGATCGGAAGGCCATTTCTTGCTCAATCTTCTTATCGGTCTCTGAATCGCTTGAATTGTAGGATTTGTATGCTGGATTAATTTGTTGTTGAAAGATGAACTTCTAATCTTGATCATTTCGTTGACAGTTGAGATTTTCAAATCCTTATGTAGGCAAAAATTCGAAATATACCAAGGCGCATTAGTAAGGATACGCAGAATTTTATTCTGGCACCTTTGAATGATGTTTATGTTAGATTTGCATGAGCAACCCCATAGTTCGATTCCATAAGTCCAAATCGGCACTATGATAGTTTTATACAAAAGTACCTTGTTATCGAGAGAGATTTCAGATTTCCTCCCAAAAAGCCAGTAAAAATCTTTCATTTTAGATGAATTTAATGAAATCGATTCGGTAGTATGAGCTTAAATGTGGACGGAAAGTTTAACACTTTTTTTCCAATTTACAAAGAAACGGCTCGGTCGATTTCGGTCAAAACTGAGAAACAATAATCCTCATCGAGATACATCAAATGGCTTTTAAATTTCAGAAATCGGTTGAGGCGTTTTTGAGAAAACTTCGATAACTAGTTGGTTTCGTATTTAGCCTTGAGGCAAGTTACATGAACTTTCCGATATGTGTAAATAATCGACTTAATCAATAAAAAATAAATTAATTCATGATTGATTAGAAGTATTCCGAGTGGATTTATTACGCATCATTGCAAACGAACGAACGAACGAACACGTTAACTCAGAGTATTTTCTAGAAGCAAATTATAATTGCACCAGTTTCCGTAGGACTTTAATGGTTTACTATGTTCAAGACCAAGTACACTATCGTTATACCAACTAAATCATCTAATTTAATTTTTAACAAACGTCAAAAAAAACTACTCATTTTCTCAAACTTTGATGAATTTTTAAAATTAAACTACTTGTCGTGAGGCCGTAATAATTCAGTAAGTTCTATAAGACCATGATATATATCACCAAACAAAGTTCCATAAAGATCGCCCTAAATTTTTTTTTCAACACTTAATTACAAGAAAACGGCTCGGTAAATTTTCACCTAAAACTAATCAGCACCATTCCCAACTAACATCTTTCGAACAGTTTTTGATTTTTTAAAATCGGTTCGGTAGGATGAGCGTAAATGTGGACGAAAATTTAACACTTTTTTTCAACAGTTAATTGCAAGAAAACGGCTCGGTAGATTTTCACCTAAAACTAATCAGCACCATTCCCAACTAATATCTTTCGAACAGTTTTTGATTTTTTAAAATCGGTTCGGTAGGATGAGCGTAAATGTGGACGAAAATTTAACACTTTTTTTCAACAGTTAATTGCAAGAAAACGGCTCGGTAGATTTTCACCTAAAACTAATCAGCACCATTCCCAACTAATATCTTTCGAACAGTTTTTGATTTTTTAAAATCGGTTCGGTAGGATGAGCGTAAATGTGGACGAAAATTTAACACTTTTTTTCAACACTTAATTACAAGAAAACGGCTCGGCAGATTTTCACCTAAAACTAATCAGCACCATTCCTAACTAATATCTTTCGAACAGTGTTTGATTTTTTAAAATCGGTTCGGTAGGATGGGCGTAAATGTGGACGAAAAGTTTAACACTTTTTTCCAAATTACAAAGAAACGGTTCGGCCGATCGTCGCACAAAACTGAGAAACGATAATCCTCATCGAGATACATCAAATGCTTTTTAAATATCTGAATTCGGTTCAGGCGTTTTTGAGAAAACGTCGATGAAAATTCTAATTTTGGCAAATGCCAAAAAGACCGTACTAATTTTTGCAAACTTTGACGAATTTTTAAAGCTGAACCTGTTGTCGTAGGGCCGTAATATTTTAGTATGATCTAGATTCTAGAAGACTATGGTATCTACCGTCAAAAAAATAATCATAAAAATCGTCGAATTTTTTTTTTTTTAAACTTTATTACAAGAAAACGGCCCGGCCGATCTCTACCAAAAACTAATCAGCACGATTCCCAACTGATATCTATCGAATGGTTTTTGAATTTTCGAAATCGATTAAGAATTGCGGGCTAAAACGTGGACGAAAAATTTTTCACTTTTCTGCAATTTACAAAGAAACGGCCCGGCCGATCGCCGCACAAAACTCAGAAACGATAGTCCTCATCGAGATACATCGCATGGCTTTTAAATTTTTGAAATCGGTCCATCTGTTTTGGAGAAAACGTCGATTTACGGCAAAAAATCTGTTCACACACACACACACACACATACACACACACACACACATACTTTTTTCAAATTTGGTCTCATTCGATTCAGAATGGCTTGAAACGTCGAGAAAACATAAAATTAGCGAATCGGATTTTTTGATGAAAACATAAACTTCTCCTTCGGGAAGTTAAAAAGTCTAATTTTGACAAATGCCAAAAAAAAGATACCAATTTTCGCAAACTTTGACGAAATTTTGAAGTTAAACGAGTTGTCGTAGGGCCGCAATATTTACATTACATTATTTTAGCAAAGGTTGCGTTCTTGTTACTTTAGTTTGATTTCTAACTTTGTTATCTAACATAAGTCATAATTTAATAAACATTTTGTAAAATATTTTTTGATTTATTTATAAATAACCTTAGGTGTTCGGCACTAGGAAACTTTCCCTTACATTTGTTTTTGAAAGATTTTTATATTTTATCAAGATTTTGCAATATTTGTTATTTATTCTGTTTCTAGTTTTGCACATGTTCAATCCACCATTCAAAAATATGATTCTTTGCGGATTTTTGCTTATTTTTCATATTTTATGGATAGTACTGAAAGTATATGGTGCAACAAATAAGAAACTAAGTGCAAGTAGCATTTTGCTTTAAGGCAAGTTGCATGAACTATTCCTAATCAACCTAATCAATAAGAATTGAATTTTTACTATTTTGGTTAGCTGAATGTTCAACTGTTAATCCGAAAATTAAATTTTCACTTTTACTAAAAATTAATTAATATGAATTCCAATTGTATAAATGAAATTAATTAATATTAGACATATTTCATTTCATCCATTCCGTGTTCTAAAAAATGTATAATATTTCAGTGCGGACCTCAACTGTAATCAGTATATGGAACACCGAATAACGTATATTCGGCATAGATTCTGATTAGAATCGCTCGATATTGCGGCGTAATTATAATCTTCTATGATCTATCGTAGGTCTATAATATTTTAGTCAGACTACAAAATCTATCGTTATACAAAGCTTCATAAAGAACGCCAAAACTTATGTTTAACTTCCCGTAGGATAAGTTATAGTAATCACAAAAAATAGAAAATATTTTTTTTACATATCTTTACGTTTCAAAAGCTTCTAAATATTTAAGCATACCTTAAAAAATATTGATGCAGGTGTGTGTGTGTGTGTTCGGATACAAATTTTCATGGAAGATTTCATAAACACGAATTAACCGATTTGAATATTTAAAAAAACATTCGATCCCTATTGATAAGGAGACGTGCTGATTAGTTTTTGGCTAAGTCAGGTCCATCCGTTTTGAAGATACAGGGTAAAAATGGCACTTTGTTTTTTGACAGAACGGAGACAGATTATATTTTCCTCGTACTTAAAGTTGTTCTCATTCGATGCACAATGACTTGAAAAATAGAGAAGACATGATATTAGCAAATCGTTTTTTTTTTTGCAAAACTTCTGCTTCGGAAAGTTAATAATTCTTTCTAAATTACAAAAATGTCTCGATAGTTGGAATATATTCATGTTCAAAACTCAATAGCTTCAACTTTACTAACCTCAAGTATATATCGAACAAAGTTTCTGTATTTCTTCATATATGAGATTTTATTATATTCAACTTGCAATACCTTACCATTTTAGAGACTTTAATTTTCTTCAAGTATATTTATATTTATATTTATATTTATATTTATATTTATATTTATATTTATATTTATATTTATATTTATATTTATATTTATATTTATATTTATCTTTATATTGACTTTCTAGTTCATCTTTCTCTTATATTTCTCTTTATATTTCTATTTCTTTTCTCTTTCTCTTTCTCTTTCTCTTATATTTCTCTTTCTCTTTCTCTTTCTCTTTCTCTTTTCCTTTACTATTTCTATTTCTCTTTCTCTTTCTCTTTCCTCTGTCTCTTTCTATTTCTCTCTTTCTCTTTCGCTTTCTCTTTTCCTCTTTCTCTTTTCTCTTTCTCTTTCTCTTTCTCTTTCTCTTTCTCTTTCTCTTTCTCTTTCTCTTTATCTTTATCTTTTACTCTTTTCTTTCTATTTCTCTTTCCCTTCCCGAAAAAAGTTTCTGTTTTCATCAAAAAATCCGAATGGCTAATTTTATGTTTTCTCGACGTTTCAAGCCATTATGATTCGAATGAGACCAAATTTGGAAAAAGTATGTGTGTGTGTGTGTGTGTGTGTGTGTGAACAGATTTTTTGCCGTAAATCGACGTTTTCTCCAAAACGGCTGGAGCGATTTCAAAAATTTAAAAGCCATTTGATGTATCTCGATGAGGACTATCGTCTCTGAGTTTTGTGCGGCGATCGGCCGGGCCGTTTCTTTGTAAATTGCAGAAAAGTGAAAATTTTTTCGCCCACGTTTTAGCCCGCAATTCTGAATCGATTCTGAAAATTCAAAAACCATTCGATAGATATTGGTTGGGAATCGTGCTGATCAGTTTTTGGTAAAGATTGGCCGGGCCGTTTTATTATAATAACGTTTTTAAAAAAAAATTTTCGACGATTTTTATGATTTTTTTGTTGACGGTAGATACCATAGTTTTCTAGGTCATACTAAAATATTACGGCCCTACGATAACTCGTTTAGCTTTAAAAATTCGTCAAAGTTTGCAAAAATTGGTATAGTTTTTTTGACATTTGTCAAAATTAGACTTTTGATCGACGTTTTCTCAAAAGCGCCTGAACCGATTTCAGAAATTTAAGAGCCATTTGATGTATTTCGGGGAAGACTATCGTTTGTCAGTTTTGTGCGACGATCAGCCAAGCCGTTTCTTTGTAATTTGAAAAAAAGTGTTAAACTTTTCGTCCACATTTAAGCTCATCCTACCGAACCAATTTTAAAAAATCAAAAACTGTTCGAAAGATATTAGTTGGGAATGATACTGATCAGTTTTAGGTGAAAATCTACCAAGCCGTTTTCTTGTAATTAACCGTTGAAAAAAAAATTTAAGCCGATTTTTATGGATTTTTTTTAGCGATATAAACTATGGTCTTATAGAACTTACTGAAATATTACGGCCTTAAGACAAATAGTTTGATTTTAAAAATTCATCAAAGTTTGAGAAAATGAGTAGCTCTTTTGACATTTGTTAAAATTAAAATTAGACTATTTACTTGGTATAATGATAGAGTACTTGGTCTTGAACATAATAAATCATTAAAGTCCTGAAAACTGGTTCAATTATAAAAATTATTGATTTTTGAAAATTTGCTTTTAGAAAATACTCCGAGTTCGTTCGTTTTCAATTATGTGTAATAAATCCACTCGGAATACTTTTAATGACTCATAAATTAATTTATTTTTTATTGATTAAGTCGATTATTTAAATATATCGCAAAGTTCATGTAACTTGCCTCAAGGCTAAATACCAAACCAACTAGTTATATTTATATTTATATTTATATTTATATTTGGTAACGAAAACGAAAAAGGTAACGAAAAACATTGTAATATATAAACCTATAACTAACACATTTGATTAATATATTATAAATAGTTATAAAGTCTACAAGTTTGTAGGGTATGAAAAGAAAGCCTCATTTCTATTATCTCTCCTCTCTCCAAGCAATCCTTACATATTAGAATTTTGACGTAAATTTCATATTTCCATTTAACATTGGTATTTCTTGAAATGAGTGTGGATGACATCAGTAAAAGCACAATAAGCAAGAACTCTGCTATAAGCAAACACATAAAACCTTACAGATATAATATAACATGGGTCTTTGTGAATGAGCACAATGAAAATGTGAGCGATAGTCCCAATATCAATTTTGTGTGCTTCATGAATATTTTACTTTATGGAAATACTGGAAGAAAATTTTCTTTGATATTCTATCAACCGTTCACACAAATATTTATTTTTTAAATTGGAATTGAATAGTGAATTAATGATTAAAGCACATAAATAAAATACAAAGTCATTAAATATAGATTGTAAAAAAAGAGTGGGCGTAAGGTTCACACGCGATTGAAGTAAAACTTTTTTGCTATTGTACGAAATTGCATTCAAGTTAAAAATAAACACATCATATAACAATTTTGAATAATGTTCATCAGTAATATGGTAACACTCGTAATGCACACATTTTCTAATAACAACCATTATACATATTTATATAATAATAAATTATAAATTTATAATAGCATTAAAAATATTTATTTAATATTTGAAAACAATAAGGCAATTAAAGTCATACTTCATATACGACATGATGGGTTTGTCATTGGTATTAGCATCTAGGACTTGAACCTTTATTAGAAAAATTGTTGATTAATAAATTTTATAATATTTGTTCACACAGTGAACTTATAACAATTTTCTATAGTTTCATTTACACTAGCCATGAATAAACTGCATAGATGTCCAATATAAAGTATATCTTTATATAAATGATGCACAGCTACACAAACTATTGATCTCCGTTTAGATTAATAAAAATCTTGTTTAGAGTAATAAATCTGAATATCAATTTATTTTTCATTATTTATAAAAATATGCAACATTGTAATACTTAATAGCCATCATAATCAAAAAACATGTAGACTTCCTCTAAACTTCCAAAAGTGTCTGAGATATAATTCTGAAAAAGATATATCTTCGATATGTTAGAATAAAGCTGACTAAATAAAGACAAGTGAAATCTTAAAAATGCAGAGAATTATGTTGAACAACACCTAAATAAATATTGTTTTCACAATTTTATTTGTCATGTTATTGTGTATGAAGAACTTCATGTAATTAAAATTAACATAAATTCATTGATTGCTTTTTTTTTTTAGTTTTTCGCTGGCGATACAGTTTCATTCTTTGAACAGTTGTAGTATCTGTCTTTCATATAAAAATAATTTGCATTTTAATAACCTCAAAAATGTATAATAACCACAAATAATACATATTACTTCAATAAACTTACGTTTCTTACACGGCATAGATTTTTCATTTGCTTTATTATTTGCACTATAGTTATTTATGGAGGACGGGATAAAATATTCTTCCGATCCAGTCATTTCTTATTAAATCAAGATTTGTACTAATATTTAACCTTAAAATGTAATGACATCAAAGACCAAAATACGAACAATATGCTTCATGCTTTCGGTGACGTTCGCACGTGTAAAGTCACGCATACAAAGAAGCCAAAGAAGTCGAGAGCGAATGACAAATCGACTTTGCCGTAAAGCACTTCCGTTGCATTTGGACGGATTTACGTTAGATTGCGTTACATTGTCTCCCATAAAGCAGCAAAATGCTCATAGATCTGCTGAAATCTGATTTTTAAATACAGATCAACACTATTAAATACAGATATTTAATATATAGTAAACAGTAATATGAAGAAGAGTACTTAACCAATGGTTTGTCATCTAGAAGAAAATGACAGATTAGGATTGTATGATAGCAAGCACAGCTCAAAGAACACTATGCTTATCTTATTTCCAATCATTTCAATCGTCTCTGTACAATTATTATAGACACGAACAAACATGGTGCAATATATTTCATCTGTTATTTGTGACATTTTCGACAGTAAATCAATGCGACAAAACGATAAAATACATAGGACATAAACAGTCTTTGCGCAGTCCATGTCCGGTAATTGCAGAAGTCAGGAAGGTCGTAAACTACTGATTATATAACGGAAAATTTTTTGGACACTTCTCGATCAACATTATCGCGGTCATTTCACTATACTATATTTAACTATTAGTAAGAAACTTTTTACCTTAAGGCAAGTTGCATGAGTTTCAATTGATGTCTTTTGAACATAAATTTGAAGTAATTGTATAAATTAAATTAATTTGTTTAACAAACTTTCTTTTACTTACTTCGTGTTCTAAAAATGTATGTATTATATAATGAACGCTAACTGTAGTCATTACCTTCGAAACATAAAATCTCTTAACGCACGGCGAAATTCTACACTTTAATTGATTTTTATAATTTAAGACTACGAAATCTGTTGATTCTATACAAAGTATCGAAAAAATCGACAATTTTTTTTAAAACATTTAATTACGAAAAAACGGTCCGGCCAATCTTTACCGAGCTACGTCGTAAGTTTTTTAAATACTTGAAAACGGTCAAAATCAAATAAAAAATCGACTTTCCATATTTGGTCTCATTTGATTCAGAATGGCTTGAAAGCAATTCAGACTTTTTTGCCTATAAACATTATAGTAAGTTATAGTAATCGCAAAAAAATCGAAAATGAAAATTTTCTATATATCCTTACGTTTCAGAGGTTTCTGAATATTTTGGCATACCTTAGAAAATATGGATGTATGCGTGTGTGCGTATGTGCATGTGTGTGTGCGGATGCAAATTTTCGTCGGAACACCGATGAACCAATTTGAATAATTCAAAAAACGTTTTACTTGTATTGACAAGATGGGAACTGAAATTTTTGGGTAGGCAGGTGTAGCGGTTATGGACTCTCAATAAAAATAAGTTAATAAAAAAATGCCATTTGGCGGTAGTAGATGTTTTGTACTATGGGTATATATATATATATATATATATATATATATATATTTAGGGTGGTTTTTAACAAAAACATTTTCGAATTTCTTGGCTCCCACGTGCGCAAAAGCTTCCAAATCAATAAAAAATGATTCTCTAATAGTATTAGCTCTTTAAATAAACATTTAGATAGAACGCACAATAATTTTTATATACAGTATGTTTCATATATTTATTTCTAAAATGTGACATTAAGTAAATTCGTGCGCCATCTGTCGCGTCACTCAAATAGTATGATACATAAGGATATTTATAAACCTAAAATAATAAATCATGGAATCAAGATTAATTTTGCAGCAAAATATTTATTTAATTGGTGATATTAAGACTCAAATTATTATCTTGATTCCATGATAAGTTAAAACAAATTTTATAAACAAATTGTCTCATTTCATAGATTTTTTTTTCCTAACGACATCTATTTTTTAACTGGACCCTAATCCTTCCTTTCCTATCTGATATTGCGTGACCAACCACTTGAAATTGAATAGAGAATTCGGAAAGAGAAACCGACGATCGTAGGTGGGACAGAACGCAGAAAACAGTATTAAAGAACGACTTGTAACGGATAACACATAATGCTAATTTAGGTTTCCATATTTCAAATTTTAAATTATAACACACTGATGATGAGACAATCCTAGTCTCGAAACGTTTGTGAAAATTATTATTTAATAAATTAGTATATGTAATGTATATGTATATATATATATATATATATATATATATATATATATATATATACATTACATATACAATATGTATACGCCCAAAAACACATATACAAACAACTTTTTTCTAAAATATTTCAAATCAATCATGAAACATAAATATAATAAAATTCATTCAACTACGTTTTTGCGACTTGAATAACATGCCTTGAAGCTGGTTTTAAATATATTTTCAATTTCTAACAGAGGCGATGAAAAATCTCATAATAAAATGCTCGCTGGCATCCTTGCGGAAAATGTACTCCATTATTTATAATATGTTTATTATATGGTAGGACGAGGCACATTGGTGCAATTTGACTTTGAACAATTATATTATGAGAACCAAACCAATTATATTACAAAAAATAACACATACCAAACAAGCAGCTATCTGACTATGTTCAGTAAAACTCCCAGCCATTTTATTTGCTGTTTTTCAAAAATTTATTTGATCCTTTACACCCCACAGGCGGAGAAAAATGGAACAGCCAGGAGGAAAACAGACCCAATATCTTATTCATTATCAATGTCATATTCTCAGTGTATGGCATCGTGCCTTAAGGCAAATTGCAGGAACTTCCCGTACCGTAACGAAATGATCGAGAGATACTAAATGTTTTAAAATAGATTCTTATAAATATTGTAACATTGTCTAATATTTATAAGAATTATATAAACTAAATTGGAAAGTTGAAATTATTTGTTTAAAGTATATTAGAACAGGATTAAAATAAAAATCTGAATTATTTTCGATACTAAAAAAAAAATTTTTTTGGAAATATAAATTAAAAAAAATTTTGGGGTAAAAATTTTTTGTTCCAAAATCAATTATTTTGTTAAAACAAGCAGAAATTTTTTGGAATCATTAAAATCGGACGCTTAATTCTCTCAAAAACTGCCATTTTTTGCACATTTAGCCTTGTATCTCCGAAACCGCTGGACCTGCCTTCGCGAAAAACTAATCACCCCTTCTCCCCGTCATTACGAATTGGATGTTTTTGCGATCATTTAAATCGGATGTTCCGATCTCTCAAAAACTCAATTTCTATTTTCTGCACTCTTTGCTCCGTATCTCCCAATCGGCTGAACCTCCCTTTGCCAAAAACTAATCAGCACATCTCCCTATCAATAGGAATCAAATGTTTTTTAAACCATTCAAATCGGACGAAAAATTGTATCCATACATACATACACACCCACCCACACACCCACCCACACACACATCCTTTTTTTCTGAGGTATACCAAAACGTTCAGAAACCTTCAAAACGTCGAGAAATGTAAAAATTTTCAATTTAGACTTTCGGCCCATTACAATAACTTACCCTACGGGAAGTTAGCAAGCAGGAAGTTTTTTGAATCATTCAAATCGGACGCTTAGTTCTCTCAAAAACTGTAATTTTTTAAACATTCAGCTCTGTATCTCCAAAATCGCCTTTGCCAAAAACTAATCACCACTTTTTCCCGTCGTTACAAATTGAATATTTTTTGGATCATTTAAATCTGATGCACCGATCTCTCTTTAGCCCGCAATTCTGAATCGATTTTGAAATTTCAAAAACCGTTCGAAAGATATCGGAAATCGTGCTGATTAGTTTTTGGTAAAGATCGGCTGCGCCGTTTTCTTGCAATAAGATTTAAAAAAAAAAATTCGATGATTTTTTTGTTGGCGGTAGATACTATATAGTCTTATAGATAATACTAAAATATTACTGCCCTACAACAAATCGTTTAATTTTAAAAATTCGTCAAACTTTGCAAAAAATGGTATTGGTTGGGAATAATACTGATTAGTTTCAGGGAAAAATTTACCAAGCGCTTTTCTTGATATTAATTGTTAAAAGTTTTTTTTGTCAATTTTTATGAACCTTTTTTGGCATTAGATAGATATCATAGTCGTATAAAACATACCAAAATATTACGGTCCTGCGACAAATAGTTTAATGTTAAAAATTCTTGTGGTATATTGATGGTTGGTTTTTCATATAGATGTAAAATAAAGGCTCTATTATTTAATTACTTATAACAACACATGTAGATCAATTTTTGTTTTTATCAATTTTTTTTATAACAGCATAACAAAAACATATGAAAATTAACTAAAATTTAAAAAAAAATGTTTTGATAAAGCGAATGTTCATTTGATTTAATAATGCTGTTGATTAAGCAAACTCTTCCCGGAAATTAAAGAAAATATTGGGGAAGGTTCAGAATGTTTGCATAACGGTGTGTTTCAGATGTGGAAAAGGGATTGACATTTACATTGCTTGTTAAATGATTATGGAATCCTTGAGATTCATTTTGTGTATTCTAATGAGAATATATCAATATATTTAAATACATAATGAATAATAAATATAAAAGTATCTTAATTAAAATAATTGTGTTTGTACGTTCATTTTAGAAAAAATATTTTTCAATCCACTATTATAAGGATAGAAAAAATGAGGCCAAAACCAAATTTATATGCTTGAATATAAGTCACCAGAAAAAACACAGAACTTGAAATCTGGATTACTGGACACGCAAAGTTCGTAAAGTAAAAAGTGTTTGATGAGTGAGGAAGGGATTTAATAGTGTGATGCTATGTTTATAAATTCATGAACAAATTTATAAACAAATAGTACTTACTCCAATCAACACAGAGTATTTTTATGATGTTTGTAATAATTGCAAAAGTAAAAGTTATTAATATAAGGTTTTCTGTGATTTGTTTTAAGCTGGTCAACATTTGATCACTATCGATTTTAATTTGAAATTTGATCAAAATCATAAAAATTTAATGTTGCGTTTGGCCATTCATACTGCTCGATCTGGCAGGTTTAACATCGGGCTGACTGAATTTAGTACGGAATTTTCTACCAATATAAACAAGAAGTAACTTTAATTTTTCATTTTTCAAAAACTATGATAAAGTTTTTCATTTAATTCCTAGATAAATAATAAGTTTTACTTTTACCGACGTATTACCGAAGTTTACGGTCTTCTTTAGCGATTTAGTGCGTCGAAGAATTTGCAAATGAATTTATTGTGAATTTAAGATCCTTTGTAAGAGAGTAAAAACAGGTCCTGTCGTTTTCGACTTATGAAGGAAAAGCTACTGAAAATAAAAATTAGAAGACGACTAGTGGGGTGCATGGCATTGTGCCTTAAGGCTAGTTGCTGGTAATAAAAATCTTGGTACGGAATCCAAAAAAAAATTACGAAAAATGTGTACACATTATTAAAATCTATATAAAATACCTAATAATTTGATGTACATATGTCCAATAAACATTTTTGACCGCCAAATGTTATTTTTTTAACTTATTTTTATTGAGAGTTCACAACCGGTGGACCTGTTTTCCCAGAGATTTAATCAGGTCTTCACCTTGTCAATACAAGTAAAATGTTTTTTGAATTATTAAAATCGGACGCTCAGTTCTCCTAAAAACTGAAGTACCGTTTTTGGTACTTTTTGCCGCGTATCTTTGAAACTGCAAGACCTGGTTTTGCCAAAAACTAACCAGCAGGTCTCCTTATCAATACGAATCGAATGTTTTTTAAATTATTCAAATCGGTTGATCCGTGTTACCGAAATCGTCGACGAAAATTTGTATCCGCACACACACACACACAAATACATCCATTTTTTTAAGGTATGCCTAAATGTTCAGAAACCTTTAAAACGTAAAGGTATATATAAATTTTCTTTTTCGATTTTTTTGCGATTAATATAACTCACCCTACAGGAAGTTAAAAATTGAATATCAAGTATTTTATCAAGTTTTGGACAAATATATTCAAAGACGCTACGTAATATATTATTGTAATTAATATAATTTATATAGTTAAAAATTAATCTATAAGAAACTGAAAATAAATGGGAATCATATATTTTCATTAAAAAATTCAACCATTAAATTTGATTTAATAATTCTTTCGACTGATTGAATAAATTTAAAATTTTCGAAATCAGTGTAGCTACTCCAAGAAAACGTCTATTTTACTAAGCAAGCCCTTATTTAATTTTTGTGTCAAACTATTCAGAATGAAATCAAACGTAGAGATAATATAAACTTACATATTCGGATTCTTAGATGAAAACCTAAACTTTTTCTTCGGGAAGTAAATAATTCTTAGTCAAGTTTTCAAATATTTTGAAAAATTTGATACTGCATCTACTGCTATGGAAATATTCTCAAAAGAAATATGACTCTCTTTACAGTGCAATATTTTAATCAAATGAATACATACTGTTCAAGTATCACATAAGTGCTTTACTTCTTTAATATTTGAGATTTTCATGTTGTTATGCTTATTTTGTATATTTTTACATTCAACTCAGAAAAAGTATACAAGCCAAAAAATAATTATGAAAATTATGTTCGACATAATTCAGTATTGCGCATCAAAATATTATTTATATTTCAAACAACCCTTATAAAGATGTTCCAACACTCACAATTGATTGTCTTTGTATAGTTTACCAACAATTATCAGAGTTTTGTTTTTCATAATTAAACTGAATATAAAAAATTTAAAACTTTCGTTTGAAAATATAAGCTTTCAGTAGTAGAAATATTTTGCCTTTATTAAGTTTCTAAAATTTATCAAAGTAAACAAAAGCACCTTGTTTGAGATTGTATAATTTAAGATAAGATTTCTTTAGATAGAGTAGTTTGAAATGCCTTCAGGACAGTTCGAATTTGTTTTCATATAAATTATAGTGTATCTTTCCTACATTAATAGAATGCTTAACTTTTAATAAGCACAATAATTTGTATAGATTTATAAATCTGTAAATAAAAAAATAAATGTGATAAATACAAAACTTTTTTTACACACATGCTGAAAACCAATTGTAAACACCAAATTTAAAATAAAAATACAAAAGAGATTTTTGAATATAAAAGCGCTACTTGGTCAACCTTCTTCAAATAAAAGGAGTTTTCCAGTACTATGTGAAGATCACTAATTTGCATTCGAATTTCCACAATCAAGCGTTCAGTGCGATTATATATATTCACATTCATATTAATATTAGTTAACATATTTTGTATGATTTAAATTCCATAATAAATTATAAACACGAATTCTCGGCATATGCATCCGATGTTATTTTTAAAATCGAACATATTTTACTGATGCAAATTATACTACATATTGTAAACATTTAATATAGGATATTGGCTCAGATATTTCAAATTAAATCATTTATTGAAAGCTTTACTTAATATAATATTGCAATATATTGAAGAATTTGGATACCATGCCTTTGTTGGATAAGTAATTTGTCCTATAGTAATTACTGAAAACATTTACAATTATAATTGTTCTCGACTATATTAGTCTTTTTTATTAAAACCCAATAATTCTATTTAAGTGAGCTAAATTTTGTAAAATATTTTATAATTACTATAGTTTATAATTATAAAATAAATCTTTTTGCTAAATATTGCGTGATATATATTTACAAATGATAAGACTATTAATCATTTAAATGCTAATTTTATTGTTGCTTTCATGATAGGTTGAATTAATTGATATGATTATTGAATAATCAAATAATGTATACTAAATCTTTTTAATCTTAAATAAGTTAGACAAGCGTGTTTTAATTTGGTTTCATTTAAACGAATTCAGAATTTGTAATTCGGTTTCGTGAGCTCAAAAATGTACTATTTTCCAAATCTTTTTATTGAAGTTTTCGTTATTCAAAACTAAAAATAATAGATAATAAAAATCAAATCACGCTAAAACGTGGACAAAATTTTCACATTCTTCTAAACACCAAGAAACAGTTTAATCGATTATTGTGCAAAACTAATTAACTCGAGTTCTTATAGAGATAATTGGAATGGCATTTTAATTTTTTATGCAGGTCTAGCCGTTTACAAGAACACGAGGACGAAAAATCGAAAATCGACTCTCATACACACACGTACTCATACTTTTTTCCAAAAATATTCCCAATCGCTTCAGAGTGACTTGAAACGTTGAGAAAATATAAAATAAGAAATCGGATTTTATGGCTAAAATAAACTTCTTCATTAGGAAGTTATTAAATATAATTTTTTGTGTTTCTAAAAGTTAAGTTAATACGAAGCATTTTGATTGCTTTTGCAAGACTTACATTAAGGAAAATACAAATATTATTAAATATGTATGTATTATGATTCGGCAAAGAGCATATGAATTTTGGATATATCGTACAACACTAAACTAGTTGGTATTGGTATTTAGCCTTGAGGCAAGTTACATGAACTTCCCGATATGTGTAAATAATCGATTTAATCAACAATAAACAAATTAATTTATGAGTGATTAAAAGTATTTCGAGTGGATTTCTTACACATCATTGAAAACAAACGAACACTCTATACCAAGTAAATCATCTAATTTTTATTTTAACAAACGTCAAAAAAACTACTCATTTTCTCAAACTTTGATGAATTTTTAAAATTAAACTACTTGTCGTAAGGCCGTAATATTACAGTAAGTTCTATTAGACCATGATATATATCGCTAAAAAAATTGCATAAAAATCGGCTTAAATTTCTTTTTCAAGAGTTAATTACAAAAAAACGGCTCGGTAGATTTTCACCTAAAACTAATCAGCATCAATCCCAACTAATATCTTTCGAACAGTTTTTGAGTTTTTAAAATCGGTTCGGTAGGATGAGCTTAAATGTGGACGAAAAGTTTAATACTTTTTTCAAATTACAAAGAAACGGCTTGGCAGCTCGTCGCACAAAACTCGCAAACAATAGTCCTCATCGAGATACATCAAATAGCTTTTAAATTTCTGAAATCGGTTCAGGCGTTTTTGAGAAAACGTCCATGAAAGGTCTAATTTTGACAAATGCCAAAAAAACGATACCAATTTTCGCAAACTTTGACGAATTTTCAAAGTTAAACCAATTGTCGTAGGGCCGTAATATTTTAGTATGATCTAGAAGACTATAGTATCTACTGTCAAAAAATAATAATAAAAATCGTCGAAAAATTTTTTTTTAACTTTTTATTACAAGAAAACGGCCCGGCCGATCTTTACCAAAAACTAATCAGCACGATTCCCAATCAATATCTTTCGAACGGTTTTTGAATTTTCATAATCGGTTCAGAGTTGCGGGCTAAAACGTAGACGAAATTTTTTTCACTTTTCTGCTATTTATAAAGAAACGGTTTGGCAGATCGTCGCACAAAACATGACAAACGATAGTCCTCGTCGAATCGAACGGCTTTCAAATTCTTGAAATCGGCCCAGCCGTTTTCGAGAAAACGTCGATTTACGGCAAAAAATCTGTTCACAAACACACACACACACCTATTTTTTTCAAATTTGAAATCGGATTTTTTGATGAAAACATAAACTTCTCCTTCGGGAAGTTAATTAATAAACAAACTTTAAGCCATATATTAATAACCTTTTTTTAATTTATAATTTGCTTTGAGGAATAGTTAAAGCCAATTAATATTGGTTTAATTAGACTGCTGTGTGTTTATAGATATAAATGTATTCTATGTTCTACAGACCACGGAATGCGGATTGTTGTTTTTACTTCGAATTCGGCATAAACCGGTTTCATTAACTCAACAACGGGAAATTGGAACTCGATAATAAAACGTGATTCTCATGCTGATAATAATGATGTACCAGAATAGCAACAAACGTAATACTCCGATACCAATATGGTTTCCTATTCAAGCCCCAAGTTATTTCTACTTGAGAGTTTCGTAACTATAACTTAATACTATAACATCCACATGTTACAAGAACGTAATGCTGTAAACATATCCTCACGCATATTGTGCGCACTTGTAATACATAAACCAACAAATATATTGAATAATCCTTGTATATATTTTTTTATGTAATAATTTAATAATAAAACCTATTTGTGACCAATAAATGTCATGGTAATAGTACAATCTAATATCATAACTAGTGGTGTATCATACACCTGTATGGCATCCTGCCTTAAGGCAAATTGCTGGAACTTTTCGTACCGAAACAAAATGTTCGAAGAATATTAAATGTTTTTATAAAGATTATCATAAATAAATACTGTAACTTTGTCTAATGTTTATAAGAATTATATAAACTAAATTGCGAAGTTGAAAATATTTGTTTAATTAAACAAATATTTTCAACTTTGCAATTCAGTACTTACTTTAAAGTTCCAGCCATACTTTAAAGTATATTAGAACTTAAGTCAGAATTACAAAAAATCGGAATTATTTTCTATATACAAAAAAAAATTGTTGAAAAAAAAGTTGACAAAAAAATTATTAGAAAAGCAATTACTTGGTTAAAACAAGCAGAAAGTTCTTTGAATCATTCAAATCGGACGTTTAGTTCTAGCAAAAACTGCCATTTTTTGCACATTTCGTTCTGTATCTCTGAAACCGCCAAAAACTAATCACCACTTCTCCCTGGCATTACGAATTGAATGTTTTTTTGGATCATACAAATCCGATGCTTCGATCTCTCAAAAACTTGATTTCTATTTTCTGCACTCTTTGCTTCATATCTCCCTAACTTCTGGACCTGCCTCTGCCAAAAACTAATCAGCACATCTCCCTATCAATAGGAATCGAATGTTTTTTAACCATCCAAATCGATTAATCCATATTGATTAAATGTGTACATACAAAACACACACACACATTCATTTTTTCTGACAATGATGTATGCCAAAATGTTTAAAAACCTCTGAAACGTGAAGATCAAAATCAAAAATTTGCATTTTTGATTTTCAGCCTTTTACTATAACTTACCCTACGGGAAGTTAATAAAATGATTTCGAAACAATTTAAAATATATTTACTTGCCTTACTATTGGAGTATTAAGTAGGAAGTTAATAATGGAATGTTTGGAAGTTTGGAATGATCTTCAATTTTCAATAGGTGTCCATGGCATCTGCCATTGTGAAGAATAACGTTGGAAATATAGCTTTTTTGATTGTAGTCTCGCATAAGGAAAATATTAGACTTGCTGCTTTATACTTATTTATCTATGACTTGCTGGCATATCCCCATTGTTCAATTGGCCATATTGATTTAAGTATGGTTTTTCAACCCAAGATTGTCCTCTGTTGTCCAGGGATAAGTTTGAAACCAATGTAGTTCTGACAGTTTGAGCTTAGTTTGCTGGATTTTATACTTGATGTGAAGATTAACTAATGGTGACTGATATTGAACCTTAATATTGGCCACAAAGATATTTTTCATAAATATGTTACTTACTGCAAAACTGTAATTTGTAACATAAATCCAGGACTATACTGAGAAGACTGCATTTCGAAGGTATTATTTTACCATTAATATTGATGTTCAAATTTGGTGCACCCGATTAGATTTTGTATAAATAAATTTGCCGAAATATCACTTTCAGCATACTTTTATGCGAACAATAAACAATAATTAACTCCCCGTAGGGCAAGTTATAGTAATCGCAAAAAAAATCGAAAATGAAAATTTTTATATATCTTTATGTTTCAGAGTTTCTGAATATTTTGGCATACCTTAGAAAAAATGGATGTATGTGTGTGTGTGTGTGTGTGTGTTTGTATGTGCGGATACAAATTTTCGTCGACGATTTCGGGAACACCGATCAACCGATTTGAATAATTCAAGAAACGTTCGATTCGTATTGATAAAGAGACGTTCTGATTAGTTTTTGGCGAAGTCAGGTCTAGCCGTTCCGAAGATACGGGGCAAAAAGTGCCGAAAACGGTAACTCAGTTTTTAAGAGAACGGAGCATCCGATTTTAATAATTCAAAAAACATTTTACTTGTATTGACAAGGTGAAGAACCGATCAAATTTTCATAAAGGCAGGTCTAGCGGTTTCGGAGATCTAATGAAAAAAGTAAAAAAAATGCCATTTGACGGTCAAAAATGATTATTAGACATATGCACATCAAATTATCAGATATTTTATAGAGATTTTAACAATAAGTATACTTTTGGTTTACATTCCTATGGGTTCCGTACCAATGTTTACGCGTTAGACGTCGACGCGGCGCTTACGCGGTTTGATATTTCGTCTTTATGCAGTTAAAGCAGTACGATTGCTTTGAAAAAGTTTAGATCTTTCAAAATATGTCAAAATAAAGAAAACATTTAAAAAAAAAAAATTAAAAAAAAAAAATTAAAAAAATTTTTTTTCAAAAAAAGTAATTTTTTGTCTAATTGTTTGTCAAAAATCTTATTTTTTCGAAGTAAATTTTTTTCAAAAATGTTAATCGTTTTTAAAAAAATAATAATTTTTGGTACGGGAAGTTCCAGCAATTTGCCTTAAGGCACGATGCCTTAATTGCCTTAAGACAGAATTTCACTTACAGCTAGTTTAATCTATGAATAATAATTGATTAAATATATATCGGCACATGCCGACACATGTGAGCGCTATATATTATTCTTCTATTATGTAATCCACGCGTTACTCGTCGTTATTGGAAAACCTTTACTTTGTAGTATTAAAATGATTTTTTTTACCGAACGAATATTGGAAAAAAATTAATTTGTATCAAACTATCAATATAACAGCAAAATTAAAATATCAAATACAAATTTTGTAAAATATTTGATCGAGGAATATGTAATTTATTTGTGACTTTACACACATATATATGAATACATATAGGGGTTATCTGCAACAGAGTTTGAACGATATTAAAATATTTATTTATATCCACGGGGCATGTAAAACGTTCTGGATAATATTGTCAAAGCTACTGTTCCGCAGAACTCTGCAGGTCCGTCATTTGGCACAGATAAAATGTGATGTATCATAAAATTTAGATTT
>NW_020537324.1:51050003-51070253 GCF_003426905.1 Ctenocephalides felis | reverse complement strand
TTTCTCTTTCTCTTTTTATTTTTTTATTTTATTTTATTTTATTTATATTTAACTTCCCGAAGGAGAAGTTTATGTTTTCATCAAAAAATCCGAATGGCTAATTTTATGTTTTCTCGACGTTTCAAGCCATTCTGAATCGAATGAGACCAAATTTGGAAAAAGTATGTGTGTGTGTGTGTGTGTGTGAACAGATTTTTTGCCGTAAATCGACGTTTTCTCCAAAACGGCTGGAGCGATTTCAAAAATTTAGAAGCCATTTGATGTATCTCGATGAGGACTATCGTCTCTGAGTTTTGTGCGGCGATCGGCCGGGCCGTTTCTTTGTAAATTGCAGAAAAGTGAAAATTTTTTCGCCCACGTTTTAGCCCGCAATTCTGAATCGATTCTGAAAATTCAAAAACCATTCGATAGATATTGGTTGGGAATCGTGCTGATTAGTTTTTGGTAAAGATTGGCCGGGCCGTTTTCTTATAATAACGTTTTTAAAAAAAAATTTCGACGATTTTTATGATTTTTTTTTTGACGGTAGATACCATAGTTTTCTAGGTCATACTAAAATATTACGGCCCTACGACAACTCGTTTAGCTTTAAAAATTCGTCAAAGTTTGCAAAAATTGGTATAGTTTTTTTGACATTTGTCAAAATTAGACTTTTGATCGACGTTTTCTCAAAAGCGCCTGAACCGATTTCAGAAATTTAAAAGCCATTTGATGTATTTCGGGGAAGACTATCGTTTGTCAGTTTTGTGCGACGATCAGCCAAGCCGTTTCTTTGTAATTTGAAAAAAAGTGTTAAACTTTTCGTCCACATTTAAGCTCATCCTACCGAACCAATTTTAAAAAATCAAAAACTGTTCGAAAGATATTAGTTGGGAATGATACTGATCAGTTTTAGGTGAAAATCTACCGAGCCGTTTTCTTGTAATTAACCGTTGAAAAAAAAATTTAAGCCGATTTTTATGGATTTTTTTTTAGCGATATATACTATGGTCTTATAGAACTTACTGAAATATTACGGCCTTAAGACAAATAGTTTGATTTTAAAAATTCATCAAAGTTTGAGAAAATGAGTAGCTCTTTTGACATTTGTTAAAATTAAAATTAGACTATTTACTTGGTATAATGATAGAGTACTTGGTCTTGAACATAATAAATCATTAAAGTCCTGAAAACTGGTTCAATTATAAAAATTATTGATTTTTGAAAATTTGCTTTTAGAAAATACTCCGAGTTCGTTCGTTTTCAATTATGTGTAATAAATCCACTCGGAATACTTTTAATGACTCATAAATTAATTTATTTTTTATTGATTAAGTCGATTATTTAAATATATCGGGAAGTTCATGTAACTTGCCTCAAGGCTAAATACCAAACCAACTAGTTATATTTATATTTATATTTATATTTATATTTGGTAACGAAAACGAAAAAGGTAACGAAAAACATTGTAATATATAAACCTATAACTAACACATTTGATTAATATATTATAAATAGTTATAAAGTCTACAAGTTTGTAGGGTATGAAAAGAAAGCCTCATTTCTATTATCTCTCCTCTCTCCAAGCAATCCTTACATATTAGAATTTTGACGTAAATTTCATATTTCCATTTAACATTGGTATTTCTTGAAATGAGTGTGGATGACATCAGTAAAAGCACAATAAGCAAGAACTCTGCTATAAGCAAACACATAAAACCTTCGATATAATATAACATGGGTCTTTGTGAATGAGCACAATGAAAATGTGAGCGATAGTCCCAATATCAATTTTGTGTGCTTCATGAATATTTTACTTTATGGAAATACTGGAAGAAAATTTTCTTTGATATTCTATCAACCGTTCACACAAATATTTATTTTTTAAATTGGAATTGAATAGTGAATTAATGATTAAAGCACATAAATAAAATACAAAGTCATTAAATATAGATTGTAAAAAAAGAGTGGGCGTAAGGTTCACACGCGATTGAAGTAAAACTTTTTTGCTATTGTACGAAATTGCATTCAAGTTAAAAATAAACACATCATATAACAATTTTGAATAATGTTCATCAGTAATATGGTAACACTCGTAATGCACACATTTTTTAATAACAACCATTATACATATTTATATAATAATAAATTATAAATTTATAATAGCATTAAAAATATTTATTTAATATTTGAAAACAATAATGCAATTAAAGTCATACTTCATATACGACATGATCGGTTTGTCATTGGTATTAGCATCTAGGACTTGAACCTTTATTAGAAAAATTGTTGATTAATAAATTTTATAATATTTGTTCACACAGTGAACTTATAACAATTTTCTATAGTTTCATTTACACTAGCCATGAATAAACTGCATAGATGTCCAATATAAAGTATATCTGTATATAAATGATGCACAGCTACACAAACTATTGATCTCCGTTTAGATTAATAAAAATCTTGTTTAGAGTAATAAATCTGAATATCAATTTATTTTTCATTATTTATAAAAATATGCAACTTTGTAATACTTAATAGCCATCATAATCAAAAAACATGTAGACTTCCTCTAAACTTCCAAAAGTGTCTGAGATATAATTCTGAAAAAGATATATCTTTGATATGTTAGAATAAAGCTGACTAAATAAAGACAAGTGAAATCTTAAAAATGCAGAGAATTATGTTGAACAACACCTAAATAAATATTGTTTTCACAATTTTATTTGTCATGTTATTGTGTATGAAGAACTTCATGTAATTAAAATTAACATAAATTCATTGATTGCTTTTTTTTTTAGTTTTTCGCTGGCGATACAGTTTCATTCTTTGAACAGTTGTAGTATCTGTCTTTCATATAAAAATAATTTGCATTTTAATAACCTCAAAAATGTATAATAACCACAAATAATACATATTACTTCAATAAACTTACGTTTCTTACACGGCACAGATTTTTCATTTGCTTTATTATTTGCACTATAGTTATTTATGGAGGACGGGATAAAATATTCTTCCGATCCAGTCATTTCTTATTAAATCAAGATTTGTACTAATATTTAACCTTAAAATGTAATGATATCAAAGACCAAAATACGAACAATATGCTTCATGCTTTCGGTGACGTTCGCACGTGTAAAGTCACGCATACAAAGAAGCCAAAGAAGTCGAGAGCGAATGACAAATCGACTTTGCCGTAAAGCACTTCCGTTGCATTTGGACGGATTTACGTTAGATTGCGTTAGATTGTCTCCCATAAAGCAGCAAAATGCTGAAATCTGATTTTTAAATACAGATCAACACTATTAAATACAGATATTTAATATATAGTAAACAGTAATATAAAGAAGAGTACTTAACCAATGGTTTGTCATCTAGAAGAAAATAACAGATTAGGATTGTATGATAGCAAGCACAGCTCAAAGAACACTATGTTTATCTTATTTCCAATCATTTCAATCGTCTCTGTACAATTATTATAGACACGAACAAACATGGTGCAATATATTTCATCTGTTATTTGTGACATTTTCGACAGTAAATCAATGCGACAAAACGATAAAATACATAGGACATAAACAGTCTTTGCGCAGTCCATGTCCGGTAATTGCAGAAGTCAGGAAGGTCGTAAACTACTGATTATATAACGGAAATTTTTTTGGACACTTCTCGATCAACATTATCGCGGTCATTTCACTATACTATATTTAACTATTAGTAAGAAACTTTTTACCTTAAGGCAAGTTGCATGAGTTTCAATTGATGTCTTTTGAACATAAATTTGAAGTAATTGTATAAATTAAATTAATTTGTTTAACAAATTTTCTTTTACTTACTTTGTGTTCTAAAAATGTATGTATTATATAATGAACGCTAACTGTAGTCATTACCTTCGAAACATAAAATCTCTTAACGCACGGCGAAATTCTACACTCTAATTGATTTTTATAATTTAAGACTACGAAATCTGTTGATTCAATACAAAGTATCGAAAAAATCGACAATTTTTTTTAAAACATTTAATTACGAAAAAACGGTCCGGCCAATCTTTACCGAGCTACGTCGTAAGTTTTTTAAATACTTGAAAACGGTCAAAATCAAATAAAAAATCGACTTTCCATATTTGGTCTCATTTGATTCAGAATGGCTTGAAAGCAATTCAGATTTTTTTGCCAATAAACATTATAGTAAGTTATAGTAATCGCAAAAAAATCGAAAATGAAAATTTTCTATATATCCTTACGTTTCAGAGGTTTCTGAATATTTTGGCATACCTTAGAAAATATGGATGTATGCGTGTGTGCGTATGTGCATGTGTGTGTGTGCGGATGCAAATTTTCGTCGGAACACCGATGAACCAATTTGAATAATTCAAAAAACGTTTTACTTGTATTGACAAGATGGGAACTGAAATTTTTGAGTAGGCAGGTGTAGCGGTTATGGACTCTCAATAAAAATAAGTTAATAAAAAAATGCCATTTGGCGGTAGTAGATGTTTTGTACTATGGGTATGCATTTGTATATATAAATATGTATATATATATATATATATATATATATATATATATATATATAATTTAGGGTGGTTTTTAACAAAAACATTTTCGAATTTCTTGGCTCCCACGTGCGCAAAAGCTTCCAAATCAATAAAAAATGATTCTCTAATAGTATTAGCTCTTTAAATAAACATTTAGATAGAACGCACAATAATTTTTATATACTGTATGTTTCATATATTTATTTCTAAAATGTGACATTAAGTAAATTCGTGCGCCATCTGTCGCGTCACTCAAATAGTATGATACATAAGAATATTTATAAACCTAAAATAATAAATATCTATTCATCATGGAATCAAGATTAATTTTGCAGCAAAATATTTATTTAATTGGTGATATTAAGACTCAAATTATTATCTTGATTCCATGATAAGTTAAAACAAATTTTATAAACAAATTGTCTCATTTCATAGATTTTTTTTTCCTAACGAATTATCTATTTTTTAACTGGACCCTAATCCTTCCTTTCCTATCTGATATTGCGTGACCAACCACTTGAAATTGAATAGAGAATTCGGAAAGAGAAACCGACGATCGTAGGTGGGACAGAACGCAGAAAACAGTATTAAAGAACGACTTGTAACGGATAACACATAATGCTAATTTAGGTTTCCATATTTCAAATTTTAAATTATAACACACTGATGATGAAACAATCCTAGTCTCGAAACGTTTGTGAAAATTATTATTTAATAAATTAGTATATGTAATGTATATGTATATATATATATATATATATGGAGGCGTGCTCCATATTGTAGAAATACCGGAATTGTCCAAATTATAGTCATAATAAATTCCATAAAATATTATTTATATTTGGTTTATTTTAAGTATGATTAATATCCACGACACTATGTGTTGTCATATTTATCGTTAATAAAATGTGATTGGTATTTTCTTATTTATAATCGAAAAGAAAGGTTTTAAGAATTATACATTTTGGCAAGTTCGACTAGGGAGAAACAAAAACCGTGTCCGATCTGACACTTGAATTTCCTTTTGTTTTTCTCAGTGCTGTCACTATATGGGCCAATCTGTCCAGAGACATGTGATGCGTGTTGACAAGCCGCTATGCGTGTTGGCAACCCGCTACATCACTCCGCCCTAATGAAAAAGATTGTTTCGCATCTCTGACTGCCATTCTTGAACTTCCTTGTAAATTTCTTTTGGTTGAGATTGTGTGATAAATTGCCGTGTTGGCTTGTTGAGTTTGTTGATTGCTTACGTGGCCCTTCGCTGGTGAGTTAGCGGTTGAGTAGATGTGGCCCTTCGCTGGTGAGTTAGCGGCTGAGTATATTTGACACTTCGCTGGTGAGTTAGCGGTTGATTGTATGTGGCCCTTCGCTGGTGAGTTAGCGGTTGATTGTATGTGGCCCTTCGCTGGTGAGTTAGCGGTTGATTGTATGTGGCCCTTCGCTGGTGAGTTAGCGGTTGAGTGTATGTGGCCCTTCGCTGGTGAGTTAGCGGTTGAGTGTATGTGGCGGTTGCCAAATTGTTTGCTCCCTGTCTGTTGCCATGGTGCTTATTATCGACTTATTTACCATGATAATAAGTGATTTATTGAGCACGTGTTATTGTTGATCTTGAAGTGCGTGGTCGGAGTCTCAGTTGTAGGATTAGAATGTTCTTCTAGTTATGGCGGTTGTGAGCCATTTATAATAATTATTTATATTTTTAAAAATTCTTTTCTTAGTAATTCTTGAGACTTCAATTTTTTTTTTTTTTGTGCTACTTCAAAATATGTCTTGATCTTCTTACCTTCTTGTATGTGTGTTACTAGTTCACTCTCGGGGTCACCAAAATATGGAGGCGTGCTCCATATTGTAGAAATACCGGAATTGTCCAAATTATAGTCATAATAAATTCCATAAAATATTATTTATATTTGGTTTATTTTAAGTATGATTAATATCCACGACACTATGTGTTGTCATATTTATCGTTAATAAAATGTGATTGGTATTTTCTTATTTATAATCGAAAAGAAAGGTTTTAAGAATTATACATTTTGGCAAGTTCGACTAGGGAGAAACAAAAACCGTGTCCGATCTGACACTTGAATTTCCTTTTGTTTTTCTCAGTGCTGTCACTATATGGGCCAATCTGTCCAGAGACATGTGATGCGTGTTGACAAGCCGCTATGCGTGTTGGCAACCCGCTACATATATATATATATATATATATATATATATACATTACATATACAATATGTATACGCCCAAAAACACATATACAAACAACTTTTTTCTAAAATATTTCAAATCAATCATGAAACATGAATATAATAAAATTCATTCAACTACGTTTTTGCGACTTGAATAACATGCCTTGAAGCTGGTTTTAAATATATTTTCAATTTCTAACAGAGGCGATGAAAAATCTCATAATAAAATGCTCGCGGGCATCCTTGCGGAAAATGTACTCCATTATTTATAATATGTTTATTATATGGTAGGACGAGGCACATTGGTGCAATTTGACTTTGAACAATTATATTATGAGAACCAAACCAATTATATTACAAAAAATAACACATACCAAACAAGCAGCTATCTGACTATGTTCAGTAAAACTCCCAGCCATTTTATTTGCTGTTTTTCAAAAATTTATTTGATCCTTTACACCCCACAGGCGGAGAAAAATGGAACAGCCAGGAGGAAAACAGACCCAATATCTTATTCATTATCAATGTCATATTCTCAGTGTATGGCATCGTGCCTTAAGGCAAATTGCAGGAACTTCCCGTACCGTAACGAAATGATCGAGAAATATTAAATGTTTTAAAATAGATTCTTATAAATATTGTAACATTGTCTAATATTTATAAGAATTATATAAACTAAATTGGAAAGTTGAAATTATTTGTTTAAAGTATATTAGAACAGGATTAAAATAAAAATCTGAATTATTTTCGATATAAAAAAAAAATTTTTTTGGAAATATAAATTAAAAAAAATTTTGGGGTAAAAATTTTTTGTTCCAAAATCAATTATTTTGTTAAAACAAGCAGAAATTTTTTGGAATCATTAAAATCGGACGCTTAATTCTCTCAAAAACTGCCATTTTTTGCACATTTAGCCTTGTATCTCCGAAACCGCTGGACCTGCCTTCGCGAAAAACTAATCACCCCTTCTCCCCGTCATTACGAATTGGATGTTTCTGCGATCATTTAAATCGGATGTTCCGATCTCTCAAAAACTCAATTTCTATTTTCTGCACTCTTTGCTCCGTATCTCCCAATCGGCTGAACCTCCCTTTGCCAAAAACTAATCAGCACATCTCCCTATCAATAGGAATCAAATGTTTTTTAAACCATTCAAATCGGACGAAAAATTGTATCCATACATACATACACACCCACCCACACACCCACCCACACACACATCCTTTTTTTCTGAGGTATACCAAAACGTTCAGAAACCTTCAAAACGTCGAGAAATGTAAAAATTTTCAATTTAGACTTTCGGCCCATTACAATAACTTACCCTACGGGAAGTTAGCAAGCAGGAAGTTTTTTGAATCATTCAAATCGGACGCTTAGTTCTCTCAAAAACTGTAATTTTTTAAACATTCAGCTCTGTATCTCCAAAATCGCCTTTGCCAAAAACTAATCACCACTTTTTCCCGTCGTTACAAATTGAATATTTTTTGGATCATTTAAATCTGATGCACCGATCTCTCTTTAGCCCGCAATTCTGAATCGATTTTGAAATTTCAAAAACCGTTCGAAAGATATCGGAAATCGTGCTGATTAGTTTTTGGTAAAGATCGGCTGCGCCGTTTTCTTGCAATAAGATTTAAAAAAAAAAATTCGATGATTTTTTTGTTGGCGGTAGATACTATATAGTCTTATAGATAATACTAAAATATTACTGCCCTACAACAAATCGTTTAATTTTAAAAATTCGTCAAACTTTGCAAAAAATGGTATTGGTTGGGAATAATACTGATTAGTTTCAGGGAAAAATTTACCAAGCGCTTTTCTTGATATTAATTGTTAAAAGTTTTTTTTGTCAATTTTTATGAACCTTTTTTGGCATTAGATAGATATCATAGTCGTATAAAACATACTAAAATATTACGGTCCTGCGACAAATAGTTTAATGTTAAAAATTCTTGTGGTATATTGATGGTTGGTTTTTCATATAGATGTAAAATAAAGGCTCTATTATTTAATTACTTATAACAACACATGTAGATCAATTTTTGTTTTTATCAATTTTTTTTATAACAGCATAACAAAAACATATGAAAATTAACTAAAATTTAAAAAAAATGTTTTGATAAAGCGAATGTTCATTTGATTCATGCTGTTGATTAAGCAAACTCTTCCCGGAAATTAAAGAAAATATTGGGGAAGGTTCAGAATGTTTGCATAACGGTGTGTTTCAGATGTGGAAAAGGGATTGACATTTACATTGCTTGTTAAATGATTATGGAATCCTTGAGATTCATTTTGTGTATTCTAATGAGAATATATCAATATATTTAAATACATAATGAATAATAAATATAAAAGTATCTTAATTAAAATAATTGTGTTCGTACGTTCATTTTAGAAAAAATATTTTTCAATCCACTATTATAAGGATAGAAAAAATGAGGCCAAAACCAAATTTATATGCTTGAATATAAGAGTCACCAGAAAAAACACAGAACTTGAAATCTGGATTACTGGACACGCAAAGTTCGTAAAGTAAAAAGTGTTTGATGAGTGAGGAAGGGATTTAATAGTGTGATGCTATCTTTATAAATTCATGAACAAATTTATAAACAAATAGTACTTACTCCAATCAACACAGAGTATTTTTATGATGTTTGTAATAATTGCAAAAGTAAAAGTTATTAATATAAGGTTTTCTGTGATTTGTTTTAAGCTGGTCAACATTTGATCACTATCGATTTTAATTTGAAATTTGATCAAAATCATAAAAATTTAATGTTGCGTTTGGCCATTCATACTGCTCGATCTGGCAGGTTTAACATCGGGCTGACTGAATTTAGTACGGAATTTTCTACCAATATAAACAAGAAGTAACTTTAATTTTTCATTTTTCAAAAACTATGATAAAGTTTTTCATTTAATTCCTAGATAAATAATAAGTTTTACTTTTACCGACGTATTACCGAAGTTTACGGTCTTCTTTAGCGATTTAGTGCGTCGAAGAATTTGCAAATGAATTTATTGTGAATTTAAGATCCTTTGTAAGAGAGTAAAAACAGGTCCTGTCGTTTTCGACTTATGAAGGAAAAGCTACTGAAAATAAAAATTAGAAGACGACTAGTGGGGTGCATGGCATTGTGCCTTAAGGCTAGTTGCTGGTAATAAAAATCTTGGTACGGAATCCAAAAAAAAATTACGAAAAATGTGTACACATTATTAAAATCTATATAAAATACCTAATAATTTGATGTACATATGTCCAATAAACATTTTTGACCGCCAAATGTTATTTTTTTAACTTATTTTTATTGAGAGTTCACAACCGGTGGACCTGTTTTCCCAGAGATTTAATCAGGTCTTCACCTTGTCAATACAAGTAAAATGTTTTTTGAATTATTAAAATCGGACGCTCAGTTCTCCTAAAAACTGAAGTACCGTTTTTGGTACTTTTTGCCGCGTATCTTTGAAACTGCAAGACCTGGTTTTGCCAAAAACTAACCAGCAGGTCTCCTTATCAATACGAATCGAATGTTTTTTAAATTATTCAAATCGGTTGATCCGTGTTACCGAAATCGTCGACGAAAATTTGTATCCGCACACACACACACACAAATACATCCATTTTTTTTAAGGTATGCCTAAATGTTCAGATACCTTTAAAACGTAAAGGTATATATAAATTTTCTTTTTCGATTTTTTTGCGATTAATATAACTCACCCTACAGGAAGTTAAAAATTGAATATCAAGTATTTTATCAAGTTTTGGACAAATATACTCAAAGACGCTACGTAATATATTATTGTAATTAATATAATTTATATAGTTAAAAATTAATCTATGAAAAACTGAAAATAAATGGGAATCATATATTTTCATTAAAAAATTCAACCATTAAATTTGATTTAATAATTCTTTCGACTGATTGAATAAATTTAAAATTTTCGAAATCAGTGTAGCTACTCCAAGAAAACGTCTATTTTACTAAGCAAGCCCTTATTTAATTTTTGTGTCAAACTATTCAGAATGAAATCAAACGTAGAGATAATATAAACTTACATATTCGGATTCTTAGATGAAAACCTAAACTTTTTCTTCGGGAAGTAAATAATTCTTAGTCAAGTTTTCAAATATTTTGAAAAATTTGATACTGCATCTACTGCTATGGAAATATTCTCAAAAGAAATATGACTCTCTTTACAGTGCAATATTTTAATCAAATGAATACATACTGTTCAAGTATCACATAAGTGCTTTACTTCTTTAATATTTGAGATTTTCATGTTGTTATGCTTATTTTGTATATTTTTACATTCAACTCAGAAAAAGTATACAAGCCAAAAAATAATTATGAAAATTATGTTCGACATAATTCAGTATTGCGCATCAAAATATTATTTATATTTCAAACAACCCTTATAAAGATGTTCCAACACTCACAATTGATTGTCTTTGTATAGTTTACCAACAATTATCAGAGTTTTGTTTTTCATAATTAAACTGAATATAAAAAATTTAAAACTTTCGTTTGAAAATATAAGCTTTCAGTAGTAGAAATATTTTGCCTTTATTAAGTTTCTAAAATTTATCAAAGTAAACAAAAGCACCTTGTTTGAGATTGTATAATTTAAGATAAGATTTCTTTAGATAGAGTAGTTTGAAATGCCTTCAGGACAGTTCGAATTTGTTTTCATATAAATTATAGTGTATCTTTCCTACATTAATAGAATGCTTAACTTTTAATAAGCACAATAATTTGTATAGATTTATAAATCTGTAAATAAAAAAATAAATGTGATAAATACAAAACTTTTTTTACACTCATGCTGAAAACCAATTGTAAACACCAAATTTAAAATAAAAATACAAAAGAGATTTTTGAATATAAAAGCGCTACTTGGTCAACCTTCTTCAAATAAAAGGAGTTTTCCAGTACTATGTGAAGATCACTAATTTGCATTCGAATTTCCACAATCAAGCGTTCAGTGCGATTATATATATTCACATTCATATTAATATTAGTTAACATATTTTGTATGATTTAAATTCCATAATAAATTATAAACACGAATTCTCGGCATATGCATCCGATGTTATTTTTAAAATCGAACATATTTTACTGATGCAAATTATACTACATATTGTAAACATTTAATATAGGATATTGGCTCAGATATTTCAAATTAAATCATTTATTGAAAGCTTTACTTAATATAATATTGCAATATATTGAAGAATTTGGATACCATGCCTTTGTTGGATAAGTAATTTGTCCTATAGTAATTACTGAAAACATTTACAATTATAATTGTTCTCGACTATATTAGTCTTTTTTATTAAAACCCAATAATTCTATTTAAGAGAGCTAAATTTTGTAAAATATTTTATAATTACTATAGTTTATAATTATAAAATAAATCTTTTTGCTAAATATTGCGTGATATATATTTACAAATGATAAGACTATTAATCATTTAAATGCTAATTTTATTGTTGCTTTCATGATAGGTTGAATTAATTGATATGATTATTGAATAATCAAATAATGTATACTAAATCTTTTTAATCTTAAATAAGTTAGACAAGCGTGTTTTAATTTGGTTTCATTTAAACGAATTCAGAATTTGTAATTCGGTTTCGTGAGCTCAAAAATGTACTATTTTCCAAATCTTTTTATTGAAGTTTTCGTTATTCAAAACTAAAAATAATAGATAATAAAAATCAAATCACGCTAAAACGTGGACAAAATTTTCACATTCTTCTAAACACCAAGAAACAGTTTAATCGATTATTGTGCAAAACTAATTAACTCGAGTTCTTATAGAGATAATTGGAATGGCATTTTAATTTTTTATGCAGGTCTAGCCGTTTACAAGAACACGAGGACGAAAAATCGAAAATCGACTCTCATACACACACGTACTCATACTTTTTTCCAAAAATATTCCCAATCGCTTCAGAGTGACTTGAAACGTTGAGAAAATATAAAATAAGAAATCGGATTTTATGGCTGAAATAAACTTCTTCATTAGGAAGTTATTAAATATAATTTTTTGTGTTTCTAAAAGTTAAGTTAATACGAAGCATTTTGATTGCTTTTGCAAGACTTACATTAAGGAAAATACAAATATTATTAAATATGTATGTATTATGATTCGGCAAAGAGCATATGAATTTTGGATATATCGTACAACACTAAACTAGTTGGTATTGGTATTTAGCCTTGAGGCAAGTTACATGAACTTCCCGATATGTGTAAATAATCGATTTAATCAACAATAAACAAATTAATTTATGAGTGATTAAAAGTATTTCGAGTGGATTTCTTACACATCATTGAAAACAAACGAACACTCTATACCAAGTAAATCATCTAATTTTTATTTTAACAAACGTCAAAAAAACTACTCATTTTCTCAAACTTTGATGAATTTTTAAAATTAAACTACTTGTCGTAAGGCCGTAATATTACAGTAAGTTCTATTAGACCATGATATATATCGCTAAAAAAATTGCATAAAAATCGGCTTAAATTTCTTTTTCAAGAGTTAATTACAAAAAAACGGCTCGGTAGATTTTCACCTAAAACTAATCAGCATCAATCCCAACTAATATCTTTCGAACAGTTTTTGAGTTTTTAAAATCGGTTCGGTAGGATGAGCTTAAATGTGGACGAAAAGTTTAATACTTTTTTCAAATTACAAAGAAACGGCTTGGCAGCTCGTCGCACAAAACTCGCAAACAATAGTCCTCATCGAGATACATCAAATAGCTTTTAAATTTCTGAAATCGGTTCAGGCGTTTTTGAGAAAACGTCCATGAAAGGTCTAATTTTGACAAATGCCAAAAAAACGATACCAATTTTCGCAAACTTTGACGAATTTTCAAAGTTAAACCAATTGTCGTAGGGCCGTAATATTTTAGTATGATCTAGAAGACTATAGTATCTACTGTCAAAAAATAATAATAAAAATCGTCGAAAAATTTTTTTTTAACTTTTTATTACAAGAAAACGGCCCGGCCGATCTTTACCAAAAACTAATCAGCACGATTCCCAATCAATATCTTTCGAACGGTTTTTGAATTTTCATAATCGGTTCAGAGTTGCGGGCTAAAACGTAGACGAAATTTTTTTCACTTTTCTGCTATTTATAAAGAAACGGTTTGGCAGATCGTCGCACAAAACATGACAAACGATAGTCCTCGTCGAATCGAACGGCTTTCAAATTCTTGAAATCGGCCCAGCCGTTTTCGAGAAAACGTCGATTTACGGCAAAAAATCTGTTCACAAACACACACACACACCTATTTTTTTCAAATTTGAAATCGGATTTTTTGATGAAAACATAAACTTCTCCTTCGGGAAGTTAATTAATAAACAAACTTTAAGCCATATATTAATAACCTTTTTTTAATTTATAATTTGCTTTGAGGAATAGTTAAAGCCAATTAATATTGGTTTAATTAGACTGCTGTGTGTTTATAGATATAAATGTATTCTATGTTCTACAGACCACGGAATGCGGATTGTTGTTTTTACTTCGAATTCGGCATAAACCGGTTTCATTAACTCAACAACGGGAAATTGGAACTCGATAATAAAACGTGATTCTCATGCTGATAATAATGATGTACCAGAATAGCAACAAACGTAATACTCCGATACCAATATGGTTTCCTATTCAAGCCCCAAGTTATTTCTACTTGAGAGTTTCGTAACTATAACTTAATACTATAACATCCACATGTTACAAGAACGTAATGCTGTAAACATATCCTCACGCATATTGTGCGCACTTGTAATACATAAACCAACAAATATATTGAATAATCCTTGTATATATTTTTTTATGTAATAATTTAATAATAAAACCTATTTGTGACCAATAAATGTCATGGTAATAGTACAATCTAATATCATAACTAGTGGTGTATCATACACCTGTATGGCATCCTGCCTTAAGGCAAATTGCTGGAACTTTTCGTACCGAAACAAAATGTTCGAAGAATATTAAATGTTTTTATAAAGATTATCATAAATAAATACTGTAACTTTGTCTAATGTTTATAAGAATTATATAAACTAAATTGCGAAGTTGAAAATATTTGTTTAATTAAACAAATATTTTCAACTTTGCAATTCAGTACTTACTTTAAAGTTCCAGCCATACTTTAAAGTATATTAGAACTTAAGTCAGAATTACAAAAAATCGGAATTATTTTCTATATACAAAAAAAAATTGTTGAAAAAAAAGTTGACAAAAAAAATTATTAGAAAAGCAATTACTTGGTTAAAACAAGCAGAAAGTTCTTTGAATCATTCAAATCGGACGTTTAGTTCTAGCAAAAACTGCCATTTTTTGCACATTTCGTTCTGTATCTCTGAAACCGCCAAAAACTAATCACCACTTCTCCCTGGCATTACGAATTGAATGTTTTTTTGGATCATACAAATCCGATGCTTCGATCTCTCAAAAACTTGATTTCTATTTTCTGCACTCTTTGCTTCATATCTCCCTAACTTCTGGACCTGCCTCTGCCAAAAACTAATCAGCACATCTCCCTATCAATTCTGTTTTTAACCATCTCGATTAATCCATATTGATTAAATGTGTACATACACACACACACACATCATGACAATGATGTATGGAATCTGAATGATTTTTGCATTTTTGATTTTCAGCCTTTTACTATAACTTACCCTACGGGAAGTTAATAAAATGATTTCGAAACAATTTAAAATATATTTACTTGCCTTACTATTGGAGTATTAAGTAGGAAGTTAATAATGGAATGTTTGGAAGTTTGGAATGATCTTCAATTTTCAATAGGTGTCCATGGCATCTGCCATTGTGAAGAATAACGTTGGAAATATAGCTTTTTTGATTGTAGTCTCGCATAAGGAAAATATTAGACTTGCTGCTTTATACTTATTTATCTATGACTTGCTGGCATATCCCCATTGTTCAATTGGCCATATTGATTTAAGTATGGTTTTTCAACCCAAGATTGTCCTCTGTTGTCCAGGGATAAGTTTGAAACCAATGTAGTTCTGACAGTTTGAGCTTAGTTTGCTGGATTTTATACTTGATGTGAAGATTAACTAATGGTGACTGATATTGAACCTTAATATTGGCCACAAAGATATTTTTCATAAATATGTTACTTACTGCAAAACTGTAATTTGTAACATAAATCCAGGACTATACTGAGAAGACTGCATTTCGAAGGTATTATTTTACCATTAATATTGATGTTCAAATTTGGTGCACCCGATTAGATTTTGTATAAATAAATTTGCCGAAATATCACTTTCAGCATACTTTTATGCGAACAATAAACAATAATTAACTCCCCGTAGGGCAAGTTATAGTAATCGCAAAAAAAATCGAAAATGAAAATTTTTATATATCTTTATGTTTCAGAGTTTCTGAATATTTTGGCATACCTTAGAAAAAATGGATGTATGTGTGTGTGTGTGTGTGTGTGTGTTTGTATGTGCGGATACAAATTTTCGTCGACGATTTCGGGAACACCGATCAACCGATTTGAATAATTCAAAAAACGTTCGATTCGTATTGATAAAGAGACGTTCTGATTAGTTTTTGGCGAAGTCAGGTCTAGCCGTTCCGAAGATACGGGGCAAAAAGTGCCGAAAACGGTAACTCAGTTTTTAAGAGAACGGAGCATCCGATTTTAATAATTCAAAAAACATTTTACTTGTATTGACAAGGTGAAGAACCGATCAAATTTTCATAAAGGCAGGTCTAGCGGTTTCGGAGATCTAATGAAAAAAGTAAAAAAAATGCCATTTGACGGTCAAAAATGATTATTAGACATATGCACATCAAATTATCAGATATTTTATAGAGATTTTAACAATAAGTATATTTTGGTTTACATTCCTATGGGTTCCGTACCAATGTTTACGCGTTAGACGTCGACGCGGCGCTTACGCGGTTTGACATTTCGTCTTTATGCAGTTAAAGCAGTACGATTGCTTTGAAAAAGTTTAGATCTTTCAAAATATGTCAAAATAAAGAAAACATTTAAAAAAAAAAATTAAAAAAAAAAAATTAAAAAAAATTTTTTTTTTCAAAAAAAAGTAATTTTTTGTCTAATTGTTTGTCAAAAATCTTATTTTTTCGAAGTAAATTTTTTTCAAAAATGTTAATCGTTTTTAAAAAAATAATAATTTTTGGTACGGGAAGTTCCAGCAATTTGCCTTAAGGCACGATGCCTTAATTGCCTTAAGACAGAATTTCACTTACAGCTAGTTTAATCTATGAATAATAATTGATTAAATATATATCGGCACATGCCGACACATGTGAGCGCTATATATTATTCTTCTATTATGTAATCCACGCGTTACTCGTCGTTATTGGAAAACCTTTACTTTGTAGTATTAAAATGATTTTTTTTACCGAACGAATATTGGAAAAAAATTAATTTGTATCAAACTATCAATATAACAGCAAAATTAAAATATCAAATACAAATTTTGTAAAATATTTGATCGAGGAATATGTAATTTATTTGTGACTTTACACACATATATATGAATACATATAGGGGTTATCTGCAACAGAGTTTGAACGATATTAAAATATTTATTTATATCCACGGGGCATGTAAAACGTTCTGGATAATATTGTCAAAGCTACTGTTCCGCAGAACTCTGCAGGTCCGTCATTTTGCACAGATAAAATTGATGTATCATAAAATTTAGATTTGCATTATTGTTATCGACTAATTTTATATTTTATATATGTTATTCCATGATTGTTTTTTCTGCGGTATGCCAAAATGTTCAGACACATTCAAAATGTGTAGAAATAGAACGGAGCGTTTGATTCGAATAATTCAAAAAGCATTTCACTTGTATTAACAAGATGAAGAATTGATCAAGTTTTCACAAAGGCAGGTCTAGGGGTTTCGGAGATCCGTCCACCATTTGGCCGTCAAAAATGATCATTATACGTATGCACATCAAATTATCAGATATTTTATAAAAATTTTAACAATAAGTATAAATTTTGTTTACATTCCTATGGGTTATTCCGCACCAATGTTTATCCGTTAGACGGCGACGCGGCGCTTATGCGCTTCTATATTTCGACTCTATGCAGTTAAAGCAGTACGATTGCTTTGAAAAAAGTTCAGATTCAGAATATTTTCTTCAAAAAGTCTTTTTTTTTCAAAAAAAAGTAAATTTTTGTCAAAAATATATAGTTTCACAAAAATCTAATTTTTTCAGAGTAATTGTTTTTCAAAATTGTTAATCTTTAAAAAAAAAATAGTTTTTGGTACGGAAAGTTCTAGCAATTTGCCTTAAGGCACGATGCCATGTGCCACACTAGTTTCTTTAAATAACCCTAATTTTTTCAATAAAGATAAATTTTGAAATAGATTTTTCCCATTATGAAATATATTTTATTATAAAGTAAGTCATATTATATCATATTCATTATTTTCATTATTGTTTAATAATTTTAAAGCACGCTATTATTGCATAATCCTTTTAAGTATCAATCATTAGTTTTTGCTAAAAAAAATGCGGACATTGAAATGTAGAAATCGGTTTGGACAGTTTTGAAATGCTGCGCTATGGTATTGAGATATATGTGAATTGCTATATTTTTGTATGTCAAGTGAATTGTGAAGTGTAAAATGCAAATGGATGATTGATGGTTTAAAGCGAAAAACTGATGGTCGGATTATTTGATAGAAATAGTTTAAAAATAGCTATAGGTGTGAATGGCATTATGCTTTGAAGCAAGTATCTAAAATTTCTACGAAAAAATGTTTAATTCTTTATTTCCAATTAAACTTTTAGATTTTTGAAGTAAAACTTTTCATGTGCGACTAGGGTGTAAATCCGTACAAATGCAACGTCAGTGCGTTACGGCAGTTAAGATAAGATAAGAGTCGAGTGCTAAAGATTCGTTATTCGCTCTCGATGATATCATTTCTATACAGGTCGATTGTGATCAGTCGTCGCGTATGTGAATAGAGATCTGTCGTTGTACGCGCGCCAGCCTCAACGTTGTATGCGTACCGATATCAACAAGGACATTGACATAGTAGATAAATAAACATTTTAAAGTTACATCGTAGTACAAATCTTGATTTAATGAAAAATGCCTGAACCAGAAGAATATTTTATGAAACATAAGTTTATTGAAATAATTTCTATATTATTCGTAGTTTCTATAAATTTTTGAAGTTATTGAAATGGAAAATATTTTTTAGGCAAAACAGATATTAAAGCTGTTCAAAAAATGAGATTATATCGCCAGCGAAAAAGTAAAAAAGAAACAATCAGTCAATGAATGTATGTTAACTTTAATTACATGAAGTTTTCAAACACAATTATTACATGATGAGTGAAGTTGCAAAAACAATATTTGTTTAGGTGTTGTTTAACATAATCCACTGTGTGAACAAATATTATAGAAGTTATTAATCACCAATTACTTCATTTCTCTAACGAAGGTTTATTTCTAAATGCTAACTACAATTACAAACCGATCATGTCATATTTGAAGTATGACTTTAATTACAATATTTTTTAAATATTAACATATTTTAATGCTATTATAAATATATAATTTAAAATTTATCATTATATAAATGTGTATAATGGTTGACACTAATAAATATGTGCATCACGAGTGTTACCATATTACTAATAAACATTATTCAAAATTGTTATACGAAGTATTTATTTTTACTTAAATGCCATCTTGTACAGTAGCAAATAAGTTTTACTTCAATCGCGTGTGAGCTAGGGAATGAAATACCGGTACAAAATTTCAATACTGGTATTTCGGTATTTTCACATTTTCACGCGCACTCTTTTTGTTTATTAAAAACTAGTAAATGAGGTTTACCAATGGCCTATGGGCCAAAAGCGCGGCACATTATTATTCCAATTTAATGAATTTTTATAATATTAATTCAGCCACGTTTCGTAGACTAGAATATTTTAGAATGTTGAATAACTTTATGATCATACAAAGTTTCACAAAAGTTGGCCATGAAATTTCAATCTATCATTACAACGAAGATATGACTCGGACTCCTTGCAGAAACTTCTTTTTTTTTATTTAAAAGTTTTTTGCAGAATAATCAGCAAGATTTTTAACTGGTTTCTTTCAATGTTCAAAACAGTCCCAGGATTTTTGGAGAATACGCGGACATAGGCTTTGCTCTTTTTGCAAATACTAAATAAAAGCCTCGACTTATCGTTGCCCAAACTAATCAGAACGAATTTTCGTTGAGTTTCATCAAATGGTTTTTACACTTTAAAGGAATGCAGCTCCTTTTTGGAGGAAACGTCGATGAAAAGTTATACTTTGGTGATGATGCACCACAGTTAATGTCGAACAGAGTTAAATTAACAAATCGTATTTTTGGGGCAAAAACATAAATTCTTTTTCAGGAAGGCAATAAATCGTTATTAGGGATAGAACTGACATAAAATCAAAATCTGCGGTTTGTGTCATAAATTTAACATTGCAATGAAGTGACAGATATAT
>NW_020537324.1:51012254-51049003 GCF_003426905.1 Ctenocephalides felis | reverse complement strand
TTTTCTCAGTGCTGTCACTATATGGGCCAATCTGTCCAGAGACATGTGATGCGTGTGGACAAGCCGCTATGCGTGTTGGGCAACCCGCTACATATATATATATATATATATATATATATATATAAATACATATACAATATGTATACGCCCAAAAACACATATACAAACAACTTTTTTCTAAAATATTTCAAATCAATCATGAAACATGAATATAATAAAATTCATTCAACTACGTTTTTGCGACTTGAATAACATGCCTTGAAGCTGGTTTAAATATATTTCAATTTCTAACAGAGGCGATGAAAAATCTCATAATAAAATGCTCGCGGGCATCCTTGCGGAAAATGTACTCCATTATTTATAATATGTTTATTATATGGTAGGACGAGGCACATTGGTGCAATTTGACTTTGAACAATTATATTATGAGAACCAAACCAATTATATTACAAAAAATAACACATACCAAACAAGCAGCTATCTGACTATGTTCAGTAAAACTCCCAGCCATTTTATTTGCTGTTTTTCAAAAATTTATTTGATCCTTTACACCCCACAGGCGGAGAAAATGGAAAAATGGAAGCCAGGAGGAAAACAGACCCAATATCTTATTCATTATCAATGTCATATTCTCAGTGTATGGCATCGTGCCTTAAGGCAAATTGCAGGAACTTCCCGTACCGTAACGAAATGATCGAGAAATATTAAATGTTTTAAAATAGATTCTTTATAAATATTGTAACATTGTCTAATATTTATAAGAATTATATAAACTAAATTGGAAAGTTGAAATTATTTGTTTAAAGTATATTAGAACAGGATTAAAATAAAAATCTGAATTATTTTCGATATAAAAAAAAATTTTTTTGGAAATATAAATTAAAAAAAATTTTGGGGTAAAAATTTTTGTTCCAAAATCAATTATTTTGTTAAAACAAGCAGAAATTTTTTGGAATCATTAAAATCGGACGCTTAATTCTCTCAAAAACTGCCATTTTTTGCACATTTAGCCTTGTATCTCCGAAACCGCTGGACCTGCCTTCGCGAAAAACTAATCACCCCTTCTCCCCGTCATTACGAATTGGATGTTTCTGCGATCATTTAAATCGGATGTTCCGATCTCTCAAAAACTCAATTTCTATTTTCTGCACTCTTTGCTCCGTATCTCCCAATCGGCTGAACCTCCCTTTGCCAAAAACTAATCAGCACATCTCCCTATCAATAGGAATCAAATGTTTTTTAAACCATTCAAATCGGACGAAAAATTGTATCCATACATACATACACACCCACCCACACACCCACCCACACACACATCCTTTTTTTCTGAGGTATACCAAAACGTTCAGAAACCTTCAAAACGTCGAGAAATGTAAAAATTTTCAATTTAGACTTTCGGCCCATTACAATAACTTACCCTACGGGAAGTTAGCAAGCAGGAAGTTTTTTGAATCATTCAAATCGGACGCTTAGTTCTCTCAAAAACTGTAATTTTTTAAACATTCAGCTCTGTATCTCCAAAATCGCCTTTGCCAAAAACTAATCACCACTTTTTCCCGTCGTTACAAATTGAATATTTTTTGGATCATTTAAATCTGATGCACCGATCTCTCTTTAGCCCGCAATTCTGAATCGATTTTGAAATTTCAAAAACCGTTCGAAAGATATCGGAAATCGTGCTGATTAGTTTTTGGTAAAGATCGGCTGCGCCGTTTTCTTGCAATAAGATTTAAAAAAAAAAATTCGATGATTTTTTGTTGGCGGTAGATACTATATAGTCTTATAGATAATACTAAAATATTACTGCCCTACAACAAATCGTTTATTTTAAAAATTCGTCAAACTTTGCAAAAAATGGTATTGGTTGGGAATAATACTGATTAGTTTCAGGGAAAAATTTACCAAGCGCTTTTCTTGATATTAATTGTTAAAAGTTTTTTTGTCAATTTTTATGAACCTTTTTTGGCATTAGATAGATATCATAGTCGTATAAAACATACTCAAAATATTACGGTCCTGCGACAAATAGTTTAATGTTAAAAATTCTTGTGGTATATTGATGGTTGGTTTTTCATATAGATGTAAAATAAAGGCTCTATTATTTAATTACTTATAACAACACATGTAGATCAATTTTTGTTTTTATCAATTTTTTTTATAACAGCATAACAAAAACATATGAAAATTAACTAAAATTTAAAAAAAATGTTTTGATAAAGCGAATGTTCATTTGATTCATGCTGTTGATTAAGCAAACTCTTCCCGGAAATTAAAGAAAATATGGGGAAGGTTCAGAATGTTTGCATAACGGTGTGTTTCAGATGTGGAAAAGGGATTGACATTTACATTGCTTGTTAAATGATTATGGAATCCTTGAGATTCATTTTGTGTATTCTAATGAGAATATATCAATATATTTAAATACATAATGAATAATAAATATAAAAGTATCTTAATTAAAATAATTGTGTTCGTACGTTCATTTTAGAAAAAATATTTTTCAATCCACTATTATAAGGATAGAAAAAATGAGGCCAAAACCAAATTATATGCTTGAATAGAGTCACAGACCAGAAAAACACAGAACTTGAAATCTGGATTACTGGACACGCAAAGTTCGTAAAGTAAAAAGTGTTTGATGAGTGAGGAAGGGATTTAATAGTGTGATGCTATCTTTATAAATTCATGAACAAATTTATAAACAAATAGTACTTACTCCAATCAACACAGAGTATTTTTATGATGTTTGTAATAATTGCAAAAGTAAAAGTTATTAATATAAGGTTTTCTGTGATTTGTTTTAAGCTGGTCAACATTTGATCACTATCGATTTTAATTTGAAATTTGATCAAAATCATAAAAATTTATGTTGCGTTTGGCCATTCATACTGCTCGATCTGGCAGGTTTAACATCGGGCTGACTGAATTTAGTACGGAATTTTCTACCAATATAAACAAGAAGTACTTTAATTTTTCATTTTCAAAAACTATGATAAAGTTTTTCATTTAATTCCTAGATAAATAATAAGTTTTACTTTTACCGACGTATTACCGAAGTTTACGGTCTTCTTTAGCGATTTAGTGCGTCGAAGAATTTGCAAATGAATTTATTGTGAATTTAAGATCCTTTGTAAGAGAGTAAAAAAACAGGTCCTGTCGTTTTCGACTTATGAAGGAAAAGCTACTGAAAATAAAAATTAGAAGACGACTAGTGGGGTGCATGGCATTGTGCCTTAAGGCTAGTTGCTGGTAATAAAAATCTTGGTACGGAATCCAAAAAAAAATTACGAAAAATGTGTACACATTATTAAAATCTATATAAAATACCTAATAATTTGATGTACATATGTCCAATAAACATTTTTGACCGCCAAATGTTATTTTTTTAACTTATTTTTATTGAGAGTTCACAACCGGTGGACCTGTTTTCCCAGAGATTTAATCAGGTCTTCACCTTGTCAATACAAGTAAAATGTTTTTTGAATTATTAAAATCGGACGCTCAGTTCTCCTAAAAACTGAAGTACCGTTTTTGGTACTTTTTGCCGCGTATCTTTGAAACTGCAAGACCTGGTTTTGCCAAAAACTAACCAGCAGGTCTCCTTATCAATACGAATCGAATGTTTTTTAAATTATTCAAATCGGTTGATCCGTGTTACCGAAATCGTCGACGAAAATTTGTATCCGCACACACACACACACAAATACATCCATTTTTTTTAAGGTATGCCTAAATGTTCAGATACCTTTAAAACGTAAAGGTATATATAAATTTTCTTTTTCGATTTTTTTGCGATTAATATAACTCACCCTACAGGAAGTTAAAAATTGAATATCAAGTATTTTATCAAGTTTTGGACAAATATACTCAAAGACGCTACGTAATATATTATTGTAATTAATATAATTTATATAGTTAAAAATTAATCTATGAAAAACTGAAAATAAATGGGAATCATATATTTTCATTAAAAAATTCAACCATTAAATTTGATTTAATAATTCTTTCGACTGATTGAATAAATTTAAAATTTTCGAAATCAGTGTAGCTACTCCAAGAAAACGTCTATTTTACTAAGCAAGCCCTTATTTAATTTTTGTGTCAAACTATTCAGAATGAAATCAAACGTAGAGATAATATAAACTTACATATTCGGATTCTTAGATGAAAACCTAAACTTTTTCTTCGGGAAGTAAATAATTCTTAGTCAAGTTTTCAAATATTTTGAAAAATTTGATACTGCATCTACTGCTATGGAAATATTCTCAAAAGAAATATGACTCTCTTTACAGTGCAATATTTTAATCAAATGAATACATACTGTTCAAGTATCACATAAGTGCTTTACTTCTTTAATATTTGAGATTTTCATGTGTTATGCTTATTTTGTATATTTTTACATTCAACTCAGAAAAAGTATACAAGCCAAAAAAAATAATTATGAAAATTATGTTCGACATAATTCAGTATTGCGCATCAAAATATTATTTATATTTCAAACAACCCTTATAAAGATGTTCCAACACTCACAATTGATTGTCTTTGTATAGTTTACCAACAATTATCAGAGTTTTGTTTTTCATAATTAAACTGAATATAAAAAATTTAAAACTTTCGTTTGAAAATATAAGCTTTCAGTAGTAGAAATATTTTGCCTTTATTAAGTTTCTAAAATTTATCAAAGTAAACAAAAGCACCTTGTTTGAGATTGTATAATTTAAGATAAGATTTCTTTAGATAGAGTAGTTTGAAATGCCTTCAGGACAGTTCGAATTTGTTTTCATATAAATTATAGTGTATCTTTCCTACATTAATAGAATGCTTAACTTTTAATAAGCACAATAATTTGTATAGATTTATAAATCTGTAAATAAAAAAATAAATGTGATAAATACAAAACTTTTTTTACACTCATGCTGAAAACCAATTGTAAACACCAAATTAAAATAAAAATACAAAAGAGATTTTTGAATATAAAAGCGCTACTTGGTCAACCTTCTTCAAATAAAAGGAGTTTTCCAGTACTATGTGAAGATCACTAATTTGCATTCGAATTTCCACAATCAAGCGTTCAGTGCGATTATATATATTCACATTCATATTAATATTAGTTAACATATTTTGTATGATTTAAATTCCATAATAAATTATAAACACGAATTCTCGGCATATGCATCCGATGTTATTTTTAAAATCGAACATATTTTACTGATGCAAATTATACTACATATTGTAAACATTTAATATAGGATATTGGCTCAGATATTTCAAATTAAATCATTTATTGAAAGCTTTACTTAATATAATATTGCAATATATTGAAGAATTTGGATACCATGCCTTTGTTGGATAAGTAATTTGTCCTATAGTAATTACTGAAAACATTTACAATTATAATTGTTCTCGACTATATTAGTCTTTTTTATTAAAACCCAATAATTCTATTTAAGTGAGCTAAATTTTGTAAAATATTTTATAATTACTATAGTTTATAATTATAAAATAAATCTTTTTGCTAAATATTGCGTGATATATATTTACAAATGATAAGACTATTAATCATTTAAATGCTAATTTTATTGTTGCTTTCATGATAGGTTGAATTAATTGATATGATTATTGAATAATCAAATAATGTATACTAAATCTTTTTAATCTTAAATAAGTTAGACAAGCGTGTTTTAATTTGGTTTCATTTAAACGAATTCAGAATTTGTAATTCGGTTTCGTGAGCTCAAAAATGTACTATTTTCCAAATCTTTTTATTGAAGTTTTCGTTATTCAAAACTAAAAATAATAGATAATAAAAATCAAATCACGCTAAAACGTGGACAAAATTTTCACATTCTTCTAAACACCAAGAAACAGTTTAATCGATTATTGTGCAAAACTAATTAACTCGAGTTCTTATAGAGATAATTGGAATGGCATTTTAATTTTTTATGCAGGTCTAGCCGTTTACAAGAACACGAGGACGAAAAATCGAAAATCGACTCTCATACACACACGTACTCATACTTTTTTCCAAAAATATTCCCAATCGCTTCAGAGTGACTTGAAACGTTGAGAAAATATAAAATAAGAAATCGGATTTTATGGCTGAAAATAAACTTCTTCATTAGGAAGTTATTAAATATAATTTTTTGTGTTTCTAAAAGTTAAGTTAATACGAAGCATTTTGATTGCTTTTGCAAGACTTACATTAAGGAAAATACAAATATTATTAAATATGTATGTATTATGATTCGGCAAAGAGCATATGAATTTTGGATATATCGTACAACACTAAACTAGTTGGTATTGGTATTTAGCCTTGAGGCAAGTTACATGAACTTCCCGATATGTGTAAATAATCGATTTAATCAACAATAAACAAATTAATTTATGAGTGATTAAAAGTATTTCGAGTGGATTTCTTACACATCATTGAAAACAAACGAACACTCTATACCAAGTAAATCATCTAATTTTTATTTTAACAAACGTCAAAAAAACTACTCATTTTCTCAAACTTTGATGAATTTTTAAAATTAAACTACTTGTCGTAAGGCCGTAATATTACAGTAAGTTCTATTAGACCATGATATATATCGCTAAAAAAATTGCATAAAAATCGGCTTAAATTTCTTTTTCAAGAGTTAATTACAAAAAAACGGCTCGGTAGATTTTCACCTAAAACTAATCAGCATCAATCCCAACTAATATCTTTCGAACAGTTTTTGAGTTTTTAAAATCGGTTCGGTAGGATGAGCTTAAATGTGGACGAAAAGTTTAATACTTTTTTCAAATTACAAAGAAACGGCTTGGCAGCTCGTCGCACAAAACTCGCAAACAATAGTCCTCATCGAGATACATCAAATAGCTTTTAAATTTCTGAAATCGGTTCAGGCGTTTTTGAGAAAACGTCCATGAAAGGTCTAATTTTGACAAATGCCAAAAAAACGATACCAATTTTCGCAAACTTTGACGAATTTTCAAAGTTAAACCAATTGTCGTAGGGCCGTAATATTTTAGTATGATCTAGAAGACTATAGTATCTACTGTCAAAAAATAATAATAAAAATCGTCGAAAAATTTTTTTTTAACTTTTTATTACAAGAAAACGGCCCGGCCGATCTTTACCAAAAACTAATCAGCACGATTCCCAATCAATATCTTTCGAACGGTTTTTGAATTTTCATAATCGGTTCAGAGTTGCGGGCTAAAACGTAGACGAAATTTTTTTCACTTTTCTGCTATTTATAAAGAAACGGTTTGGCAGATCGTCGCACAAAACATGACAAACGATAGTCCTCGTCGAATCGAACGGCTTTCAAATTCTTGAAATCGGCCCAGCCGTTTTCGAGAAAACGTCGATTTACGGCAAAAAATCTGTTCACAAACACACACACACCTATTTTTTTCAAATTTGAAATCGGATTTTTTGATGAAAACATAAACTTCTCCTTCGGGAAGTTAATTAATAAACAAACTTTAAGCCATATATTAATAACCTTTTTTTAATTTATAATTTGCTTTGAGGAATAGTTAAAGCCAATTAATATTGGTTTAATTAGACTGCTGTGTGTTTATAGATATAAATGTATTCTATGTTCTACAGACCACGGAATGCGGATTGTTGTTTTTACTTCGAATTCGGCATAAACCGGTTTCATTAACTCAACAACGGGAAATTGGAACTCGATATTAAAACGTGATTCTCATGCTGATAATAATGATGTACCAGAATAGCAACAAACGTTAACTCCGATACCAATATGGTTTCCTATTCAAGCCCCAAGTTATTTCTACTTGAGAGTTTCGTAACTATAACTTAACATCCACATGTTACAAGTACGTAATGCTGTAAACATATCCTCACGCATATTGTGCGCACTTGTAATACATGAACCAACAATTATATTGAATAATCCTTGTATATATTTTTTATGTAATAATTTAATAATAAAACCTATTTGTGACCAATAAATGTCATGGTAATAGTACAATCTAATATCATAACTAGTGGTGTATCATACACCTGTATGGCATCCTGCCTTAAGGCAAATTGCTGGAACTTTTCGTACCGAAACAAAATGTTCGAGGAATATTAAATGTTTTTATATAGATTATCATAAATAAACACTGTAACTTTGTCTAATGTTTATAAGAATTATATAAACTAAATTGCGAAGTTGAAAATATTTGTTTAATTAAACAAATATTTTCAACTTTGCAATTCAGTACTTACTTTAAAGTTCCAGCCATACTTTAAAGTATATTAGAACTTAAGTCAGAATTACAAAAAATCGGAATTATTTTCTATATACAAAAAAAAATTGTTGAAAAAAAAGTTGACAAAAAAAATTATTAGAAAAGCAATTACTTGGTTAAAACAAGCAGAAAGTTCTTTGAATCATTCAAATCGGACGTTTAGTTCTAGCAAAAACTGCCATTTTTTGCACATTTCGTTCTGTATCTCTGAAACCGCCAAAAACTAATCACCACTTCTCCCTGGCATTACGAATTGAATGTTTTTTTGGATCATACAAATCCGATGCTTCGATCTCTCAAAAACTTGATTTCTATTTTCTGCACTCTTTGCTTCATATCTCCCTAACTTCTGGACCTGCCTCTGCCAAAAACTAATCAGCACATCTCCCTATCAATAGGAATCGAATGTTTTTTGCATTTTTGATTTTCAGCCTTTTACTATAACTTACCCTACGGGAAGTTAATAAAATGATTTCGAAACAATTTAAAATATATTTACTTGCCTTACTATTGGAGTATTAAGTAGGAAGTTAATAATGGAATGTTTGGAAGTTTGGAATGATCTTCAATTTTCAATAGGTGTCCATGGCATCTGCCATTGTGAAGAATAACGTTGGAAATATAGCTTTTTTGATTGTAGTCTCGCATAAGGAAAATATTAGACTTGCTGCTTTATACTTATTTATCTATGACTTGCTGGCATATCCCCATTGTTCAATTGGCCATATTGATTTAAGTATGATTTTTCAACCCAAGATTGTCCTCTGTTGTCCAGGGATAAGTTTGAAACCAATGTAGTTCTGACAGTTTGAGCTTAGTCTGCTGGATTTTATACTTGATGTGAAGATTAACTAATGGTGACTGATATTGAACCTTAATATTGGCCACAAAGATATTTTTCATAAATATGTTATTTACTGCAAAACTGTAATTTGTAACATAAATCCAGGACTATACTGAGAAGACTGCATTTCGAAGGTATTATTTTACCATTAATATTGATGTTCAAATTTGGTGCACCCGATTAGATTTTGTATAAATAAATTTGCCGAAATATCACTTTCAGCATACTTTTATGCGAACAATAAACAATAATTAACTCCCCGTAGGGCAAGTTATAGTAATCGCAAAAAAAATCGAAAATGAAAATTTTTATATATCTTTATGTTTCAGAGTTTCTGAATATTTTGGCATACCTTAGAAAAAATGGATGTATGTGTGTGTGTGTGTGTGTTTGTATGTGCGGATACAAATTTTCGTCGACGATTTCGGGAACACCGATCAACCGATTTGAATAATTCAAAAAACGTTCGATTCGTATTGATAAAGAGACGTGCTGATTAGTTTTTGGCGAAGTCAGGTCTAGCCGTTCCGAAGATACGGGGCAAAAAGTGCCGAAAACGGTAACTCAGTTTTTAAGAGAACGGAGCGTCCGATTTTAATAATTCAAAAAACATTTTACTTGTATTGACAAGGTGAAGAACCGATCAAATTTTCATAAAGGCAGGTCTAGCGGTTTCGGAGATCTAATGAAAAAAGTAAAAAAAATGCCATTTGACGGTCAAAAATGATTATTAGACATATGCACATCAAATTATCAGATATTTTATATAGATTTTAACAATAAGTATAATTTTGGTTTACATTCCTATGGGTTCCGTACCAATGTTTACGCGTTAGACGTCGACGCGGCGCTTACGCGGTTTGATATTTCGTCTTTATGCAGTTAAAGCAGTACGATTGCTTTGAAAAAGTTTAGATCTTTCAAAATATGTCAAAATAAAGAAAACATTTAAAAAAAAAAAAAATTAAAAAAAAAAAATTAAAAAAAAAATTTTTTTCAAAAAAAAGTAATTTTTTGTCTAATTGTTTGTCAAAAATCTTATTTTTTCGAAGTAAATTTTTTTCAAAAATGTTAATCGTTTTTAAAAAAATAATAATTTTTGGTACGGGAAGTTCCAGCAATTTGCCTTAAGGCACGATGCCTTAATTGCCTTAAGACAGAATTTCACTTACAGCTAGTTTAATCTATGAATAATAATTGATTAAATATATATCGGCACATGCCGACACATGTGAGCGCTATATATTATTCTTCTATTATGTAATCCACGCGTTACTCGTCGTTATTGGAAAACCTTTACTTTGTAGTATTAAAATGATTTTTTTTACCGAACGAATATTGGAAAAAAATTAATTTGTATCAAGCTATCAATATAACAGCAAAATTAAAATATCAAATACAAATTTTGTAAAATATTTGATCGAGGAATATGTAATTTATTTGTGACTTTACACACATATATATGAATACATATAGGGGTTATCTGCAACAGAGTTTGAACGATATTAAAATATTTATTTATATCCACGGGGCATGTAAAACGTTCTGGATAATATTGTCAAAGCTACTGTTCCGCAGAACTCTGCAGGTCCGTCATTTTGCACAGATAAAATTGATGTATCATAAAATTTAGATTTGCATTATTGTTATCGACTAATTTTATATTTTATATATGTTATTCCATGATTGTTTTTTCTGCGGTATGCCAAAATGTTCAGACACATTCAAAATGTGTAGAAATAGAACGGAGCGTTTGATTCGAATAATTCAAAAAGCATTTCACTTGTATTAACAAGATGAAGAATTGATCAAGTTTTCACAAAGGCAGGTCTAGGGGTTTCGGAGATCCGTCCACCATTTGGCCGTCAAAAATGATCATTATACATATTCACATCAAATTATCAGATATTTTATAAAAATTTTAACAATAAGTATAAATTTTGTTTACATTCCTATGGGTTATTCCGCACCAATGTTTATCCGTTAGACGGCGACGCGGCGCTTATGCGCTTCTATATTTCGACTCTATGCAGTTAAAGCAGTACGATTGCTTTGAAAAAAGTTCAGATTCAGAATATTTTCTTCAAAAAGTCTTTTTTTTTCAAAAAAAAGTAAATTTTTGTCAAAAATATATAGTTTCACAAAAATCTAATTTTTTCAGAGTAATTGTTTTTCAAAATTGTTAATCTTTAAAAAAAAAATAGTTTTTGGTACGGAAAGTTCTAGCAATTTGCCTTAAGGCACGATGCCATGTGCCACACTAGTTTCTTTAAATAACCCTAATTTTTTCAATAAAGATAAATTTTGAAATAGATTTTTCCCATTATGAAATATATTTTATTATAAAGTTAGTCATATTATATCATATTCATTATTTTAATTATTGTTTAATAATTTTAAAGCACGCTATTATTGCATAATCCTTTTAAGTATCAATCATTAGTTTTTGCTAAAAAAAATGTGGACATTGAAATGTAGAAATCGGTTTGAACAGTTTTGAAATGCTGCGCTATGGTATTGAGATATATGTGAATTGCTATATTTTTGTATGTCAAGTGAATTGTGAAGTGTAAAATGCAAATGGATGATTGATGGTTTAAAGCGAAAAACTGATGGTCGGATTATTTAATAGAAATAGTTTAAAAATAGCTATAGGTGTGAATGGCATTATGCTTTGAAGCAAGTATCTAAAATTTCTACGAAAAAATGTTTAATTCTTTATTTCCAATTAAACTTTTAGATTTTTGAAGTAAAACTTTTTCATGTGCGACTAGGGTGTAAATCCGTACAAATGCAACGTCAGTGCGTTACGGCAGTTAAGATAAGATAAGAGTCGAGTGCTAAAGATTCGTTATTCGCTCTCGATGATATCATTTACAGGTCGATTGTGATCAGTCGTCGCGTATGTGAATAGAGATCTGTCGTTGTACACGCGCCAGCCTCAACGTTGTATGCGTACCGATATCAACAAGGACATTGACATAGTAGATAAATAAACATTTTAAAGTTACATCGTAGTACAAATCTTGATTTAATGAAAAATGCCTGAACCAGAAGAATATTTCACCTTGTCCCTCGTGAAAATAATAAAACAAATGCAGTATTTGCGCCGTGTATGAAACATAAGTTTATTGAAATAATTTCTATATTATTCGTAGTTTCTATAAATTTTTGAAGTTATTGAAATGGAAAATATTTTTTAGGCAAAACAGATATTAAAGCTGTTCAAAAAATGAGATTATATCGCCAGCGAAAAAGTAAAAAAAGAAACAATCAGTCAATGAATGTATGTTAACTTTAATTACATGAAGTTTTTCAAACACAATTATTACATGATGAGTGAAGTTGCAAAAACAATATTTGTTTAGGTGTTGTTTAACATAATCCACCGTGTGAACAAATATTATAGAAGTTATTAATCACCAATTACTTCATTTCTCTAACGAAGGTTTATTTCTAAATGCTAACTACAATTACAAACCGATCATGTCATATTTGAAGTATGACTTTAATTACAATATTTTTTTAAATATTAACATATTTTTAATGCTATTATAAATATATAATTTAAAATTTATCATTATATAAATGTGTATAATGGTTGACACTAATAAATATGTGCATCACGAGTGTTACCATATTACTAATAAACAATATTCAAAATTGTTATACGAAGTATTTATTTTTACTTAAATGCCATCTTGTACAGTAGCAAATAAGTTTTACGTCAATCGCGTGTGAGCTAGGGAATGAAATACCGGTACAAAATTTCAATACCGGTATTTCGGTATTTTCACATTTTCACGCGCATTTTTTTTCTATTAAAAACTAGTAAATGAGGTTACCAATGGCCTATGGGCCAAAAGCGCGGCCCATTATTATTTCCAATTTTAATGAATTTTTATAATATTAATTCAGCCACGCTTCGTAGAACTAGAATATTTTAGAATGTTGAACGAACTTCATAATCATACAAAGTTTCACAAAAGTTGGCCATAAAAACAGATATGACTCGGATTCCTTGCAGAAACTTCTTCTTTCTTTTAATTTAAATTTTTTCTTGCAGAAACTAATCAGCAAGATTCCTAACTGGTTTCTTTCAAATAGTTACAATGTTCAAAACAGTCCTAGGATGTGTGGAGAATACGCGGACATAGGCTTTGCTTTTTTTGCAAATACTAAATAAAAGCCTTGACTTATCGTTGCCCATCGGTGATCTTACACGCACTTTTTCCAATGTTAATGTCGAAAAGAGGTAAAATTAACAAATCGTATTTTGTGGCAAAAACATAAATTCTTTTTCAGGAAGGCAATAAATCGTTATTAGGGATAGAACTGACATAAAATCAAAATCTGCGGTTGTGTCATAAATTTAACATTGCAATGAAGTGACAGATATATGCGAGATATATCACAAGGGTTGTAGCATACGAGAAAACCGTTTAGATAACCCGCATGCGATATACATTATCGCTGACGATATCCCAATGGACGTGGGCCGATCAACGTATACAGGGATGAAAATAGCGGAAATGGACTGAAAACTTACACAAAAGAACCATCACTTGTGAGATAATAGAGTACAGTACAATTTACTATGTGTTGAAATTCAAATGGATTTTAAATATTGCTTTTCTGAGTGTCGTCCTCACCTAATTCATTATTGCAATTGAGTCTGTACGAGGTTCAAACGAAAACGTACTGCCGCTATCTTGCAATACACCCGCACGCCTGTCTGTTGCTCTATCCCAGATGTCGCAACTTTTCTTTAAAGTAATAGAAGTAGAGTCCTGAAATTTAATCTAGAACATTATAGATGGATAGTTAAAAATCAATTTCTTGTACTTTCTGCATTAAACCTAATTTTATAAAATGGATCTAAAATTCTACCTCATGGTTAGGCAATAAGTTTGACCTCAGTGTATAGAAGTTTTTCAAATATGGATAACCTAAGTATTATTGAACTTCCCGTATGATAAGTTATTTTAATCGTTCAAAAATCGAGATTGAAAATTTTCACATTTCGTCGCGTTTTGAAGGTTTCTGAACAGTTTGGCATACCTCTGCAAAAATGGATGTGTGTGTGTGTGCAAGTATGTATGTATGAATACAATTTCGTCTACGTTTTCGGGCGCACGGATTAACCGATTTGAATGGTTAAACTAGCTGTAAGTGGAATTCTGTCTTAAGGCAATTAAGGCATCGTGCCTTAAGGCAAATTGCTGGAACTTCCCGTACCAAAAATTATTATTTTTTTAAAAACGATTAATATTTTTGAAAAAAATTTACTTCGAAAAATAAGATTTTTGACAAACAATTAGACAAAAAATTACTTTTTTTTGAAAAAAAAATGTTTTCTTTATTTTGACATATTTTGAAAGATCTAAACTTTTTTTCAAAGCAATAAAGACGAAATATCAAACCGCGTAAGCGCCGCGTCGACGTCTAACGCGTAAACATTGGTACGGAACCCATAGGAATGTAAACCAAAATTATACTTATTGTTAAAATCTCTATAAAATATCTGATAATTTGATGTGCATATGTCTAATGATCATTTTTGACCGCCAAATGGCATTTTTTTTTTACTTTTTTCATTAGATCTCCGAAACCGCTAGACCTGCCTTTATGAAAATTTTATCGATTCTTCACCTTGTCAATACAAGTAAAATGTTTTTTGAATTATTAAAATCGGACGCTCCGTTCTCTTAAAAACTGGGTTACCGTTTTCGGCACTTTTTGCCCCGTATCTTCGAAATGGCTAGACCTGCCTTTGCCAAAAACTAATCAGCACGTCTCCTTATCAATACGAATCGAATGTTTTTTGAATTATCAAATCGGTTGATCGGTGTTCCCAAAATCGTCGACGAAAATTTGTATCCGCACATACATACACACACGCACACACACACACACACACACACATACATCCATTTTTTCTAAGGTATGCCAAAATATTCAGAAACCTTTGAAACGTCGAGAAATGCAAAAATTTTCATTTTCGATTTTTTTGCGATTACTATAACTTGCCCTACGGAAAGTTAAAAAACATTCGATTCTTCTTGATAAGGAGGTATGCTGATTAGTTTCTCGCAAAGGCAGGTTCAGCCGTTTCAATGCAGAAAATAGAAATCCAGTTTTTGAGAGATCGGAGCATCGGATTTAAATGATCCAAAAAACATTCAGTTTGTAATGACGGGGAGAAGTGGTGATTAGTTCTTGACAAAGGCAAGTCCAGCTGTTTCGGAGATACAGAGTTAAATGCGCAAAAATGGCAGTTTTTGAGAGAACTAAGCGTCCGATTTGAATTATTCAAAAAACTTTCTGCTTGTTTTAAGAAAATAATTGCTTTTGGAAAAAAAAATATGTTCCATTTTTTTTCAAGTTTTTTTTCAAAAAAATTTTTTTTTTGTGTATCGAAAATAATTCAAATTTTAATTGTAATTCTGACTCAAGTTCTTATATACTTTAAACAAACATTTTCAACTTTGCAATTCTTATAAATATAAGTTACAGTATTTATTTATAATAATCTATTTGAAAACATTTAATATTCCTGGAACATTTTGTTACGGTACGGAAAGTTCCAGCAATTTGCCTTAAGGCACGATGCCATACACACCTTGCAAAAACTCCAAAAAATTCGATTTTAATTGATAATTTTAATTTGTTTGAACATTAAAAAGTTTGAATATTGAATAAAGTGAAAAAAAATGATTCTTTTGAAAACACTTTCATTTTTTGAAAACTGATTTTTTTTGCAAATTTTAATTTTTTTTTAAGTTTTTATACGCATTTATGTTAATTGATCTAGGCTGTCAAAAATATCTGATTATCGACCACCAAATCGCATTTCTTTAAAACATTATTTTGCTGGATTTCCAAAACCGCAGGACCTTTGCAAAAATTCAGTCAATTCTTTATTACATCAATACAAATGGAATGTTTCTTAAATCATTCAGAACAGATTCTCAGTTCTCTCACAAACTTAATTCCCAGTTTTTGCACTTTCTTGTCAAAAAACTAATCACCACATCTTCTTACAAATAAAAATCGAATGTTTTTTTAAACAATTCAAGTCGGTTAATCGGTGCTCCCTAAAACGTCGTCAAAAATTTTTATCCATACATACATACATACTACATACACACATATAAACACACACATGCACACATCCATTGCTTCTAAGGTAAGCCAAAATGCTCAGAAACCTCTGAAACGTAAAAATGCAAATATTTTTATTTTCGATTTATAGACGATTACTATTACTTACCCTACGGGAAGGCAATTAATAAAAAGTTTTAGCGATAACAAAACACTTATTTTATAATTAAACAGTTTAAAATTTTATCTAAATAGCTAAGTCTAAATTTTTATTGATTAAGCCTATTATTACACAAGCCAAAATGCCACTTACACCTAGCAGCTAGATAAATATTTATGTTCTTTACTGAACCAAATGAAGTACATATAATGCATATTTAAATTACATATAATTCTCATTTAAAATAATAAAAATATATTTGCGTAATTCTAATAACACTTTTAAAAATAGAAAACTGAAATGCAATATAACTAGCCAACTATACTGCATTAGATTTATGATGTTCTGACTCTCTACTGATTTATTTCTGTATCTTTGCCTTTGAAATTGAGGATCAATCATATCTTTGAAACCTCATATGAATTGCAGAGTAGTAGATTTTAAAATGAAACTAAAACATTTATAAAATATATATACATAACGTGAAACCGTTGAAACTGTTGAAATAGATATAATTTATTTACATTTTTTAAATGTATATCCAGTCAAATATAAACCTCTTGCAAACAGTTTGCAAAATGTTAATCGCCTCAGACTATATCATATTGAAAACAAGTTGTTACGAATACTACGAATAATAATCAGTATTTGAAAATCATATTGATTAAATATAATTTTAAAACTAGACACTGAAAATATCAAAGTAAATAGGTAAATAAACTAGCTGTAAGTGGAATTCTGTCTTGAGGCAATTATGGCATCGTGCCTTAAGGCAAATTGCTGGAACTTCCCGTACCGTAACGAAATGTTTGTGGAATACTGAATGTTTTCAAATAGATTATTATAAATATTGTAAAATTGTCTAATATTTATAAGAATTATGTAAACTGAATTGCAGAGTTGAAATTAATTGTAAAGTATATTAGTACTATAGTCAGAATTAAAAATAAAATCTAAAATATTTTCGATATACAAAAAACTTAAAAAAAAAAAAAAAAATTGAACAAAATTTTTTTTTCCTAAATCAATTATTTCGTTAAGACAAGCAGAAAGTTCTTTAAATCATTTAAATCGGACGCTTAGTTCTCTCAAAAATTGCCATTTTCTACATATTTAGCTCCGTATCTTCAAAATGGCTGGGTCTGCCTTTGCCAAAACTAATAAACACTTCTCCCAATCATTACTAATTGAATGTTTTTTAGATCATTCAAATCAGATACTCCGTTCTCTCAAAAACTCGATTTCTATTTTCTGCACTCTTTGCTCCGTATCTCCGAAACGGCTGGACCTGCCTTTGCCAAAAACTAATCAGCTCTTTTCCCTATCAATAGGAATCGAATGTTTTTTGAACCATTCAAATCGGTTAATCCGTACGCCCGAAAACGTGGGCGAAAATCTGTATCCATACATACATACACACTCACACACACACACACACACACACACACACACACACACACATCCATTTTTTCTGAGGTATGCCAAAACGTTCAGAAACCTTCAAAACGTCGAGAAATGTAAAAATTTTCAATTCCGATTTTCGGCCCATTACAATAACTTACCCTACGGGAAGTTAATAAATGTAGTAAACGAAAAATGCAGTATCATTCCGTCAAACCATAAAAACTATAACTTTACTAAAACAATCTGAAACTAGTTGTAAATGGCACTTTACTATGAGGCAAGTTGCATGAGATTCCACTTGAACATGATTCGAGGACAATCTTGGTATACCTTGGTATGAGTTTCAATGAATTTTTATGATTAAATCAATTATCATAGAACTTTAATATTTTACGATGCCCGTTTAGACTACATATAAACTCTTTCAAAATAAAAATTATCGTTAAATTCATAGACGAAAATTCACGCACCCATTTTTTCACTTAGTTTTTGTAGTCAAAAGATACAGAATAAATTGAAATTAAATTGAAACATCGAGATTACATAAAATTAGCAAATCATATTTTCAGACAAAAACAAACTTTTTTTGGAGCCGTTGAAGCCTTTGATAAAAAATAAAAAATTAATAACAAAGTATTGGCTACCAATTGATTTTTTATCAATTAATCTTTCTCATTAAAATGATCTAATAATTTTCCAATTAATATGAACAAGTTCTTAAAGAAAGTATAAATTTTAACCGTTAGCTTAAGTAAACAATTCAATATAATTTTTAACTTATTTATATGCAAATCCGCGATGAAATTGAACAAACAAATTTAATTTAACCTTGTACCTATCGGAAACTTTTTCAATTTTAGGAAATCTGGAATAATTTAAGCAGTTATCCTGTATAATTGAATCCAAAATGCATCATCACGAACGATCTGCTGAGAATACAAGGGCATCAAATATTAGCAATAGTAATAATATATAATGATTAATAAGTAATTATATTATATCTAAAATTATATTATAATATTCTCTGCATTAATAATGAACATTTTATTCATAGTAGCGGTATGAAAATGAAAATTATGAATCTTCTTCATTAAACCAAATGGATGTGTGTATATATTATGGGTAGGCGTGTATGTATGTATATGCGGATAAAAGTTTTGGCACCCTAATTATTATGAAAATAATATATTGAAAATAAAATTGAAACAAATTTAATAATTCTTAGAATTATGAGAGAAGTTTCTTTTTAGATTGTTTTCTTTATTTCTGGTAAACATGCTTAAATATTTTGTGCGATAAGATTGCCGCAATATGAAATATAAATGATAAAAATTACACTATGTACATGTTTTAAATAATCAGTTTGAAATTATTCAAAACAATTTCTAATTATCGTTGATCAATTTTTTTTTCTATTATAAATTTTTCAATTCTTGTAAAGTTTAATTGCCCTGCAAAAAGTTCCAGCAATTTGTCTTAAAGCACAATGTCACACACACACTACTAGATTATGTTTTATGTTTATGTATAGCGGGTTGTCAACACGCATCGCGGCTCGTCAACACGCATCACATGTTACTGGACAGATTGGCCCATATAGTGACAGCACTGAGAAAAACAAAAGGAAATTCAAGTGTCAGATCGTACTTGGTTTTTGTTTCTCCCTAGTCGAATTTGCCTAAAATGTATAATTCTTGAAACCTTTCTTTTCTATTATAAATAAGAAAATACCAATAACGTTTTATTAATGATCAGTATGACAACACATAGTGTCGTGGATATTAATCATATATAAAATAAACGAAATATAAATAATATTTTATGAAATTTATCATTGTCTATCATTTTGGTATTTAATATGGACCACACCTCCATATTTTGGTGACCCCGAGAGTGAACAAGTAACACACATTTCGCAAGAAGGTAAGAAGATCAAGTCATTTTTAGAAGTAACAGAATAAATTGAAGTCTCAAGAATAATCAAGAAAAGAATTTTTAAAAATATAAATAATGATTATAAATGGCTCACAACTGCCATAACTCGCATTCTAAGCATACAATTGAGACTCCGACCACGAGAGAGCACTTCAAGATAAACAACAACACGTGCTCAATAAATCACTTATTATCCTGGTAAATAAGTCGATTATAAGCACCATGGCAACAGACAGGGAACATCAAACCAATTTGGCAACCGCCATATATAATCAACCGCTAACTCACCAGCGAAGGGCCACATACAATCAACCGCTAACTCACCAGCGAAGGGCCACATACATTCAACCGCTAACTCACCAGCGAAGGGCCACATACACTCAACCGCTAACTCACCAGCGAAGTGTCAAATATACTCAGCCGCTAACTCACCAGCGAAGGGCCACATCTACTCAACCGCTAACTCACCAGCGAAGGGCCACGTAAGCAATCAACAAACTCAACAAGCCAACACGGCATTCAAAACGGCCACGGCCACAAACAAATAAAATTTATCACACAATCTCAACCAAAAGAAATTTACAAGGAAGTTCAAGAATGGCAGTCAGAGATACGAAACAATCTTTTTCATTAGGGCGGAGTAATATAGCGGGTTGTCAACACGCATCGCGGCTCGTCAACACGCATCACATGTTACTGGACAGATTGGCCCATATAGTGACAGCACTGAGAAAAACAAAAGGAAATTCAAGTGTCAGATCGTACTTGGTTTTTGTTTCTCCCTAGTCGAATTTGCCTAAAATGTACAATTCTTGAAACCTTTCTTTTCTATTATAAATAAGAAAATACCAATAACGTTTTATTAATGATCAGTATGACAACACATAGTGTCGTGGATATTAATCATATATAAAATAAACGAAATATAAATAATATTTTATGAAATTTATCATTGTCTATCATTTTGGTATTTAATATGGACCACACCTCCATATATGTTTTAATCATTATTTATCTTTTATGTTTTAAGTTTAACTAAAGTACAAATACCAAATATTCTTACTAATACTTCTGTGTTGCGTATATTTATGTACTAAACATTTTCTTTTTAAAGCCGAAAAACATTTTAATTTCGCATGTATGATACTAGAAATATGTGAATATGTTTGAAATACTTATTTTAGGTTTGTTATCATGTTTTGATTTAACTTGAATTTATTAAAGATTATTCCAATCATTTTCGATCCTTGTATGATTAAAATCTTGATAAATAATTTTTGGCAAACATCCACCGTGTCATTTCATGATTTTAATAAAACTGTAATAAAATTCATGGTTTTTGCGAATATCCTAAAGAATTATAATATAGGCGAAAAATGATTTAATTATAACAAAACATTCGATTTAATGAGCCATTGTCGGCATTTTATAGTTCTTTCGATGCAATTTGAAAAATTTAGACTTGAATTTTTTTGTGAAACATTAATAGCATATCTGAATTTAATTTAATGGTTATGAGCGGAAATTCGTATACACTTACGTATTAAACCCAAGTTATTTGATCAATCCTTGAATTATTGTAATTGGAGTAGCTTCGGAATTTACCAATATGGTAGTAGGAATGCATGTTTTGTGGTTAGAACAAGTATATTGCGTAGTAGTACTCTAGGGATGTCACAATAGTGAATTTACGGATTCGAATCTTAAAAAATGTTTTGAAAATCCGATGCATATTTTTTTCTGCAACATTCGTAGCTAATAAACTTAATTGTATGATATTAATAAAAGATTCCATAATAATAATTCATGTAAATTATATATCATAATATACGTATTATGACGCATTTTTGTATGAAATTTTCATTTTAAAGTATCTTGAAAAAAAAGTAAGAAATATTCTAAAACGCTTTAATAAAACGCCGCTGCGACACTCAAAATTTAATATTAAGATTCTTAAGCAAATGGTAATATCATTCTGTTATTTTGTTTCAACTTTGATAAATTAAATAATGTTATTAAATATTGAGTATGTAAATTAAGAATCTCCGGGACTATATGGCAGTTTTTCAATTATAATTAATTTATACATTTTGTAATGGGCCATAAAATTGTCACCACAGTAGAGATTGAATAAATAATGAAAAATTTAATTTAACTAAGACAAAATATGAAAGAGCGAAAGAGCAAGAAAAATTAAATATAAGAACAAAAAAAATTCTCACAGAATTATTGTGAACTTTGTTTGAAATATTATGCTCTTTTATATATTATTTACATTTTCATATTTAACTTCCCGTAGGGCAAGTTATAGGTAGTAATCGCAAAAAAATCGAAAATAAAAATTTTTATTTATCTTTACGTTTCACAACCTTCTGAACATTTTGGCATACCTTAGAAAAAATTGATGTATGTGTGCGTGTATCTGTGTGTGTGTGTTCGGATACAAATTTTTGTCGACTATTTCGAGAACACAAAGCGATTTTTCGGGAAGCGATTTGAATAATTCAGAAAACATTCGATTCGTATTGATAAGGAGACGTGCTGACTAGTTTTCGGCGAAGACAGGTCTAGCCGTTCCGAAGATATGGGAAAAAAAAGTGCTAAAAACGGTAACTCAGTTTTTAAGGGAATGGAGCGTCCGATTTGAATAATTCAAAGCTTGTATTAACAAGATGAAAAACTGATCAAATTTTCATGAAGGCAGGTCTAGCGGTTTCGGAGATCTAGTAAAAAAAGTAAAAAATAAATCCATTTGGCGGTCAAAAATGATCATTAGATATATGCACATCAAATTATAAGATATTTTATAGAGATTTTAACACTAAGTATAAATTTTGATTACATTTCTATGGGTTCCGTACCAATGTTCATCCGTTAGACGGCGACTCGGCGCTTACGCGCTTCAATATTTCGTCTCTATGCAGTTAAAGCGGGACGATTGCTTTGAAAAAATGTTCTGAATTTCCAAAATATTTCAAAATAAATTTTTCCTCAGAAATTCTTTTTTTAAAATAATTTCTTATAAATAATGGCTAAGTTATTTAAATTTTTTACCAGGAGAGTTGATGACTTAAATCCAGTGGCGCTTTTCTTTTCAACCTTCTGGGATAGTTCTCTGTTATCAAGGAGTTTGGTAATTGATTTGGGTGACTGATGAGCTTGTTTCTATATTTGTGTGCTGTTTTTGTTATTACTTCATTTATGGTAGGTGTATTCGTGTTGACATGAATCAACCAGTTGGGAACATATTTTGGTGCTACAATGGAAATTTTCAAAAATTTGTTCTGAAATTTGTTTATTATTTCTATATTACTCTTATGAGCACTGCCCCACAATTGTATACCATAGCACCAAATTGGTTTGAATAAAGATTTATATAAAAGTAGCTTATTGTATGAGCTTAGTTTGGATTTAGTCCCTAATAACCAGTAAAGCTTCGTGGTTTTTATCTCAAGCTGTTGCCTCTTTTTTTTATGAGTTTGCCAGTTAAGTTTTCTATCGAGGTATATGCCGAGATATTTCACATGGTCTTCTTAAGATACTTGAGTGTTTACGTAAGCGTAAATGTCACATGTACTGACTTTAAACCATTCATTTCAAATCTCCAGGTTTTGTTCCATTTTTCTAATAGATTTAAATGGTTTTGGAGTAACTCAGATGCAGAACTGGAATATATGTGGCTGGCTAGAATGCACGTATCATCAGCAAACGTTGCGATCAAAGTGTGAGTTGTTATTGGTATGTCAAATGAAATGTGTATATTAGAAACAGAATTGGCCCCAAGACGCTTTCTTGTGGAACACCTGAGGAAACTGTCTTTTTTGATGATTCAGGGTCTGAAATATTTCGTCAATATAAGTGAAATGTTTTTTAAATCATTTAAAGCGGGCGCTCTGTTACTTCAAAAATTACCATTTTTGGCACTTATTGCCCCGTATCTTCGAAACGGCTGCACATAGCTTCGCCATAAACTAATCAGCACGACTCCTTATTAATAGGAATCGAATGTTTTTTGAGTCATTCGAATCGGTTGATCCATGCGACCGCAATCGTAAACGAAAAATTGTATCCAAACATACACACACATACATATATACATCTATTTTTTAAGGTATGCCAAAATGTTCAGAAACCTTTAAACGTAAAAATATGCAACAATTTTCATTTTCGATTTTTTTCCGAACATTATAACTTACCCTGAGGGAAGTTAGAAATATGGAATAGAAATGAAATGTATGTAATAAAAATGTAATTTAAATTTGTAATGCAAAGCGTAACATGTAATAAAAAGGCGTTAATTATTTGCCACAACCCTGATGCCGAATTCATAATTTGACGAATAAATGTAGAGATGCAGGCGCATCTATTTCCATTCATTATAATTTCATAGTGCGTTTACTAGCTGCATATGAGAATTCGTAGAAATTTTTACTCACTCCACCGTAAAAAATGTCTAGGTGCGTTTCGTATTCGTTCAATGCAGATTTTCATCATATACGCACTTGTTCAATAGATGCTCCATTCAAAAAAATATATTCATGAATATTGAAAACTCTTTGTAGTGTTATTCCACTCGTTCGGACATGCATCTTTTATTGTATTATAAAAAGAATTTTATTCTCGTAGCGTTTAATATTAGAGATCTATATTTACAAATATTTTATTTATGAAACTAGCCATTTTATTCAAAATTTTCAATGAAATATATATAGAAATTTAGTCTTAATGAATAAATAATCTTGTGTCCATAACTGACTGAAATGCTGTCCATATTCGACTGTGATGCATTTATATGCAACATGTCGATGACTATCATATTTTCGCATTTATCCCGACTATATACTTTAGTCATATGAAAAAGCCCAATAGCGACCGTAGTAAATTTAATTATTTCTTTCGTTAGTTCTAAGGCAAAGTTCAATAAGCTTGTTTCAGTAATTCATTTTTTATATCTCGCTTTATGATTTTAATTAATATTATGTTTTGCTATATTTTTAAAATATCGCCACAATATTTACTTTTATGTTTTTATACATACCGCTTGTATACAAAGCAAATACGGCAAGCAAACTACAAATATATGCTAATTTAAAATTTTTATTAAAAAAATATCTCGTTTTACTACGGAAAATAGATCAATATTTCGTGAAGAAGTATTTCTATGTTTGATTGCATATTGTATTCAGCAGATGCCAATTTTCGATACATTTGCATTTAACAATATATTGCATCGAGAAATCGGAATGCTGTTATATTTTGACCCCCAGCTTGTACTAATTTGTTTATGCTAATTGAGCAAAATATGCTTTTTAATTATTGGAAACAGTCCATGAAATTAAACATACAACCTTAGAATAAATTTATTCAGTTTGGAAATAATTACACATATTGTCCACACATATTTTTAGCATGTAAATAAACTAGCGCAAAGAGAGAAATTTATGGTAAATTATGTTAAATATTCAGTAAAAAATGATATATTTTTTAATGACTTATAGTGCTTGATTGATGATTTATTAATTATTGTCATTAATAACTGACTTAATACAATATAGTATATGGTGTATAGTTAACTGAAATACAAATAATTAATATATCTACATACATTTTATTTTAAATTAGATTTCAAGTAAACTCATCTAGAAACTAAATTTCATTTGAACTCAATATGTCAATCTATTTCAAGTCTCATTTGATAACTAGACAATTGTTAAAAATAATGTTTTTTTCTTTAGATTCTTGTGCAAAATAACTCATTTAATTAATAGACATTTTATTGACATTGAGCATAACTGTGAATAATGTGTTGAATTACTTTTTGAAAAAAAAATATTTCAGTGAAACCGTTGTTTTGTGGTTGTTTGATTAAAATAATCAATAAAACAAAAATTTCTTTTCAAATTGAATACACTGCGAAGTAATGTATATACATAAAGTGTATAACACTTATCGTTAAGGTAAATACACATATAACCATCATCTGGTATTTCGTTTAAAATTTAAAATATCTAAACTTCTTTATTTACTATTTTTTATTGTTTAAAGTATTGCCAGAGTAAAGTTTCAGTGGTCCTTTTTACACCACCCCTGTGTAAGCTTTTATAGATTGGTTTATGGTGAATGGTTATGGTTATGGTTATGTGAAAAAACAGTTGAATCTAACTTATATTAACAGTACATTTTATCAAACAATTAAATATCGTATATTCAAAAATTATGTTAGGATCTTGGAAACTAAACAACAGTGCTCATAACCAAAAATATTAGGTTGTCAAATAATGGGGAAGGGAGATATTTGACAACATAATACTAAAAATGATAGAAAATACTTTTATTATAAATTTTCAAACATTACCGTTCATCTCCCGGTAGCGACGTCGTAAGAATCATCATGGCTTGTTATACATATTTTTTCCACTACTTAAAAATATTGTTGTTAAAAAAACCTTACCTTTACTATTTTTAGATACCTTTACAGCCGCGGACGTAAATATTCTTTTATTGCCGATTTTTCAAATATTTTATCGATTTAAAGATTGTATAATTATGGCTTCAATATTGTATAAAAAATGATTGTATTCATATGAAAAGAAGCCTATCCAACGTAGCAATGCTCTCTTTTACTTTATATTGAATTGCGCTAATATACATCACTCAATAAATTACGCTAATTAGATATAAATATATATATATATATATATATATATATATATACATATATATATATACATATATATATACATATACATATATATATACAGTGGCGGCGCTAGACCATTCGTGGGCGTCGGCGAAATTCGTTTGCGAGGCCCCCCTTTTTTGCCAGTTGCAAGTTTTTGTGCCGTGGCAACTTTTCGTGCCGTAATTTAAATTTTTGAAAAGCTTTAAAAAATTTGAAAAGTAAAAGAAATTGACCTTTTTCAATTTGAAATATTTTGTTGAAAATTTCGAACTTTTTTCAAAGCAATCACGTTGCGTTAGCTGCTTAGAGACGAAATATAGAAGCGCGTAAACGCCGCGTTGCAGTCTAACTTAACTCACTATTAATTAAAATCTTTATAAAATATCTGATAATTTGATGTGCATATGCCAAATGGCTTTTGTTGTGCTTTTTTACTGGATTTCCAAAACCGCTAGACCTGCCTTCCTAAAAATGTAATCAGTTTGGCACTTTTTGCCCCGTATCTTCAAAACGGCTTATCCTGCCTTTGCCAAAAACTAATCAGCACGTCTTCTTACCTTCAATACATGTCACATGTTTTCTGAATTTTTCAAATTGGTTGGTCCATGTTCGCGAAATCGTCGACGAAAATTTGCCAAAATGTTCAGATATCTTTGAAGATATATAAAAATTTTTGTTTTAGATTTTTTTGCGATTACTATAACTGTATATGAGATTTATTTTTATTCAGATAAATACACCAATTGAAATAGACAAAAATTACACAAGTTAAAATAAACAAACTCTTCGGCAAAAATGGTTTGTTCTCCAGCTATTAGAAAAGCACTAAAATTAAATAATTATTGCGAAAAAGTTTCCTTTTGCCCAACCATTTGATTAGCAAATTTTATGTTTTTGCGATCATTATGAATAAAAAATGGTTGCAAATCACCGACTTAATAACTAATTAGACAAAATTTTGCAATCTGCAAGTGATTAATTAAATTTAAAAAATCTATGTTCATACTAATTTGAGTGCACAAATCCGCACATCACATAGTAGGTACAAATGTTCTAAAAGCTCGTTCCATTATTTTAAAATTTAATGAGTTTTTATAATTAATCATTTATCGTAGTTCCATAAAATTTATGTTAGATGGGACTAACAAGTTTTTTTTTTTTGAAAAAAGATTTTTACAATAAATTACGAAGAAACTGTGCGGTCGATCTTGACGAAAAACATTTCAGCACGATCGCCAACTGAAAACTTTCGATCAGTTTTTGCATTTTTAAAATTGGTTCAGAAATATCAAAATGTCGTTTTTTTAAGACGCTTTAATTGTTTTGTCGACGACATCAGAGCGGATCAACTGATTTAAAGGATTTGAAAAACATTCGAGTCGTGTTGATAAATTGTCAAAGGCAGGTTTAGCGGTTTCGGAGATACAAAAAAAGTTTAAAAGGTTATCAATTTTATTTGAAAGAACTGATCATCCCAATAGAATGTTTAAAAAAATATATTGCTTGTGTTGACTGTGTGAAACAATGATTAGTTTCAAATTAACAGTTTTTGTTATTATCTCATTGTTATTTCTCATTGATCAATTTTTATTGATCATTGATTACTTTTATTCCTCGAATATTAAATTACTCTTTCGATACGTTAAGATTCCCACTCGCATGTATTTCCAAAAAGAACGGTGATTTACATTGTGATCACATAAGAAATACACAAGTATAAACAACCAGAGAATTAGCTTGCGCGAAGTTGTTTAGATTTAATAATCTATGGTGTTTACAGACGATATTAGATAATGTCCATAAAAGATAAAAGAGTAAAATGATAGTGCCTGTAAACCTCTAATCACCTTCTTTACTCGCACATCCGTATGAAAATTAACTAAATTTTAAATAATTACAATTTTTCCGGGGCCTCTTGCGAGGCCCCCCCAGGCGCGAGGCCGTCGGCGGCCGCCGTCACCGCCGACGCCTAGCGCCGCTACTGTATATATATATGTGGCGATATCAAGCAGGCTGTTTTTGATTTGTAAAAAACAATCAGACATGTCATGTATAATTTTTGATATCGAAATATTTTTATAGTTAATAAATTTATATTTTTTTATTGTGTTGGGAGTTTCTAATTAAATATATTATCATAATCATTACAACTCCCACATTGGTGACTCACGACGATGGAGATGAAGATAAAGGAGTTTTATTTTTCGAAGATTTAAGAAAAATTGATTTTGACGCAGCACCATAATCACTGGTCTTCAGTGACGACCTATAAGGTATGTCCAGTCCAATCCATCATAGTTAACGCACTTACTATCTGGATCAGACTTCCGAGGTTACTCATTTGGTATACCCAGACCTCAGTGTTTATTGCTGACAGAAAAAATAATTTGGAGCCTGAACTTTTCATTGGAATGCAATTCAACCTCTCTTTCTCTGTTAACTCAACAAATCGTCTTATAATGCTACCTCCCATTATCGGTGACAACGACGAATCAAAACAAAATTTGACATAATTTATTGGATTCCACAATTCTGGACTCTTATGTCAAAGAAACCAATGATCCTGATTTGGATAAAGAGCCAACTTCTTTCTCTGATCGGAACTCATCAGATACGAATGCAACGCTTGCAGAAATGGAAACTGTACCCAAATTATGCATTCTAAACATTAAGTTATTTTGATATAACTAATACCCATTAGATCGAGAACATTATGCAGAATATGGAGTTGATGGCAGGTCAAATCACCACATACGGTGGATCTGCTGACGAAACATGGAAATTTGTAATTGACCAGTATTACAACACTGGTCTGCTATAATCTGCTTTCCCACCACATTTTTATAACGTGTTTCCCTGTATTTTTTTTTTAAACTGTGAGATCAACACTGGGCAGGGAGTGTGTGGCGATATCAAGCAGGCTGTTTTTGATTTGTAAAAAACAATCAGACATGTCATGTATAATTTTTGATATCGAAATATTTTTATAGTTAATAAATTTATATTTTTTTATTATGTTGGGAGTTTCTAATTAAATATATTATCATAATCATTACAACTCCCACATATATATATATATATATATATATATATATATATATATATAATATATAATATATATATGGTGCCCTCACGGACTCGTGTCGAAGGGGTTGTGAGTTCAAAGACCGCTCTGGACACTCTGATATCAAGCAGTAGCGATGTCTTTTTCCACTTGAAATTATATTAAATATGTTTTTAATTAAAAATAGCCCATATTGGGGCATTGCGGTGTGAAATAGCAAAGGGAAATCTCTCTCACTATTCATCCCTGAATCGAGTTAACGTAGCTCACTTGCCTATCTACATTATGCAATTTTTTTAATAAGTTAATAATTCATTAACTAGCATTCGATTATTCATTATGCTAGTTTCACTTTATAATAAATTTTTGAGAACAAGAATTATAGCAGAAATGCATTCACTAATGAGTTTAACATGTGATTGGCTATGTTAATATTTGTTTTTCTAAATATGTGTATGTTACAGCGTTTCCCGAACCTTTTAGCTTATGTTAAAATCGCACTTTAATTATTTTTGCATATCACGTTATAAAATATATATGTAGATATTAAATAATAATAATTTATTTTGGATATAAAATCATTTGATTATTCATTTAGTCAACAAAGTTATAAAATAATTCTATAAAACAAGATATTTAAAAAAAAACGTATCAGAAACATATATTACCTCAATAAGCTTTAAAAATATGAAATAAGAAAAACTTATCTTTTAGATCATTTTTTTCGAAAACTAATTAAATTCGTTAAGTGTTACATGATTTAATAAATTTAGCTATTCTTTAATTGAAACTGAAAATATATCTGCAAGTGCAAATTCTATGAAATCATTTGAATTGATCCTTTTCCATTAGTTAATTTATATGATACTCTGAAAGATCACGAAACTTTTGTGTGTTAGAGACCTTTTTTTCAAAGATATCAAAATCTTTGAAAATCTTTTGGATATTTTATATGACGTGTGTGTAAGTACACGGCATCGTATTTTGAAAATAACCAATAACAAAAATATAAATTTAGAATAACATTTATAGATCTGAACAATTACATGAGCAAACTTAAAAAAAAAACAGATTTTAATTTTTGAAACCCTCAGTGTGCGGATTCTAGTTAGTACTTATGTTATTTTATTATGATTTTTATTGAAATTGATATATGTTGATGAATATAAAAAATATATTATTTGTTATATATTAGATATGTATTGATATTTGTTTTTAATATTTGCAGATGCATTGATCGTGAAAACTGTGTACATGAAGACTTTGCAAATGCGCAGTTGTACAAAGAATATGGAAATATGCAAAATTGTTTATGGTTACATCTTAGAAAATATTGTTTTTGCTGCAAAACTTCAGAAATTTGTTGAATGAAACCATGCTTTGATAAGATATAATAGTAAATATATGAAGTTAATGAAAAGTTTAGAATATGAAAGTAGTTGTAGCAAACGAGCTAATGTGTAGTTTAAGTGTAAACATTATCAAAACATCTAAATGTTAAATGTAACAGAAAGGATCAAATAGCATAGAGAAATGCCTAAACAGTCTGTTCAAGATATTCATAAAATGATAAATGGAAAAACACTTTGGTCGTGTAAGTTTTTCGATAATAACTAAATAAATTAGTACACCATGGAGGACAATTACACCAGCTCTCTAGCGTTCGATGTCAAGATGGGGAATATGACGATGGAGGATTGTGATCTTTTGCAGTACAACGGTACTTACAATGAAACTATACATGGTGTTTTATGTTTAGAACATGCTCCAACCCTCACACATTCCGGTATGATTCGGGTGTGGGTGTTAACAGGAATGGCTTTGCTATCATTATTCGGCAATGCTGCGACGATTTTCAGCATCAGAAGGTCGCGTTCCAGGCGTCTGGCTCGCCACTCGTGGAGCGCTGTTTATACGCTCATTCTACATCTCTCCATAGCCGATTTACTGGTGACTATATTTTGCATAGCTGGCGAAGCTGCCTGGAGTTATACGGTTCAGTGGTATGCAGGGAACTTAGCTTGCAAACTTTACAAATTTGTGCAGGTGTTTAGCTTGTACTTGTCCACGTTTGTGCTGGTGCTGATCGGGGTAGATAGATTTCTGGCCGTTCGCTATCCCATGCAGTCGTTGAGCACAATGCGTCGATGCCAACGGCTGCTTATTGCTGCGTGGCTGCTAAGCTTCATTCTGAGCACACCTCAGGTAAGTTCATATTTTTGTTTAAGTGTATATTCTAGAAATAGTTCTCATATTTTTAATGTTTAACATATTTAGCAATATGTATACGAGAAGATTTTTAAACATTTTATTATTTTCGGAAATACAGCTGTTTGATCTTGATAATTCCCTTCTTGCTTTCTGCGAAACTTAAAAAGATTTTTTTCCAAAACAGTCTTTCAATACGATACCCGAGATTATTCGAGTTCTACTGAACCTGTTTAATTGAAACTTTCGGAGAATCTTCTCTATAAACTTCTTTCAGACCTATAATAGGCTCTCGAATCTCAAAATTTTCATCTTCACTACTTAAAAAAAAAATCGAGAAATTCGAAAAAAAAGATAAGATGACTTTTTTTTCAAACATTTACATTTTGCCAAAAATTTGTTTTTCAACTCAATTCTATTACATTTCATAAAGCCACATTATTATAGATTAATAATCTTTTTTCTCACGTCAACATTTTATGACCCTCGAGGGTTATGATGTGGATTAGGGAATGCAATACCGATGGAAAATTTCAATACCGGTATTTCGGTAATTTTTCATTTCGAAAGTTACTAGTACAAATATAAAAAAATGTATATACAACTACAACTATATTCAACTTAACAATAAAAACAATAAAATAAAACAATAAGTTTATTTTTTTTTAAATAATAATTTAACAAAATTACATCCAATTTAATTAATTCATTAACACTATCGAGTATGTTGAGTAATTTTCACCAAAAACAAACTTATGAGTAAGAAAGACAAAAAACTCATTAAAATTCATATTACATTATTATAATAAACTGTATTGTCTGTATCCGATGTATTAAATCAGAATAATCTCCAATATTTAAGAAAAAATATTTCTACACTAATGTAATATCGGATACTTTGTCGAGATAAATAATAAGTTACTATAATTGTTGAGTATTGTTATTTAAATCAATGTGATGCTTCTATAGTATTTTCAAACTTCGAAACGTTTTCGAAAAATAATATTTTATAATTGTAATAAGAAGCAAAAATATTTAGTAATTATCATAATTATTATGTATAAAGTTAGAAAAAAATAAAGATTACGCAGGGGTAATCTGTATGATATAAAATATTTTGCGCATATGTCACTTAAAAAACCGTTACATTTTTACATAAGATGAAACAAACTTCATTATCTATCAGTCCAATTCTATTTATTGTAACACGATATGAAGCCTTCAGTAAAGCAATAAATATTCAATTCAATGACGAGTTGAGATAATATTTGACATTTGTTTATTCTATAGAATCACTTGAAGATATAGCTGTTGATGCGATTATGGAATTTAACGATAAATTTGTTCTGAGAAATTTAAACTTTAGTGTATTATGCATCAAATAGCGCTTATGTAAAAATACCGAAAAAAACGGTATTTTTGGGGTAAATATCGGTAAAAATACCGCCAAAAAATCGGGCGATTTACCGGTAATTCGGAATACCGGTAAACCGGTATTGCATTCCCTAATGTGGATCCACATCAACCGTTAATTGTTAATTTCCAAAATTATTAACTTTTTTGAAATAAAACTTCTTTAGTGTACTTTTGTAGTGTAAATCCGTACAAATGCAACGGAAGTGCATTACAGCAGATAAGTGTTGAGTGCCAAAGATTCGTCATTCGCTCTCGATGATATTTCTATACGGGTCGATTGTGATTAGTCGTTGCGTATGTGAATAGAGATCTGACGTTGTATGCGTGCAGATATCAACAAGAAAATCGGCGTAGATAAATAAACATTTTAAAGTTATGAAAAATGTCTGAAGTAAATGAAAAATGCCTGAATCAGAAGAATATTTTACCTTGTCCCCCGTAAATAATTATAATGAAAATAATAAAACAAATGCGGCATTTGCGCCGTGTATGAAACATAAGTTTATTGAAATAATTTCTATATTATTCGTCGTTTTTATAAATTTTTAAAGTTATTGAAATGAAAAAATTTTTACGCAAACGATATTACAGTTGTTCAAAGAATGAGATTATATCGCCAGCGAGAAAGTAAAAAAAATACCATCAGTCATTGCATGTATATTAATTTTAATTCCATGAAGGTTTTTAAACACAATTATTACATGATGAGTGAAGTTACAAAACAATATTTATTTAGGCCTCGTTTAACATAATCCACTGTGTGAACGAATATCATAGAAGTTATTAATCAGCAATTACTTCATTTCCATAACGAAGGTTTATTTCTAAATGTTAATTACAATAACAAACCGATCATGTCATATTTGAAGTATGGCTTTAATTACATTCTTGTTTTTAAATATTATACATATTTTAATAAAATTATAAATATATAATTTTATAATTTATTTTTATATAAATGTGTATAATGGTTGACACTAATAAATATGTGCATCACGAGTTTTACCGTATTACAGATATACATTATTCAAAATTGTTTTATGATGTATTTATTTTTACTTAATTGCCATCTTGTACAGTAGCAAATAAGTTTCTCTTCAATCGCGTGTGAACTTTTCGCGCACTCTTTTTTGTTTTAATTTTTTTTCTGTACTCTTGTAGATGATAGTACAAACATTGATTGCTTTTTTGAATCGCCTAAAATCAATGTATCTACACTAAAATATCCCTTTAAGACATTTAAGTATATGAATTGTAATATCAAATCATTATCAATATAAAATGGTTCATCATACATCTATAAGTATAACCACTTAAACAATTCTTTATCAGGTAGAATTAAATTTTACTCATTATTAACACTAAAGAGTGTTTTAAAACTTTTTGTAAAAGTTACGTATTATTAAGGATATAATAACAAATGGCTTGAATGTCGAGAAAACATAAAATTAGCGAATTGTTTTTTTTATGGAAATATAAACTTCTCCTTCGGGAAGTTAAAAATATATTCAATTTACAGAAACATAACATTACATTCAAAATGTTACGAACTTGTCTAACAGTTCAATTCGAGCATTCGAAGCGTGCACATCGATAAGATATGGAGAGTGGTGAGTACGGCGAGAACGGTGAGTCATCACCGTCTCAGTACAATGTCAATAGAATCAGTAATTTAGGAACAAGCATTGCTGATGCAATGAAAACATATTATAATGAAGATTTAAATTCAACACAACAATGCTATAATAGTTTAATTAACAAGAAAAGTGAATATTCTAAAAAATTAAGTGATTTAGGCAATAAACTACATAGTGGAAAAATAGTGTTAGTATTAATTTATTAAATAAATCAATTAAAAGTGTTTAAAACTGATAAAATTAAAAAAGTGACGGAAAGATTAAAAAATACTTCTAAAAAACTAGAAAATGTTAAAACTTCTATCAAGACTAGTGAAGATATCTCGGAAGAGTCGGAAACAAATTGGGATGAAAGTATGGAAGAAGAAATATTAGTACAGAAACAGATAGCAACAAAATGGGGATTTAGAATTAGAAGATCAAGATAATTTAGAAATTAATGAACCCATAAAAGAAATTAGCCAAAATAATGATATAAACAAAAATTCATATAATAATAAATATAAAATTTGACCTACTCAAACAGTGATATAGGACCATTCATTATCTACGTGGAATCCAAAAATATAAACAATGGAGTGGTACACCAAATGGCAATAGGCAAGCTTATGTTTAAAAATTTTCCACAATACAAACATGATATAATTGAAATAAGATCCATAGGAAAACAGAATCAAAATTATATTTAATTACTATAATATAGCAAATAATATTATTAAGGACGAGGTGTTCGTTAAAAACAAATTGCGAGCATATATACCCACGTTCTTACTAATTAGGAAGGGTGTCATACACGGCATAGACGCTGATATGACAGATCAAGAGATAAGAGAAGATATAAAATCAGATGTTGAAATTTCAGATTTAAAAGAATAAATAAAGAAAAAATAAATTAGTGCCTACAAAAACTTGTGTAATAACCTTCAGGGGACAGCAATTACCTGATCGTGTGTCGATATATGCAGTCAAATTCAGGGTCGAACAATACAATAACATTACACAATGTTTTAATTGCCAAAATTACGGCCACGTGACTAATCAGTGTAAGGGTAAAACAAGGTGTAGTCATTGTTCAGGCGAACACAAGTATAAGGATTGTGAAAACAAAGAATCTTCTCCGACATGCGCATTATGCAAGGAAGAGCATCAGGCGAAAGACAAAAAATGTGGTAAATACTTATATCACATCAAAGTAAAAAATATAATGACCGACTATAATATAAGTTTTAGGGAAGCCAAGGCGATATTAAACAATAAAACATATGCTGATGTCATAAGACCAGATGTAGAAATTAAAAACAAAATCAATTTTCCGATCTGCCTGACGTACAGATAGAAAAATATACAAAACTATATCAACAGCCAGAAATCATAAGACCAACAACAACGGTACCTAAATCGACATATAAAAACAACAATAACATAAGCAGTACAAATCATAGTAATGTCAACAAAATAACGGGAGACCCACCCAGCGCACAGGAGCGAAATAGATACAAAAATAATTATCATAACAACACAAAAACCCATAATACACGACAGGAGTGAGAAAAACGAAATACCACGTGATAATCAAACGATATTAAAAATTGAAGAAAGACACAGAAGAAGAAATGTAAAAGAATACTACGATAGAAGGAGGGAATAAACAAAGACGATACTGAATGGAAAACTCCGAATAATCAGGAAGATAAAGATAGCAATAATGAAGAGAAAGAAAAGATGATAAAACGATACTGCAGAGAAATATTTAATAAGTTACAAACAAGACTAAGACATAAAACAAATGAAAAAACAGAAAAAATATGGATAGCTTTAGAAAAGGAAATTGATTCTTTATGTAATGAAAAAACACACATTCAGAAATTACACAAACAGAAGGGGTAAAGAAAATACTGTTATAAAATAACATTTTGTATAGTTTGAATATAAGTTATTTATAATTGTATTAGTAATATTGAAAAAAAAAAAAAAAAAAAAAAGGAAAATACCAAAATGTATAATCTTCAGTGACAGCAGGCGAGCATTTTACAAAAGCAAAA
>NW_020537324.1:50992225-51011254 GCF_003426905.1 Ctenocephalides felis | reverse complement strand
TTATATCTATCTTAAAATGTATATACAAAATTAATGTAAGTGGTGTATGAGCATTGCATAGAGAGAATTTTAACTGTGTTTCGATTAGAATATTTTTAAACCAATTTAGTGAAGATTATAATATTTAGAGTCTAATATATAAATATATAAATTTCAGACCAAAGAGTCAAGTCTATCCGGCAGTTTATTGAAGTTGTAGCTCACTTCTTGATAATATTTTTACACTAATTTATTGGATTCAAAAATATTATATAATAGCAATAAGCCATTTAAATGATTAAATTGCTATTACTAATCATTTTTTTACAATGCTTAGCTTGAATTAAAGTGTCTTATGTGTATATAGTTGAGAGTTTAATTAAATTGCATCTCCATAAGTGAGGGCCTCATAACGGTTGAATCTTATTTAAAGTACAATCTACTTCCAAATATTATTGTTGAAATGACTGAATGCTGTGAAATAAATGTTGACTCCAAATGAATATAATAAAAAAAACTAGTGGTGTGTATAGCATCGTGCCTTAAGGCGAATTGCTGAACTTTCCGTACCGTAACGAAGTGTTCGAAAAATATTAAATGTTTACAAATAGATTATTATAAATAAATACTGTAGCATTGTCTAATATTTATAGGAATTATATAAACTGAATTGCAAAGTTGAAAATATTTGTTTTAAGTATATTAGAACTTAAGTCAGAATTACAATTACAGAATTTATTTTTGATATACAAAAAAAAAATTGTAAAAAAAAGAATTGAAACAATTTTTTTTTCAAAGGCAATTATTTTGTTAGAACATGCAGAAAGTTTTTTAAATCATTTAAATCGGACGCTTAGTTCTCTCAAAATCTGCCATTTTCTGCACATTTAGCTCTGTATCTCCAAAACCGCTGAACCTGCCTTTGCCAAAAACTAATCCCACTTCTCCCTTTCATTACGAATTGAATGTTTTTCGTATCATTCAAATCCGATGCTGCGATCTATCAAAAACTCAATTTCAATTTTTCTGCATTCTTTGCTCCATATCCCAAAACGGTTGGACCTGCCTTGCCAAAAACTAAGCAGCACATCTCCCTATCAATAAAAATCGAAGGTTTTCTTTTAACCATTCAAATCGATTGATGCGTACGCCCAAAACGTAAACAAATTTTGTATCCATACATACATACACAACACACATCCATTTTTCTGAGTATGCCAAAACGTTCAGAAACCTTCAAAACGTGAAGAAATGTAAAGATTTTCAATTACGATTTTTCGACGAATACAATAAACTTACCCTACGGGAAGTTAATAATACTGGAATAATAAGGAAGTTCATGAAAATTGAACAAAGCATTAATATTTCAATTGTAAATAATTACATAAACTAGTTGGTTTGGTATTTAGCCTTGAGGCAAATTACATGACTCCCGATATGTGTAAATAATCGACTTGATCAAAAAAATGTGTAAATAATATACTTCATCAATCCTACTTTAACAAAAAAAAACGATAATAATTTTAGCAAAGTTTGACGAATTTTAAAATTAAACTACTTGTTGTAAGGCCGTATATTACAGTAAGTTCTATAAGACCATGATGTATATCGCCAAAAAAAGTTCAGTTAATTACAAGAAAACTCGGTAGATTTTCACCTAAAATTAATCAGCATCATTCCCAACTGATATCTTTCGAACAGTTTTTGATTTTTTAAAATCGGTTCGGTAGGATGAGCTTAAATGTGGACGAAAATTCACACTTTTTTCAAGAGTTAATTACAAGAAAACGGCTCGGTAGATTTTCACCTAAAATTAATCAGCATCATTCCCAACTAATATCTTTCGAACAGTTTTTGATTTTTTTAAAATCGGTTCGGTAGGATGAGCTTAAATGTGGACGAAAATTTAACACTTTTTTTCAACAGTTAATTACAGAAAACGGCTCGGTAGATTTTCACCTAAAATTAATCAGCATCATTCCCAATGATATCTTTCGAACAGTTTTTGATTTTTCAAAATCGGTTCGGTAGGATGAGCTTAATGTGGACGAAAATTTAACACTTTTTTCAGCATTTAATTACAAGAAAACGGCTCGGTAGATTTTCACCTAAAATTAATCAGCATCATCCCAAATGATATCTTTCGAACAGTTTTTGGATTCTTCAAAATCGGTTCGGTAGAATGAGCTTAATGTGGACGAAATTAACACTTTTTTTCAACAGTTAATTACAAGAAAACGGCTCGGTAGATTTTCATCTAAAATTAATCAGCATCATTCCCAACTAATATCTTTCGTACAGTTTTTGATTTTTTAAAATCGGTTCGGTAGGATGCTTAAATGTGGACGAAAATTTAACACTTTTTTTTCAGCATTTAATTACAAGAAAACGGCTCGGTAGATTTTCACCTAAATTAATCAGCATCATTCCCAAATGATATCTTTCGAACAGTTTTTTGATTTTTCAAAATCGGTTCGGTAGAATGAGCTTAAATGTGGACGAAAATTTAACACTTTTTTTCAACAGTTAATTACAAGAAAACGGCTCGGTAGATTTTCACCTAAAATTAATCAGCATCATTCCCAAATGATATCTTTCGAACAGTTTTTGATTTTTCAAAATCGGTTCGGTAGGATGAGCTTAAATGTGGACGAAAAGTTCAAAACTTTTTTTCAAATTACAAAGAAAGGCTTGGCAGATCGTTGCACAAAACTGACAAACGATAGTCCTCACCGAATACATCAAATGGCTTTTAAATTTCCAAAATCGGTTCAGGCGTTTTTGAGAAAACGTCGATCAAAAGTCTAATTTTGACAAATGCCAAAAAGACCATACTGATTTTTGCAAACTTTGACGAATTTTTAAAGCTGAACCAGTTGTCGTAGGGCCGTAATATTTTAGTATGACCTAGAAAACTATGGTATCTTTCGTCAAAAAAATAATCATAAAAATCGTCAAATTTTTTTTTTTAAAAACTTTATTACAAGAAAACGGCCCGGCCGATCTTTACCAAAAACTAATCAGCACGATTCCCAACCAATATCTATCGAACGGTTTTTGAATTTTCAGAATCGATTCAGAATTGCGGGCTAAAACGTGGACGAAAATTTTTTCACTTTTCTGCAATTTACAAAGAAACGGCCCGGCCGATCGCCGCACAAAACTCAGAGACGATAATCCTCATCGAGATACATCAAATGGCTTTTAAATTTTTGAAATCGGGTCCAACCGTTTTGGAGAAAACGTCGATTTACGGCAAAAAATCTGTTCACAACACACACACACAACACACACACACACCACATACTTTTTCCAAATTTGGTCTCATTCGATTCAGATTGGCTTGAAACGTCGAAAAACATAAAATTAGCGATTCGGATTTTTTGATGAAAACATAAACTTCTCCTTCGGGAAGTTAAATATCCAGAAAAATCCATAAATAATTCAGCAATATCAAAATAATAAATTGGACAATTCTAAAATGTCACATTTTATTTTTCCCAAAGTCAGTGCGATTTGTAAAAGGGCCTTATTTAAAAAGAAATTCATATATATATATATATATATAATATATATATACGTGTGTGGTTTGTGTAATAGTGGGTGTTGGTCAATATTGTCAGAGGAAATTGAATATATCTGCTGGGAAATCAGATTGACCTCAAGGTATAGTGAACAGGAATAGGTTTGCTGAAATAGCAAACTTCGCAAAAATGAGTTTTTATTCTTAATATTCATCAAAAATGTTTGTTTGTATATATTTTTTCTATTCTTGTTTTTATGAATTTAGATTAAATTAACGTTACTGAGTTGGACAAGCAATCTCCTTAACGCAAATATGATATAGCACTTTAATAACTCCAATCGCTTGGACTTTTAAATGGACTCTAATGAGGCCGAAAAAATGTTCATTTGAGCATAAATCAAAAACGTTACTAAAATTGTAATTTTTAGTTAGTTTAACTTCAATATTTCGAGTCGTGAATGCTTTTTACAAAAAGTCCAAAATTTGTTACCTTAACTCAAATTTTAATGATTTAGTTCATTTTATTAAAAATGAACATAAGAAAATGAACAAATTGGTAACACTTTAAACTATTGGAGTACGGCATCGTGCCTTAAGGCAAATTGCTGGAACGTCACGTACCAAAAAATATTTTTGTTAAAATAGATTAAACTTTTTTTTAACTTTGAATAAAAAAAATTTGAGAATTTTGACATTTTGAAAAAAAATGACTTTTTTGAAAAAAAATTAGTTACTTGAAAAAAAAATTACATTCCAAAATATTTTGGAAATTTTGAGTTCATTTTCAAAGCAATCGCGCTGCTTTAGCTGCATAGAGACTAAATAACAAAGCGCCGCGTTGCAGTATAACGGAAAAATAATGTGTCAAAACCTATAGAAATGTAAGCAAAATTTAAATATTATTAAAATCTCTATAAAATATCTTATAATTTGATGTGCATATTTGAACACACACGCACATACATTCATTTTTTCTAAAGTAACCCAATATGTTCAGAAACCTTTGAACGTAAAAATGTATAAAAATTTTTATTTTGATTTTTTTCCAATTACTAAAACATACGGGAAGTTGATAAATCAGTGATATTTCCATAATTATTGCATCTCATTAAAAACTGTATTTGCTGTAACGCTCACTGAGATCAATTTTCTGGCAAATAGTAACAAAATCTATCAATCTGTAGTTTTATATTTGAAAATGAATCGAATAAGTAAAATAATATAACGTATAATGTATTGGAATTAATGTTCACATAAATGTTAATTAATTATAATTTGTAACTGTAACTGTCTGAAACAAGTTCAACTAAAATATTTCGCTCAGGAACTAACATTATTTTTAAACAAATATTTAAATATTTTGTGCCCAATCTCTTGGGACATAATATAAAAAGAGTTACCGTTCATACTGCTTGTTTTATAAAAAAAAGATTTAAATTTTATATGTATAAAAACTAATAGTTCGATCACTTCATGAATATACGAAATACGTTGTCGAAGTTCTCTGGTCGCATAGTATAATTTAAAAGATTGTCATTTGCACATGTTATTTTCCGGTCTCCTATTATAACTAGTGGGGCGCATGGCATCGTGCCTTAAGGCAAATTGCTGGAACTTCCCGTACCAAAAATTATTATTTTTTTAAAAAGATCAACATTTTTGAAAAAAATTACTCTGAAATAATTAGATTTTTGAGAAACTATAAATTTTTGACAAAAAATTACTTTTGATTGAAAATTAAAAAAAAAGTCTCTTTGGAGAAAAATTTATTTTGAAATATTGTAAAAATTCTGAACTTTTTTTCAAAGCAATCGTACTGTTCTAACTGCGTAGAGACAAAATATCGAAGCGCGTAAGCGCCGCGTTGCCGTCTAACGTTCCGTTCTCTTAAAAACTGAGTTACCGTTTTTGGCACTTCTTGCCCCATATCTTCGAAACAGCTAGACCTGCCTTCGCCAAAAACTATTCTTATCAATATGAATCGAATGTTTTTTGAATTATTCAAATCGCTTCATCCGTGTTCGCAAAATCGTCGACGAAAATTTGTATCCGCACACACACATACACGCACACTCACACATACTGAAGTATGCCAAAATGTTCAAAAGGTTTTGAAACGTAAAGATATACAAAAATCTTCATTTTCGATTTTTTTGCGAATACTATAACTTGCCCTACGGAAAATAAATAATTAGTAACAAAAATAGTGATTTTGTTAATGACATATATAAATCATGTATGTATCGTTTGGATTATTATTAACATTTTTTACAGAACTAGAGGAATCACGGCTTTTTCTCATCGAATTTATTCCAATGGCTGTTAAATTTGTAAAATTCAAATATTGACTTATCACATCACCAATGTTACTTTTGACACAGATCATACTTGTTTAGGGGATTCATGATATCTGTTAACAAGAAAAGTTGCATCGAAATTTTTTTTTCAACAGTTAGTTACTATGAAACGGCACGGCTGATCTTTACCAAAAACTAATAGTAACGATCCGCAACGAATATTTTTTGAACTGTTTTTGAAATTTCAGAATCGATACAGGATTGTGGGCAGAAATGCGAGTGAAAAATTTCAATCTCAGTCATGTAAAACTGAGAAACGGTAGTCCCAATTGAGAATGGTTTGAAAAGTTTTGAAATCGGTCCTGCCATTTTTGAGAATACACGGAAACATACTTAATTTTACCAAATCTGACTTCATTTAATTCAGAATGGCTTGAAACGTCGAGAAAACATAAAATGAGCAAATCGAACTTTCTTAAGAAGACAAGCTCGTACGAGAAGTGAAATTTCAACACTTTTCAGTGTTTATATAAGCAAAAATATTGAGGCTTTTTTTTAAATAAACTTTATTTTTTGTATCAAATCAAATGTATTTCTACTATACATATCAAAACTAGTTGGTATTGGTATTTTGCCAAGTTAGACAAGTTACATGAACTTTCCAATATGTGGAAATAATCGACTTAATCAATAAAGAATATTTTCTAAAAGCAAATTTTCAAAAATCAATAATTTTCATAATTATATCAGTTTCCGTAGAACTTTAATGGTTTAGTATGTTCATTAGGACCAAGTACTCTATCGTTATACGAAGTAAATCGTCACAAAAAACTACGCATTTTCTCAAATTTTGAATTTTTAAAATTAAACACTTGTAGGCCGTAATATTGTCGTAAGTTCTATCAGACCATGATATTATCGCCAAATAAAGTTCCATAAAAATCGGCCTAAATTTTTTTTTCAACAGCTAATTACAAGAAAATGGCAAGAAAATTTTCAACTAAAACTAAGCAGTATCATTCCAAACGAATATTAATCGAACAGTTTTTGATTTTTTTGAAATCGATTTGGTAGTATGAGCTTGTCGACGAAAAGTTCAACACTTTTTTTTAAATTACAAAGAAACGGCTCGGCAGATCGTCTAACAAAAGTGACAAACGATAATCCTCATAGAACCACAAATGGCTTTTAAATTTCTGAAATGGGTTCAGGCATTTTTGAGATGCCAAAAAACGATGTATAACCATCGACTTATCGTAGGGCCGTTATATTTTATTTGCTAAAGCATCGCCAATGTTCTGAAACAAAGTTTGAAATTACCAAAATATTTCAAAATAAAGAAATCATTTTATTCAAAAAGTTTTTTTTCTTAAAAGTCATTTTTTTCAAAAATTTTAATATTCTTAAAAATTTATTTTTTTCAAAGTTTGAAAAAAATAAATCTTTTTTTAAAAAAATAATTTAGAAGAATGTAGAACGGCCTGAGAAAGTTTGAGAAACATTGTTCTAATAACTAAAACCTAGAGAAAATCAGTTATATTTTGCAACTCAATTGATTCTGGTTTGTCCAACCAAACTAGACAATCACTAATCATAATTAGGAATAATATTTATTGTTTATTTAATTAATATTTAATATGTTTAAGATGTTAATGGCAGTGCTTAACATCTACTAAACTTCTAACATTTACTAATGTACAAAACGATTTCAAGGTTTTAAATAATTATTAAGATAATAGGTACTTTCAATTTATTCATTAAAGTAACAAACAAAGTAGAAATGTGTCCTTGACTATTCACCTCTTGCATACTTATCCATAAAAATTGAATAAATGATATCTGACTCAAAATAAATTATTTCAATTAATTGATATATACAGGGCCGGTCCTGGGGTCCTGAGCGCCCGCATGCAACTTTTTTTCTAGCGCCCCCCCCCCCTATTAATTTTAACTGTTTTAACAGTTTATCATTAAAATTATATAAATATTTACATATCTTTTAAAAATTAATTAAAAACGTATACGATATATTGATATTAAATTTATTTAGAAAATCGAGGCGATTCGCGGGTTGATTATATTCAAATATTTTTAAATATTCAATTATTTTTAACGTATGTGCAATATTAATATTTGGGTTTTAAAACATTTTAATTATTTATTATGCGATTTAATCTATTGAGCAAATCTTGCCAAGAGAGCTAGTAAAACTAGATTTTCATTGTCAATCATAACACTCGTATAATTTAATTTAATTTTTTATCATTTACAATATCCAAAATTGCGTTGTAAACTTCTCCTTATTGATATCGTAAGAGCCGAATTGTATTTATCCTTGCTTTCCCGTCATATTCAGAGTATCAGTTTGATGTTTTAAAGTTAAATTTTTAACGTATTTTAGAAGTATTGTCCAAAAATCAGTAAAAAATGCAAAGAAATTACACATTTCTTGAACTATATTAAAAAAAAAACCTATTATGTTTTATATGTATTATTTCTGCATAGTTAATAATTATTAGACACCACTAGGTATAAAAAACCTTTAAGATTTTCGTTCCAAAGTAAATTTTGCTTCCATTTTTCTTTGTTCCATTTCCATAACACTAACCACGCATGTCTTCAACATTCAAAATTCATCAGAAGCGAAACATTTGCAACAAAAGCAAAAGTTACAATTTAATTTTTCGGAATAAACATGCCATTTTCTAAGCACTGACTCCCCATTTTTTATTTTCCCGATTATAATTTGTTTATATTTTTTAAAAAGTTCCGTTTCAACTAAACCAGCTCGCAATTTTTCGCCAATAATGCCCAATAATTAATCTAATCTTCCGTAGGTTTGCGCTTACGAGATTGAACACTAGATAATTTCTTTCTCGATTCCACGGTAATTTCAAACAAAGAAAAAATTGAATAAGTAAATTAAGCAATAAACAGAGTTGTTATTTACTAATTTGAAGAGTTATTAATGGGTTAATTGTTTCTACTGATATCACATTGCAAAATTAATATGCTTTTTGTGTCTCCGTATCCCTAGTTAAGATAGATTGTTTGTTATAATTTTTTAAGTATTCTAGATTTTATATAAATAATTCTAGATTTTATATAAAAAATATATAAATATTATATAATAAATTTAATTTCTGAAACTCGTTTTGGCGCCCCCTAAGACGTGCGCCCGCATTTTTTGCATGCATCGCATGCAAGGCAGGACCGGCCCTGGATATATATATATATATATATATATATATATACATACACTTATATACATATTTTTTTGTTTTTAGAACAAAATATTCATGTTTGTCAAATTTTACATAAAATAATTTTTTTGAATGTTTAATAACTTGCAACTTTAATAACTTGGTTTGGTATGTATAATTTTAATTCTGTTTCATTTTATTTTGTCACTTTGTTTTATTACTCTGTTTGTTTTTTAGCTGAATGATGAGCTAGCAGAATAGCTCGAAACGTATTAAAAAGATTTATATTTACGTTCTGGTTTTATTTTTCGACTTGTGGCTGCAAAACTGTATCATATATATATATATATATATATATATATATATATATATATATGAGTGAGTTCTTGAGGGCGATACATCAAACAAAGAAGATTTCTTCGCCCTCAAGAACTCACTAATATATTTCAACATCAAAATTAACTAGTAGATCATTAATATATATATATATATATATATATATATATATATATATATATGTGTATATATATATATATATAAGGATTTAAATTTCAATTACACTCATACACCAATAACCTAATAATAATTCCTAATAAACTTATATTCTTTAGTTCGTAGTTGCCTTTTCTAGGAAAGCAAAACTCATCAAACTCTAGAAATAAATAATTTTCATCGTTTGTAAAATAAATAAATTGCATTTGCACCACTTATATAACTTCTCCTGCAATTTATTATAAGCAAATCATAATTTTATGTAAGTATAACTCACTATAATTGCATCCCATATGTATGAATACTTTGATCTACGGTGGCAAATTACTCCACTTATGTAAAAAAAAAGTATTTGGATAAAACATGCATAAACAATAGCTTTTATTTAAAAAACATAAAAACATAAAAACTTTTATTTAAAGTATTCAAAATTAACGAAACTACTTATCAATAACTATATTATAATATATTTAAATAATGAAAATCAATCACACAGAGTTTTGGCAAAGTTTATGTATAACAAAAAATATCTTGCCCAATCCGTACATAAATCAATCAGATTCGATACTACACTGTAAAAAACTATTTACATATTCAATAACTATTTTATTTCAATTTTAACGCTTTCTCTGTATCAGAATAGATGAAATCATAAACATATGTATGCAAAATTGTTTTATCTGAGTACCAACAAATATAATGAAACCAAAAGCAAGTATAAAATTTCTAAATAAATTTCTGCGTGCTACTTAACATATATTATTTATGATCAAATAAAGATGATTTCAATAGATCAATACCTCATATAGAAAAAAAGAATTAATTCCTTTAATTTTAATTATCATGAATATAAGACGGTCAAATTAATTTAATTTAAAACAAATTACGACATAGTTATAAACTATGATTCTAATATTTCTAATTAGAATATTCAAAAACATTGATCGTATGATGAGTTAAAATATTAGCAAAATGAAATGAATTAACAAGTTTCAGATACATTATATTCAAAATAATCACATAATTTTCATTAGAAACGTATATACGTATATGCGATTCACATTATCTGTAATAAATAACTAATTGGTTTTAGCTTAGATGTGAAGGTAAAGGTTAACACTTTTTTAAATTAAATTAAAATTACAAAGAAACGGTTCGGCAGATAGTCGCACAAAACTGAGAAAAGATAATCCACATCGAAATACATTGATCGGCTTTTGAATTTTTAAAGTTTGTAAAACGAATTTTTGCAAACTTTGACGAATTTTTAAAGTTGAACAAGTTGACGTAGGGTCATAATATTTTAGTATGATCTATAAGATTATGGTATTTACAGTCAAAAAAAAACATAAAAATCGAAACGGCCCAGCCGATCTTTACCAAAAACTAATCATGTCGATTCCCAACGAATATCTTTCAAACGGTTTTTAAATGTTTATAATCGATTCAGAATTACGGGCTAAAACGTGAACGAAATTTTTTTCACTTTTTTGCGATTTACAAAGTAACGGTTCGGCCGATCGTAGCGCAAAACTGATAAACGATTTAAATTTTTGAATTCGGTCTATTCGTTTTTGAGAAAACGTCGATTCTCTGTTCACATACACGCACACAAACATATATTTTTTCTCTAATTCGATTCAGAATGGCTTGAAACGTCGAAAAAACATAAAATTAGCAACAAATCCGATTTTTTAATGAAAGCAAACTTTTCTTTCGGAAAGTTAATTAAAAAATTAAAATGTGTCAGGTGTAAGTTCATAAAAATGGGATTCAAAACTTCAGAATTTTCAAATAACATTCTAGTAAATATTGAGATCGTTTCAGTGAAGATTATTAAAGTATAGTTATATGTATGTACTAATTCACAAACAATTTTTTAAACTTATACACAATTGATTTGTATGATCATATAATACACTTTGATACTATTATGAAAGTTATATTTCTTAGCTAGAATATTTATAATCTTCCAATTTAATTTCTGTCAATTTTCCTGAAAAAAGTTTAAACATATTCATATATGTCTAAAAGGTTTGACATGATTTATATTAAACCAATCGACTGGACGACTGGTAACTTTGTTTTTGTCTCTAAGTTTTGTTTGTGAATAAACGTTTCCAAATGCGTCTGGTCACAAACCAGACAAGGTCAGACATTTTGTGGCCAAAATCCTTGTGACATGCCATAATTTTGCTCAATCATGCTGATGATATCACGATGAAGCGAAAACATTAATATTTTATCACTTTTACGTTTTGATCCGTAAAATTCCGTGTCAGATCAGAAAATACTCTAACACTTCAAAGGGTAAATATTCTGAAAACTATCAAACGTTAAGAAATCAAACATTTTTCATTTTTTGAAAATTTTAATATTTTCGTAAATCCTATATTAATAATAAATATTTGGAAATAGTTGAAAATTTTATTAGTATACATATTTTTGAATAAATAGAAGGCTGATATATTTGAAAAAATATAAAATTGTAAGTTCTATCAATAGTTTAATAAATCTGAAACTTTACTAATAATACAGAAAATTGTATACATATTAGATTCCAAAAACAACACGATTTGATAATAATTATGATGCACAACGTTACATATAATCTGATATTTATTTTTGCCACTTGAATTTTATATAATAAAAGTTAGATAAATAGAACTATTAAAACTTTATAACTTGTCATCAAAATTCGAACAATTTTAACACTTAAAATTAAGATTTATTTTATATAGATTGAACATCTTTATATTATACATCATTATTTTACACATACTTACAACTTGAACTACAAAATTTCTATATAGCCTAACATTTACCAATGTTAAATGATAAAAAAAACTTCAAATAAAAAAGAATTCTCTGGAATAGAGCTTCTACACACTCTCACAAATAATATATACGAAAATTCTTCAACAAATGTAAAAGAACAGCATAAATTAATTAATAAAAACAAAATATAACTGGTTGTGTATGGCATCGTGCCCTAAGGCAAATTGCTGGCACTTCCCGTACTATAACGAAATGTTCGAGAAATATTAAATGTTTTCAAATAGATTATTATAAATACTGTTACATTGCCTAATATTTATAAGTTATATAAACTGAACTGCAAAGTTAAAATTATTTATTCAAAAAATATAAGTAAGTTTAGAACTTCAGCCAAAATTAAAATTAAAAACTGAATTTTTTTCGATAAATACAAAAAAAAATTTTTGAGAAAAAAAATTGAATTATTTTTTTCCAAAAGCAATTATTTTGTCAAAGCATGCTGAATTTTTTTTAAATCATTTAAATCGGATGCTCCGTTCTCTCAAAAACTCGATTCCTATTTTCTGCACTTTTTGCTCCGTATCTTTGAAACAGCTGGACCTGCCTTTACCAGAAACTAATTAGCACATCTCCCTGTCAATAGGAATTAGACATCGAATGTTCTTTGAAGGAATCAAATCGGTTGATCCGTGCGCCCGAAAACGTAGACGAAAAAATGCGAACATACAAAACACACACACACATTCATTTTGTCTGAGGTATGCCAAAATACTCAGAAACCTTCAAAACGTGAAGGTGGGCAAACATTTTTATTTTTGATTTTCGGCCCATTACTACAACTACGGGAAGTTAATAATATCAAATTTAGGCCATACAAATACGTATCTGTATAATATAAAATGTAATTACAGATAATTTAAATGTTCGATTCGATTCGTATTGATAAGGAGGCGTGCTGATTAGTTTTTTGGCAGAGGCAGGTCTAGCCGTTCCGAAGATACGGGGCAAAAAGTGCTAAAAACGGTAGCTCATTTTTAAAGAGAACTGTTATAATAATTCAAACATTTTATTTGTATAGACAAGATGAAGAACTGATTAAATTTTTAGGAAGGCAAGTCCAGCGGTAATAAACTCTCAATAAAAATACGTTAAAAAAATGTTTATTGGACTCATACACATCAGATTATCAGATATTTTTTAAAGATTTTTATAATGTGTAACTTTGTGTAATTTTTTTTGGGTTTCGTACCAAAATTTTAATTACAGTACGGGAAGTTCCAGCAATTTGCCTCAAGGCACGATGTCATAAACCCCACTAGTTTATTTTTGATTGATTATTTACACATATCGGGAAGTTCATGAAACTTTCCTCATTGCAAGATATCAAAATACCAACTAGTTCAATATTTGGTTGTCCATTTCGTAACATTTCATAAATCTGATTCTGTATATAGTCAAGCATTCATACAACGACCGCAGATGCTCGTAAGAAAAGACATTTTTAGCATAAAAATCGGAAAAATGAAGGTCTCTAAAGTATATATACTAATGCACAAGATTGATCAATATCTAACGAATAACACAAAATGCCCTTAATTATTATCAGTCATATCTACATAGTAACATCCACATAAAAAATAATATTATTAGTAATAATGCAATTAAAAAATCTAATTGAATTTTCTTTGAGTAGGTTTGAAGCTTTATAAACGTTATTTTTCTCTATTCGTGCGAAGCCAAAAATAGGTATATTATTCTCGCATAATAATATAAAAGATTTATTAGAGTTATTCAATTAAATTATATCAGCAATTACCTACATATCAATTCCGTGTAAAAACTATTTATAATACTTTAGAAAAAAAGCATAATGTAACGTGAATATTCAATGTTCGAAGTGAGAAATCGGTAACATTTATTGAATGAGAATAATAAAATAGCACATTATGATTCCGAAAACCAATATTTTTGTTCCTGAGTGTGATTTATCCGGTTTTGCAAATATTTATTCGAGCTTTTACCCTGAGGTGCTTACGTGATCTGAATTTGTGTCTTTATTGGAAAAATATTCTATAGTAACATAAACCCCACGTGAAGTAAATAAATATCGGCTAATGTTGTTTGTGTTGCATATATACCTCAAACATTAAATTTTATTGCAATAATATTTCTCTACATTTTCCAAAGAGAAATCTCTCTGTGTAGATATTTGATAAAAATTACACAGAAAAACTTTATGTTCCTTTTAGTGAACATGCAATCAACTGATGATATGAGAGACTAAAAACTATTTTAGAATCTTATATATATATATATATATATATATATATATATATATATATATGATTTAGTAGTTAATTTTGATGTTGAAATATATGAGTGAGTTCTTGAGGGCGATATATCAAACAAAGAAAAGCCAAAGATTTATAAAATAATCTTTATTTCCAAACGTTTCGACATTCAATTTAATGTCATCATCAGTGGATATTACGTTGGTTAGTTACATATAGAGAAGTGTACACAGCACTAGAGATTTGGCACTAACATTTATACAACTAACTTGTCAGCACTATGCATTTTTTTATATAATTTTTTTGTATGATGTAAACAGAAAAATGATAGTTTTATTGAACAAAAATGTAAGTAGAATTATGTAATTTCTGCCACGACTTCTGTACTTTGCTAGTACCGAGGCATGTATACTATCATTTTTCTGTCGAAACGTTTGGAAATAAAGATTATTTTATAAATCTTTGGCTTTTCTTTGTTTGATGTATCGCCCTCAAGAACTCACTCATATATATATATATATATATATATATATATATATATATAATATATATAAACCACGTGTCACGATGTTGGTTCGCGATGGACGCCTAAACTACTAAACCGTTTTTAAATTTTATTGGCTTATCGTGTGCGTATATATCCAATCTAGGTTATATGAAAATTTTGCAAAATACATTTAATATAGAAATAGTTTTTATAAATTTACATAAATTTTGACAAAAATTTACTGAAAAAAAAACAAAACACTACAATGACAAATGTCAATAGTTATCGAAACTTCGAGAAAAAACGATTTATGATTTTTGAAAAAAAATTGGCAGTTCAAAGAATATTATTTTTACTAATTGAAAAAGGAACAGATATATTATAATATATCGAACAGTTATATCCAAATTAGGCAAAATGCTTTATTCAAAACAACAGAAATATTTAATGTTTAAAGATTTAAATACATGTTGACAATTGTAAACTAAAAAAAGTGAAATGTCATTTGTCAATATCTATAGAAAGTATTAGATAAATAAATTTTTAATTTATATTTATTTGGTTTGCTTACCATATTAGTTCGGATACTAAAACGTCCTCAAAACATTATAGATCAGAATGAAAAAGCGACATATTAAATTTAACTTTAATCATAAACAAAATTTTAACAGGTCAAAAGAATTAATATTTTTAACGAATTCAAATAGCAACAAATACATTAATTATTTCAACTTATATTACAAATATTACAAATCACATTTTAGATACAGCATAATAAAATTTATCAAATTTAAATAAATTTGGGCCGTTTGAATTTATAACAAATGCCGAAAATAACGTTGTTAATGTTGCGGGAAATTTATGAACTAGTTGGTATTGGTATTTTGCCTTAGGGAAAGTTACATGAATTTCCTAATATGTGTAAATGATCAACTTAAGCAGTAAAATATAAATTAATTTATGAGTAATTCGAGTGGATTTATTACACATAATTGAAAACGAACGAACACGAGTATTTTCTAAAAACAAATTTTCAAAAATCAATTTTTTATAATTGAACCAGTTTCCGTACGATTTTAATAGTTTAGTATGTGCATTGAGATTTTCTCAAACTTTGATATAATTTTTAAAATTAAACGAATTTTCATAAGGTCGTAATATTTCAGTAAGTTCTATAAGACCATGATATATATCGCCAAAAAAAGTTTTATAAAAATCGGCTTAAATTTTTAAAACTTTATACATCACAAGAAAACGGCCCGGCCGATCTTTACCAAAAACTAATCAGCACGATTCTCAACCAATATCTATCGAACGGTTTTTGAATTTTCAAAATCGAATCAGAATTGCGGGCTAAAACGTGTACGAAAAATTATAACAAGTTTTTAACTATTTGTCAGAAAGAATATATTTTATTACAAGTTCATACCCATATCAAGCACCAAAGTAGTAAATAATATTTATAAAATGACATGTTATTTATAGACAATATGATATTTTGCATATTTTAATTATAATTTTTGACATTTGCTAATTTAAATTAAATTAAAAATAGTTGAAAACAATGTAATAAATCGGATATTTATGAAAAATTTTCAAATAAATATATTTATGTTTCACTTGATTTAAAAAAAATATTAAAAAAAAAATTGCTATGCCAAAATAGATAGTATACATCTAAAATTATAGTATAAATATTACAGATATTGATAAATAATCATGCATTATTTTACAGTACGAAAATTGATAAAAAATTGATAAAAGTGCCAAAAATCAAACATTTAATAAATTTGGACTCAGATTCCTCAGAACTTTATCCATGTTAGTTTCAGGGATAGTATGAATATCAATTTATAGTCGGAAATTTATATTATAAGTGATTTGCAAGTAATCACAAATTTAAAAAAATGCGTTGAAATCGGTGAGTGTCTAATCATAAATTTATAGAAAATTTTCAAAGAAAATATTAAGGGCTTACAGCAAGTTCCCAATAGTATGTGAGCAATGAAACCATTCCTAAATACAGCATCATAAAACATGTTAAATGTTAATGTTTATTTTAAATCATAATTTACAAATATGATTCAGGAAATTCAAATGTTATCTTACGTCCTGTCAACTTTTTGTAAACGGAAGTGAACGCATTAACTTTATGTTCAATTGTAGTTTGTTGACTTTTGTCCAAATGTCAAAAATGAACTTTAATGAGCTGATCCATCTAGCTCAACACGGATACGTTTACTAACAATTTCAGCTGGAGAAACTAATTCTTCTAAAATAGCATCATACACAGATGTAAAAGATCTGCTACGTGGACGCTTCTGCTTATTCTTATTGTTAGTGCGAGTTTTATGTGTTGGTTTTGGAAGGATTTTACGCCAGAAAATTTCTTTTCCAATTCTCGTACAAAGCGAGTCTGTACTTTCTGAAATTCTTTAAGTTTTGGCATAGGTGCATAGATGATGATTGATTTTTTATTATTCAGCTCAATTTCTCTAGCACGAGCTATATGTAAATCCCTCAATTATGCCTTCAAATCGGTGTTCATTTCCAGCTTTAATAGAGCCTGGGAAATGGAACTCTTGTTGAATGCATCGGGCTCCGAGTCACCGGCTTTGACAAATTTTGTACTGAGAGTGTTAGCAAGGTAAACAGGACGTAATACCAAATAGGACAAAACAAATTTATAAAAGTCACTTCGTCATTTATTATAAGTTTTGTAATGTACTCATTTATTCAAATATTTAATTATTTTATTTTATTTATTATTTAAGTTTAAAAAAACACTTTAATTATAAGTATTGATCCATAATATTCAAATTACAATCCGGATTTTATTTATTTAAGGATTGATATAAATTTTTTATAACAAAAGGTTTGAAATGTTGGTTGTCAAACGGATTCAAATTTCAATCAGGAGATTTTAATAAGGGCCGTCGCAACGCGGGGCGGGGTATACTATTATATATATATATATATATATATATATAATATATAAGTATATGTATGTAAGTGGTGTATGGCATTGTGCCTTGAGGCAAATTGTAATTTTCCGTACCGTAATAAAATATTCGAGGAATATTAAATGTTTTCAAATAGATTATTATAAATACTGTAACATTGTCTAAAATTTATAACAATTATATAAACTGAATTACAAAGTTAAAATTATTTATTTGAAGTATATAATTGAGCCCTAGAACTTTAACTAGAAATAAAATTAAAATTCGAATAATTCAAAAAAAATGTTTGAAAATTAAATATATATATATATATATTTATATATATATATATATATATATATATATATATATATATAAATATAGATATATATCTTGATAGTTTTTTCGACGTTGAAACATATTTCAAAATAACTGGCAGCCCATTCGTCGAAATAAAAAAGGTATAAAGTATAAAAACTTTTATTTATACGTTTCGACACAAGATGCGTGTCATCATTCAGCAACACAGGACAAAAACACTCAACAAAAATTTATTTTAAAAAAATTAAACTTAATAACATATTAGAAAAAACATTTTTTAGAACAAAATTATGTATAACTAAAAGATTTGAAAACTAATTTTACTAAAAGTTATGAAATACATCATTGTGAAGCTAGAAGCACGCCCATACCGAGCATCTAGACTCGACTCTTGAGTCTAAGTTTAATTTAATATTATTAAGTTTAATTTTTTAAAATAAATTTTTGTTGAGTGTTTTTGTCCTGTGTTGCTGAATGATGACACGCATCTTGTGTCGAAACGTATAAATAAAAGTTTTTATACTTTATACCTTTTTTATTTCGACGAATGGGCTGCCAGTTATTTTGAAATATATATATAGATATATATATATATATATATATATATATATATATATATATATATTCGAAAGTAATCGTTTTGTCAACACACAGCCGTAAGTTTTTGAACCATTCACATCGGATGCTTAGTTCTCTCAAAAACTACCATTTTT